>NC_092783.1:47819977-48122764 GCF_047496795.1 Chiloscyllium punctatum
TCCAGAGACTGGGCCTCCACTGCCCTCTGGGGCAGAGCATTCCACACAGCCACCACTCTCTGGGTGAAGACGTTTCTCCTCATCTCTGTCCTAAATGGTCTACCCCGTATTTTTAAGCTGTGTCCTCTGGTTCGGCACTCACCCATTAGCGGAAACATGTTTTCTGCCTCCAGAGTGTCCAATCCTTTAATAATCTTATATGTCTCAATCAGATCCCCTCTCAGTCTTCTAAACTCAAGAGTATACAAGCCCAGTCGCTCCAGTCTTTCAGCGTAAGGTAGTCCCGCCATTCCAGGAATTGACCTTGTGAAATAGTACTTTGTTTAGGACCGTAATGATTTTTAGTAGTTGCTAAAGTGTTTATTAATGCATTTATCTATGTTCCTTATTCTAACAGAACAACTTATTTATTTTTATGACAGAAATGGAAACCTTAAGACACTCCTGTCCATTGGAGGCTGGAACTTTGGAACTCAGAAGTAAGATAAAATATTTCAGCGTTGGGTAACAAGTCATTCTTTTCCAATTGTGTGTAATGCTAAAAAAAACTGGGCAAGAGATGTTTTTTGAAGTGATGACCATGAATTTTTTCATATTATTAGTTCATGAAAGTATTGTGATGATGTTCTGCTGAAAAATTATAAGTAGTTATGATGTGATGTCTATCCAAATGAAAAGATCGTTTCATTTTTATAGACTTATTTTAAGTTAATGCACCTAATGAAGATTGATTGAATTGATTATCAGCAGCAATGCAATACTCTAAAATTATATTTTTCTACATTGTAATTAGTCTCCTGATCCAGTTTGCAAGTTTAATAGATGTGGAGTTCTTGAATATTCTTGGGACAATTGCTGAAAACAAAATGCACTTAGTTCAACATTGCTTCATTCTACCCTCCTCTAGATTCACTGCCATGGTTTCCTCATCAGGAACTCGCCAAGTTTTCATTAAGTCTGTGATTAGCTTCCTGCGCGGTTATGGGTTTGATGGTTTGGATATTGATTGGGAATATCCTGGATCAAGAGGCAGCCCCCCACAAGACAAACATCTCTACACCGTGTTAGTGCAGGTAGGCCACATGTATTTATGCTTATTTCACTAGGTAAAATAAAATATCTTTCAGTCTTTGTTTCAAATGTAGATTACCTTTCAGGGTGTCCACCAAGGATAGAGGTACAAGGATAGACATTTGAGCTTCTACTGCCTGCTCCATGCCATTCAATGAAATCATTGCTGACCTATGACCTAACTAGCGATTATAGAAGCTGATGTAAATTGCAGTTTCACAGACTTTCTTGAGCATGGAAGTGTAATATTCAACCATGAGAAATATCAATTTAGACAGAAAAGTATTTTGATTGCAATCTCCTTACTCACTGTGATAGAATTCTCTCCTCTGGCTCCTGAGTCCTAATAGCTACTCCAGGGAAGTAAATCTGCCATTCTTACTCGGTCTGGCCTATATGTGAGTCCAGATCCACAGCCATCAACTGCCCTGTAAGTAATAAACACTAACGTAGCCAATGTCTTTCAAATCCTGTGAATGAATTTTTAAAAAGTTTCATTTATGTAGTCGAACTTCTGGCCATACCCAATGATTATGAAGAATATTATCTGACATTTGGATTCATTTTATAAAAGCAGCAAATTCATTAGGCTGTGTTTGAAACTGTCCAGTTTGTGTGGATATGTTACAAAGTGAATCTTTGTTTACTTTTGACTTCCAGGAACTGATGGCAGCCTTTGAAGCTGAGGGGAAAAGCACAGGCAGACCAAGACTGCTGCTCTCTGCTGCAGTTGCTGGTGGGCAGAGTAACATTGATTCTGGCTATGAGGTTGCTCAGCTTGGAAAGTAAGTACCTATGTTTGTCATACAGGACTCTCTATGTAACGAAATCCTTTATCCTTGCACTTACTTGCTAGTTCAGGAAAAGTAATTACTTAGCAGACAAGCTAAACAGAACTCAGTTAAGAATCTAAATACAAGTAATTTTGCTTTAACATACGTTTCTTTAACACAAATTTGCTATAACGCAATTAATGAATTGGGGACACTGTTTCTAAGGCACAAATTTTTAAAACATGTGTTGGCTGTAACGTAATTACATTGCCTACACTTTAAGCACTTTTTCTAAAGCAGGATTTCCCTAGGATACAGGGTTGCACAAGAATGCAACCATCATGCTACAGAAGAACTATCTTTGGGACTATCTCAGATGAATATAGACCTTTTGCTTCAAAACCTGCTTGAGAATTTTGCTGATCACGTTCTAATAATCAGTGGCTAGTTTGTTTCATTAATTTGCTGAAAATGTGTTGCTGGAAAAGCGCAGCAGGTCAGGCAGCATCCAAGGAGCAGGAGAATCGACGTTTCGGGCATGAGCCCTTCTTCAGGAAGGGCTGAAGAAGGGCTCATGCCCGAAACGTCGATTCTCCTGCTCCTTGGATGCTGCATGATCTGCTGTGCTTTTCCAGCAACACATTTTCAGCTCTGATCTCCAGCATCTGCAGTCCTCACTTTCTCCTGTTTCATTAACTTCCCAATCTGTTTTTCAAAGTAATCTGGGGGCATTTAAAAAAAACTCTCAAATTATTTAAATAATATGGCAATACACAAAAGGAGCTCAGCACTGTAACATTTTGAGTCAGACTTTACAAGTTAAAAATCTACTCAAGGATGTAAACATCTGTTTTCAACTTGAAACTCCCATGCCAATACTCAGGGAATGCTGCATATTCATCTTCCAGTTGAAAGGATAAATTGGAATATAGCCTGCACTGTTAAATAATGGAAGATCTCTGAAAGAAATATGAAAGAAGAGCTTCCCTTTTACTCTGTCCAACATTCATTCATCAGCCCAATGGCACCAGATCCCTTTCTTCATGAGAAAACCCAACCCAAGCCAACCTGTCTGCTTATGGACATCCCCATCAATTCCCCCCAGCTGCCAGGTTGGACTGGAACTCCACACCACCATCCCACCATCCCACCTCCCTACATGTAAGACCTGACTGGACTCCCTCACCCACCTCCCGGGAAGGTGGAGGGTGTTCCATTGGGCATTTATCCCAATACAATGGTGACTGCATGTTGGAAATTATCTATCAATCATGAACCACTTTGGGGTATCATGAGATCATGAAACATCCAGTATAAATGTTACATTTTGCTCTTTTTCTGTAGTCAGAGCACATTTATTTATTGACCTACACTTCAACCATTTAGTTCAGTAAACACGCTCTCAGTATAACTCACATTTCCTCTCATACAGAGTTATTGACTTTTTCAATGTGATGACATACGATTTCTTTGGACCCTGGAGCCATACCACTGGAGAAAACAGCCCTCTTTATGCTCGCTCTAATTCCCAAAGTGCCCTCAACTTGGAGTTTAATGTGGTACGTACTCATGAAAATCAAATTCAATTGTTTCATTATTTTTATTGATAAATAGGTAACTACCTTCAATCAGATTGCTTGCAAAGTACTTCGATGTATTTTTTTTCCTGCAGAACTATGCAATGAATTACTGGAAAGAAAAAGGAGCTCCTGCAGAGAAACTGAATGTTGGATTCCCTACATATGGCCACACCTTCAGACTGGCCTCATCCGACACTGGAGTTGGAGCCCCAGCATCAGGTGCTGGACCAGCTGGGCAGTACACCAGACAAGCTGGATTCTTGGCATATTATGAGGTATGAATAGTATTTGAGCTTCTTTATTCTGTAAAATTTACTTTCACAAATACTAACTACACAAGGACCGAAATATATCCTCCAAAATGATCAAGAACATCTACTTTATTCACACCATATATAGGTCCTGAGGTGGATTAAGTAACATCTTATGATGTACCTTACAAGCAATGGCTGCCAAAATATCAATGCTCAGCTTGATGCCAGGGGAACAAGAGCTCAGACACCTGTTATCATCCATGGACATACCAGACATGATGGCTCACTCTCCATCATCAGAAATTGCCCAACTATCTTACTCAGCATGGCTCCTTAGTTTTCAAAAACCACTTTCCTAAATCACAATCTGTACCATCTAGAGGGACAATGGCAGCATATGCATGGGTGCAATAACACATATAAATTCCCCTCCAAGGCACACACAATACTGACTTGCAACAGTATTGCCATTCCTTCAATATTGCTAGGTGATAATCCTGGAACTGCCATCCTCACAGCGCTATGGGTGCATCCACATCAAATGGAGTGAACTAATTCAACAAGGCTTTTCACTACCAGCACCAGAGCCATTAAGGATGGGTAATGAAAGCTGGTTTAGCCAATGATGCCCACATCTTGTGAATGAATATTAAAATCTTATCCTCCACAGCAAATTCTAGTTTACCTTACACAATAGTTTGGGTCAATCCTTCACAGTCTATGTACTGTACATGAGCATGTTTGTATTGGAAAGGCAAGGAAGCTGCTGTTGATGTCAGCTCCTACATCAACATATATGTGTGAATAAAGTGCAGATATGCCTTTGGTTTCTCCAGTGCCCCAGCTTTGGAACATGCAGTATAATGAATCATTAATTATCTTTTAATGAAATTACTATGAATTAAGATGTTTTCAACAGCAAAAAAGAAGAGTGCCTCCAATTTGTGTGTTGTAATTGAGAGAAGATAAAACCAACAAAGCAATGTGAAAATAAAAGGATTGCCACTCAGGATTTTTGTGCTAATATCTCACTCTTCTGTTAGATCTGCACATTTTTGCAAAGTGCCGCCATGAAATGGGATGCTTCACAGATGGTTCCATATGCCTATAAAGGAAATGAATGGGTTGGATATGACAACGTGCAAAGCTTTAAGGACAAGGTATCTTTGATAAATGTTATAAACTTTTCATTTAATACTTTTTGCAATGTGTGATTTATAGTATGCAACCAGTTCATTATAACTAGCATTAAAATCACGTTGTGATGTTAAACAATGGTATAAGCAGAACATCATACCATTTGACAAAGGAAGCTTAGAGGAGGCACTTTATCAAACAAAGTATATCTAATACTGAACTTGACTCCTGAGTCTCAGCCTAAATGATGAAGCCAAGGAAAAATTGTAAACAATTTGTCTTGCAAACAAGAGCTTGTGAAGTGAATTTGTGAACAATGTTTTCCAGATTGAGTGGCTGAAAAAGAACAATTATGGAGGAGCTATGGTCTGGGATCTTGCTCTGGATGACTTCTCCGGTGCTTTCTGCAACCAGGGACCTTATCCGCTCATCAACACCCTGCACACAGGGCTTGGAATCTCTGCAGGTAATTGTCAGGGTTCTTTATACTTGGATTTGTTTACTTACTGCTCTCACAGAATCAGCAGTCATTAGTGAGTAAAATAACAGAGGAATTATTTGGGCACCTAAATGTATTTCACTTTTGACATTGTTTGGGGAACAACACACTGGCGACTAGCATGTTGCTAAACATTTACACGTATGGAGTTCCCAAAGCAGGACAACCTTTGCAATAAAATATTGAAACTTGTATGTATTCATAAAAACATTTTCACACATGTTAACAGGCTAAGTTGTTCATTTTTACAGGTTATATTTTCTAGTATGTATTAGCACTTAATTAATTTAAAGATGTGCAATGACTAATTATCAATTAAATGGGCAATATACTGTCATGCCAGTTTATCAAGTTTATTTATATTACAGGGATCTCAATAACATTTGTCATTCATTTTGTGCAACTTAATGTAAAAGCAAACTATAGTTAAATCACATTTCAAAGTTTGCACTCTAACAAACGCACTCTCTGCATATAATCAGCAATGTCACAAGACTTTCTCAGTGGCTCTGAGTAAATTGGTCTTGCATGCAGTTTCTTCCTGATTCCACCAAGAATTGTGTTCTTCCAAAAGAGTTTAAATGCACAATCAGTCTTTGACTGGCCATGCTTATCTTCATTTGTTATCAGTTTTGAAGGAAGTGATGAATCAATGAATTTTGTTTCTTTCTAGCCTGTGTCCCATCTAAAACAACACTGCGACCAGCTGTTCCACCTACCCAGGCCCCTAGTGGTGGTGGCAGCAGTGGTGGTGGTGGCAGCAGTGGTAGTGGTGGAAGTGGGTTCTGTGCTGGCAAAGCAAATGGTGTCTACGCTGATCCAAAAGACAAGAACAAATTTTACCAGTGTGTGAATGGAGTGACCTACCTGAAGCACTGTGCTACTAGTCTAGTCTTTGACCCTTCCTGTGACTGTTGCAGCTGGTCATAAGTAAAAGGTAAGGATTCTTGCTAATCTAAGTAACAACTGAAAGCAGACATTCTGTGTAAATCAGTAATATTCATTTGGTGTAAAATATCAATGAAGTCTTTAGTAGGAGTCTGAAAGGAACCTATCAGAACCTCAACATGGATAGACTGATAAATTTTAATCCAAACATAATTGTACAATTTCAGCGAATCCTGACAATGTGTATACCAAATGAACGTATTTTTATCTTCCTTTGGTTGAATTGAATGGTATGCTCCCACAGATGGTGTTATTTTCCTTTTGTTATCAGATGCTGTGTTGTTTGCAAGGCTTATCTTAACTGTCCACCCAATAATTACCTTTGACAATTAGCTACTGTTTTGAACTGCTGCACCTCCCATTGCAGTATTCTGATATCATAGTTATCTGAAGGAGCAAGAAAATAATTATAATGAAAAAGTAGACTGAATATATATGCTGGTTATACCACTGATGTCATAGAATCCCTACAGTGAGGAAACAGGCCATGCAGTCCATCGAGTCCACATCAACTCTCCAAAAAGCATCTCATTCAGATCCCCCCCTCCATCCCTACCTGTAACCCTGCATTTTCCACGGATAACCCACCTAGCCTGCACATCTCTGGACACTGTGGGGCATTTTAGCATGGCCAATCCACCTAACCTGCACATCTTTGGTCTGTGGGAGGATGCCAGAGCATCTGGAGGAAACCCACATGGACACAGGGAGAATGTGCAAACTCTGCACAGACATTCACCCGAGGGTGGAATCAAATCTGGATCCCTGAAGCCGTGAGGCAGCAGTGTCCCATGGGTTAGTGATGTGGCTTTGAGTATTATCTTTTGAGGGAAAATACTAAAATAATCCTTATTTTTCAGGTCTGCAATCAAACTTCATTGGGCACAAATGCAGCTTCAACTATTCTTCGATGTAATTACCGAAGTGACATTAATTTTTGGATAAAGACCATTATGAATTTGTCTCAGATGAAGATTTGAATGGCAGCTTAAACAGTAAATAAAATAATTGATTTATACAGAAAACAGTTTGCTTGGTACTTTTTTTTTGAATGAATGATGTACAATTTAAGTTGAAAGGAATTCAGTTTCATGGATTCCATCTGACACAGGTCAAAGCAGAAACTGATGTTTGAAAGTTTGACACAAGTTCAAAGGACTGCATTTCTATATCTCCAAGCATTCCAATCCTTCACAGAGAAAACACTTTTGGTTAAGCACAAGAGAGAATCTGGAGCAAACTCATTTCTGATACAAGGACAGGGAATGCAGGAGAACCTCAACAAGTCTGGCAGCACCTGTGGAGGAAGAAAGTGTTAATGTTTCGAGTCAAATATGACTCTTTTTCACTTCTGATATAACACATTGTGCAAGCATTTGTTTTCACAAGAAAAATAATTTTATGTAGAAAAGTAATAATGGTTTGTGAGACAGGAATAGGGCAGGGTAGAACTTTTTATTTATTGACAGACCTTTTCAGATGGGAAACATTGCTTTCTGTTAGATTCCCACCTGACTGTCAGGATTCATTTTTACTCATTCTTGACATTTGAGTAGATCCTTCAAGGCCAGCTTTTATTGTTCTTCCCCAGTTGCCCTTAAAGATGGTAGTGAGCTGCTTCATTGAACTTCAGCAGTCCATCCATAGTACTGCAACAGGAATTCCAGGATTTTAACTTAATCATAGAGTGGTAGAGTCATAGAGCACAGAAACAGACCACTTGGGTCCAACCAGTTCATACCAACCATGTCCCAAACTAAATTATTCCCAACTGCCTGAACTCAGTCCATGTCCCTCCAAACATGTCTTACCCATGTACTTATCTAATTGTCTTTTAAACTCGGTAACTGTAGCCACATCAACCACTTCCTCTAAAAGCTCATTCCACACATGAACCATTGTGTGTGTAAAATAATTGCCTTTCTCCACTCATCTTAAAAATATGCCCGCTAGTCTTGAAATCCCATACCTAGGGAAAAAGCATCTGCCATTCACCTTATCTATACCCCTCATTACTTTATAAAACTCTATAAGGTCAG
Organism: Chiloscyllium punctatum; assembly: GCF_047496795.1. Taxonomy (NCBI): domain Eukaryota; kingdom Metazoa; phylum Chordata; class Chondrichthyes; order Orectolobiformes; family Hemiscylliidae; genus Chiloscyllium; species Chiloscyllium punctatum. The sequence continues at coordinate 47,828,279 of NC_092783.1, forward strand.
CTCTCAACTTTTTACACTCTAGTGAAAAATGTCTCAGCTTATCCAGCCTCTCCTAATACCTCAAAGCCTCCATTTCTGGCAAAAACCTGGTAATTTGTTTTCTGAACCCTCTCCAGCTTAATAATATATTTCCTGGAACAGGGTGACCAGAACTGGACACAGTATTCCAGATGAGGTCTCACCAACGTCCTGTACAACCTCAACACAACTTCCCAACTCTTATATTCAAAGTGATTGTGAAGGAATGGAGATACAGTTCTAAGTCAGAGTATTGTTTGATTTGGAGAGGATCATAGAGGGGATGCTAACCCCATGACTGCTCACCTTGTTCCTTTGGTTGTTAGGGCATGTGGATTTGGAAAACACTGTCAATAAAGGCTTGGAGAATTGCTGTAGTGTATCCTGTTAATGCTACATGTAGCTGCCACAGTGCACTTATTCGTTCATGAGTCCCTCGCAGATGATGATAACTCTCATCCACTCTCAAGGTGAGTCTGTAGGTGGTTGTACAGACCAATGCAGCTGCCACAGGCTCTGTTACACTGAGGCAGGTGGTAGTCATGGGAAGGTCACACTCCTTATGCCATTTCCACCTGGCTTTCCTGACAGGAAGTCTCAAGGAGCTTGATGTCTTCCCTGATGCTCCTCCTCTATTTTGGATGGTTCAGGGCCAGTGATTCCCAGGTGTCTGTGGGAATGCTGCACTTCACCTCTCCACCTTGGGTTCGCCTGCTGTTTTGGAGCTGTGACTAGAGCACCTGCTTGGGGAGTCTCGTGTTGGTCATGCAGACAGTGTGCCCAGCCCATAGTAGTCGATCAAGGGTTGTCAGTGCCTTGATGCTGGGGATGTTGGCCTAGTCAAGGACACTGGTGTTAGTGCATCTATCTTCCCAGTGAATCACAGGATCTTGCGCAGGCAGTACTGGTGGTACTGCTCCAGTGCCTTGATGTGTCTGCTGTCTCAGTCCACAACTCAGAGCCTTACAGGAGGGTGGGAACCACCACAGCTCTGTAAACCATGATCTTGATGCTGGATCTGATATTGTTGCCCTCAGGCGGCTGAAGGCTGCACTAGCACGCTGGAGGTAGTGCTGAGTCTCTTCATCAATAGTTTCTTCATCAATAACAACGTCAGATCCACTATGCACTAGTGATGGAGGGAGTGACTATTTAAGGTGGTAAACAGAGTGCTGATCAAACGTGTTCCTTTTACATGGATTATGTCAGGCATTTTAAGTATTGTTGAGCTGCAACAGTTTTTGTTGCTCTTTCCTCTTGTCTGTTGTGATGATGCTGCTCCTTTAACAAGATTATATTGTCCTTAGTTTTTTTTAGAATGGTCGTAAAGACACGTTTTTACCCAGGTTCCATGGTGTCTAGATTTGAAGTGTTTGAGAGCCAATTTGATTACAGCTATAAAATACCGTTTCAAGCAAAAGGCTTTCAAGTTTTAAAAAAGAGCACTTGTACAATGAAAGGAGGGTGGCCAGTTCTGTCAGCTCAGCTTTTCTCTGGTTTTAGTAAGGAGTCAGTTGTGAAGCTGCTGGGCCCAAAGAAGCAGGTCCATGCTGATCCTCTCCCTCTCTGACATCTCTCCTGTTAGACCCTGTGTTGGATTTTTCCTTTTTTGGCAAAGGGGTGTTTATGGGGATTGTTGCAAGTATTTGGAATAGCATCACTAAATTGGGATAATCAGTTCAGTTTTTGGATTGGTTAAGTTATTCTGCATTCTGGTCTCTTTTGTTTGTGTTTCATTTGGTGATCTTGCAAATAAATTCTGTTTGGTTTAAAACTAAGTGGTTGGGCCAGCTGTATCACTCCTGGATTATCCACTCTACACCCGCTTAACCCAACAAGCAAACATAGGGTCTGGGCTATATTCTTGAAATATTTGAGGGGGTCTGGCCTGGTCCATAACACTGTATAGGATGTAGGCCCAATCTACAGATCATTGTTCTTCAATTATTTATCCATCCCTGCACCTGAATGTTTTTCTGTGAGTTCAGAAAAACGTGGGACAAAGGAAATTAAACATTCAAATCAAAATAGGCTAATTTTGTCACTTGCTTCTCTTAATAAAGTGGGATACACCTCACCTGGATTTGGTGGTTTACCCACTTTAAGTATTGTTAAACATCTTGGTATCCTTTCCCAGTAGATTTATTCCATCCATTATTTTTTCATGCCTCCTCCTTAACAACAATGTCTCAGCATTCCTCTCTTTGAGTGGATAGATGCCAAGAATTCATTTAGGTTCAGACCACACATTCATCTTCCACACACAAGTTACGTTTCTGATTTTTAATAGGCTTAGATTTCCTTTTGTTTATTATGTAGTGGCAAACATTTATGTATTTTCCTTAACTTTACATGTCAAACATTTCTATGTCCTCTCTTTGCATTCCTAATTTTCTTCTTTATGTCACTTCTGTACTTTCTATCCTTCTCTAGTCTTTTTGCAGTATCAAATGTTTGCACCTGATATAAGTTTCCCTTTTATGTTTCATCCTACATGAGACTTTTCTCGAAATCCAAGGGGCTCCACATGTGGGAGTCTAACCCTTTTCCTTTATTGGGGAATGTACTTGTTCTGAACATTCACTCGTTTTCTTTGAATGCCTCCCACGTTTTGGACACTGATTCAACGTTCAAGCAGCAGGTTCAATGCACTTTTGTTAAAAGACATCACAGCTTAGTAAAATTGCCCTTTCCCCAATTTAGAATGTTCACATCCTCCATGTTATTGATAAGAAAATAATAAAACTAGTGACAATTTGGGACATAGATGGTTGATGCATAAGAATTTCCTGGGATACAGTTTAATGCATTGAGAGTTGTGGTACTGAGGCATGATAACACCCTGAGTGACAGGAGTGTGTGAATATAGCATGCGAAGGTTATAAAGGCAGTTTCCATTCCAAATGTTGATCCTAGAATTCTGATTGAAAATTATTGGCACAAAGAAACAAGAGGAAATGAGATATTGTACACAGAAAGTGCATGCACATTGTGGACTTTTATACGTCAACATGTAACAATAACATTATGACTGGGTTCTTGTCGAGTGAGTTATCTTGACTCACTATACTAATAATTTACATAGTTCAATATCATAGCCTTGGCAAGGCCTATGAGAGTTGTCACTGCATCTTACTAAATTCACCTCGTTAACTACTCTATCCACCATTATGATGCCCCTCTTACCTGATTCTAACCTCATCTTACCCTCAATATCACGGTGCTAAGTGAGACAGACTTCAAACAGATCTAGCAACTCAAGACTGTGCATCCATGAGGCATTGTGTGTCTTCAGCAACTGCAGAATTGCAATCCAAAACAATCTGTAACCTCATACACAGCATACCCCACCACTCATTACCATCAAGCCAGGGAATCAATCTTGGTATCATGAATAGTGCAGGAGGGCATGCCAGGAGCAGCACCAAGTATACCAAAAAGAAATGCGATGTAAACCCAGTTAAACTACAAAATCTTCCCTGGCTCCCACATAAATGGGAACATCCTTCCTGTATTTACCTTTAGTCATGTTAGAATTTTATAGGTTTTTATGAGTATCCCCTCATTCTTTTAAACGCCAATCTTTCTTCATATGTCAGTCTTGCCACCTCAGTCCTGTAAACTCAGTCAAGGCATTCCATGTCAAAATTAAATCCACATAAGTGGTAAAAATTTGTGGAAACTTTTCTGGATTTTTACCACATAGTCCTGTTGTTAGTAATTTCATTTGCTAAACACTTCAGTGGTTTGGAAATTGTAGATTTAACCACACCTGGATCATAAATCCCACAAACATTTGGCATTCTTCTGTTACTACCAAACTTGTGCCACCTACATTGATGCCTTGTCCATGTGCATTCCTGCTTTAAAACTTTCCATTTCCCAGATATCTTCAACTGTACTTTCCTGTACTTGTCTTTTGTATAGCAGATTTGCAGCTTAGAATCTTGCAACTCTCGCACTTTTAGGATTGTGCCCTGTGAAAGCAGGGTCCATGGATGCTGTCTCGTCTTCAATATTTTACTCCAGTAATAACTGTGTTGGGGTAGTAATGGGGTTGGTGGGGATGGCGGGGAACTGATGACAGTCTGAGTAATCTGCAAGATGCTGTACAATCTTGAAGGTGACCATTGAGTGGTGTTCTCATGTCGAGAAGGTACTGCATCAATATGCCACGGCTGACCACTACTTTTTTCCTGACTGATCATTCCCAATACTAGCACATCATGAACATCCTTTTTCAGTTCCTCGCTCTGGGGTGACCAATCCCATCGCTTCACCAGGCTTATGGGGTGAAGACGTCTTCTCCCATTCCTCCAAATTGCTCTCTCCAGTGACTCATCAGTCCAAGGAAAGATCTTCACGTACGTACTGATGTTGGGCCATTTAATTTAACTGCTGTCTCTATTTTCCATTGCTTAATACTCTTCTCCTAGTCTAAGACACAACCTCAGGAACTTACATTAATAAAACAAAGAACTGCTGATGCTGGAGATCCGAAACAATAACGGAACTTACTGGTGCAACCCAGCGGGTCTGGCAGTATCTGTGAGGAGAAAGTATCGGTCACTGGACTCAAAAGGTTAACTCTGATTTCTCTTCACAGACGCTGCCAGACCTGCTGAGTTTCACCAGCAGGTTCTGCGTTTGATTCAGAAACTTGCATTTAGGGTTCACTTTGAGCCCCACTCTGCTGTAGTGGTTGTAAAACTTCTGCCTAATGGACATTTCTTCCTCTCACTTTCTATGAATAGCAACCAATTAAGTCTTGCACTCTGGTTGACTGAGAGCCTCAGTTCATTTCCCATACCTTGATTGATTATAATCTTAACTGATCCAATCTTTCTTCATATGTCAGTCTTACCACCTCAGTGGGAATGATCAGTCAGGAAAAAGGTAGTGGTCAGCCGTGACATCTTGATGCAGTATTGATGCAGTACCTTCCCAACATGAGAACACCACTCAATGATCACCTTCAAGATTGCAGATTCTTGCAGATTACTCAGACTGTCATCCATTCCCTCCATCCCCCACCAACCCCAATACGACTCCAACACGGTTATTACTGGAGTGAAACATTAAAGACGAGACAACATCCAGTAGCGGATTGATCCATGAACCCTGCTTTCACAGGGCACTGGTCTTTTGTGAAAATTCTGTGAGAGAGGTATTCCATTGTATTGTTGTTCAGTAAAGGTAAAGGCAGACTTACATGAATTTTCAGTGCATCATTGGGCAGCACAGTGGTTCAGTAGTTCACACTGCAGCCTCACAGCACTGGGTACCTGGTTTTGATTCCACCCTTTGGCGACGGTCTGTATGGATATAGTTAAAAATCACACAACACCAGGCTATAGTCCAACAGGTTTATTTAGAAGCACTAGCTTTCGGAGCACTGCTCCTTCATTAGGTGGTTGTGGATTATAAGATCGTAAGACACAAAATTTATAATAAAAGTTTACAGTGTGGTGCAACTGAAATGATTTATTGAAAAAGACTCTGGATTGTTTGTTAAGTCTCTCATCTTTTAACATGACCATATTGGTTTCAGTTCTTCTATATGTAAATTGAAAAACTTTTTTAAAAGTTACATTCTCAAGTGAACTTTAACAATTGGTGTCATGTCGGCCCAGAGAATGCATTTAGGGTGTGAGCTTCCCTGTGTGAGACCATCAGTGCCACAGACTTTACCACAGACTTTGGTAAAATGCAGCAAGAAAATTTGATAGGTCTTGAGGAGAGAGCCCCTCCATTAAACTTGACAAAATTGACGCCTTGCCAAATAGAAAAATGAGATTCAGCCCTTAATTTTTTTGTGATGTACTGATTAAGGAAAGAAAAAAACAATAATTCAGTCACAGCAGCAACTGTGATGCACCCAAAATGAAAAGGCCTGGGAGAAAAAAAAGCCCAAGACAGTGAAAGCACAGAATTACAGATGCTGGAAATCTGAAACCCAAAACCAAAATGCTGGAGAAATTCAGCAGGTTGGTCAGCATCTGTGAAGAGAGAATTAAAGTTAATGTTTCAGAGCAGATTTGACTCTTTTTTAGAATTGTTGTAGGGTTGATATATTTTCTATTGGTTCCATAATTGATTAATTTTGGCTTAATTAAAACACAGTAATAATAATTAAATCAAGGTTCACGGAGTAGTAATTCAATTCAGGTTTACTTAAAATTGAAAAGCAAAGATGAAATTAGATGTTTAGAAAAGCATATTACAAAGTTACTGATTGCCAGCTGTACGTCTACATGGTTTTATGAAATTCCTTAGTTCCCTTGTAATAGACGCCACTCTATCCCTTATCCTCTGCAATGGAAGTGTGGCTGCTCAATCTGTTTAATATTTTCAATTTTGAAAGGTTTGAAAGATGGTGTCTCCACCTTGTGATGACCCCTGTTTCTCTTAACTATTTCATACATGTGATGAAGATGTAGCTTTAAGAGATTATATTGTCCTTTTTTTTGAAGAGAGGTTTTAAGGCAGAGATACTAAGCTGACTAGTGAAGATTTGTAAAGTAAACAGCTTAGGAGATCTTAGGGATTTTATATATTAAAAAAAGTAGCCTGGATGGGTGTGGCTAGCTGTCGCAGACCAGGATTTCTAGTTTTTTAAAAATTATTTTGGTTTAGCTTTAAGCAGTTGCTGTTGGAGTCTTAACAAGGCAGAAGCTGCTGGAGTTTTGAAAAAGTAGAACTTATCATTTCCCTCTCTCAGTTACAGATACAAGGGTTTTTCTCTGCTGTTGGGTTACCTGTGAGACAAATCGATTTTTCTGAATTTGCCTCTTTGCCAAGGGGTATGTTTTTTGGCTGTTACTATGTCGTAGCAGCAAATTAATAATAGTTACTGCATCTATTATTCAGTTCGGCTTTCCAGGAGAGTAAAGTTCTTCTTTCATTTTGTTGTATTTTAGGTATAGAGTTTAAATCAGTTATGTTTTGCTTAATGTTGAGTAGTTTGACCAATCGAGTTGCATCTGGAACACAGGCTTTAAAGTAAGAAAAATTTAAGGTCTAGGCTATCTTCTTAAAATATTTTGAGGGGGTCTGGTCTGGTCCATAACATACATAAGAGAACTACATAAAATTAACATAACATTAACAAGTCATTTGGCTGAACAGGTCTATGCTGTAATTTACGCTGACGAAAATAGCTTTCATTCAATTGTTCAGTGTTAGCATTAGAGTAAGCTAGCTGTTTCTGAAAGCTGGCCAGCTGAAGGGCAGCAATTTCAGAACTTGTTTCAGTGACTGCATGCATGAGCTGTTAACTCGAAACTTATGAAGTGGAGCCATGTGATTTATCTGGAATTTCTGGAATTCGAAGTACTATTAAATTAGACTCAGTGATCCCTGAAGTTCTAATCTAATTTATGAATAATCAGTATTTATTATCTTGGTGAGGAAAGGTTAATGGCTCTGGGATTCTAAAATAAACTTAGGAACAAAGTAACCAAAGCTAACAAAGCAAAAGCACTTTCAACTGATAGAATTTTGCTTAGTTAATGAATTAAGGTATTAGCTTGTCATTGATTTAAATGCAAAGCTTTCTTAATATTTTGAGATTTTGGAGGGCAACCGACAGTGCAGTCAGGACTCTTGGCTGAAACCACATGGCCAGAGGCATGAAGTGGGGTGTCCACCCTCATTCCACAAAATGATCTAGCGCCAGACAAGAATTCCAATGCAACCTGAACCAATCGTGGGCGGCTCCCGTACCATACCCATCTGCTGGTGGTGTTTACCTGGCAGTAGGAACAACGCTCCTCTCTCCATATTCTACTCTCCGTAAACCTGTTACTGTTGTTACAGCTGTTGCAAGACGTAGGTCAAGACATATTTGGAGTCCTGCATCTAATCCTGGCCATACTGCTTTAGAAAGGGTGCAAAACGTGATTTACCAGGATGTTACCATGACCAGAAGGTAAGGATTATAAGGAGACGGTGTGATCATTTTCCCTGGAGCATAGGAGGCTGAGTGGTTATCACGATTTATAAAATCATGAGGGGCACAACTAAAGTGAATAGTCAAGGTCTTCTCCCCAAGGTAGGGGAGTCAAAATCTAGAGAGGACAGGTTTAAGGTGAAAGGGGAAGGATTTAAAAGGGACCTTAGGGATGACTTTTTCACACAGCAGGCAATGTATGTCAGGAACGAGCTGCCAAAGAAAGTGGTAGAGGTGGGTGCAGTTACAACATTTAAAAGACTTTTGGACAGATACATTGTCAAGAAACATTTAGAGGGATATGGGCCAAATGCCAGCCAGTGGGATTAATTCAGTATAGGAAATGTTCAGCATGACGAGTTCGGCTGAAGGGCCTGCTTCCGTGCTGTCTGACTTTATGACTCTAACTTGAGGTCATCCAAAGTTCTATTGTATTAACTCAGTTAACTCCTAATCCCCTTTCACCACTGTGTTCACTGATGCCCAGTCAAGCAGTGTATTCAGTTCAAAAGTCTTATCTTGATTTTTCAAATCCATCGCTGTCCCTGTCATCTCCTCCACGATCCTCTGAGTAACTTGTGTATCTACAATTCTGTCGCCTTGAACAACTCAATTTTATTGGCTCCGCCATGGATAGATTTTTAATCCATAAGGGAATCAAGGATTACGTGGAACAGATAGGAAAATGAAGTTGAGGATTATCACATCAACCATGGACAGAGCAGACTGGGTGTGCTGAATGGTCTACTTCTGCTCTGACTTCTTATGGTCTTCTGGTCCAGGCTTCACGGAACAACTGAGCAATTCAAATTCCAAGATCCTCCTTGATTGGAATCCTCCAGCCAGAGTAAAATACCCGTGAACACAAAGGCACATTGCAAAGCCAATTAAGTTGCTTTGGTCAGACAATTATTTAAAGGAACGGCGATGCGCTGTGATAGTGAACAATTTAAACGCAGAAGGTCACTAAGTAAAGGACAACTATCACTTAAAGAACTAAAGGTAAAATGAAGAAACATTTTTATGTACACTGGGGTGCACTGCCTGAAAGGGTACAAGTGCAGCTGCAATGGGAACATTCAAAAGAGAATAGATGGAATTTTGAAAGGAAAATATTTACATGGCTTTGAGGGACAAGCAGTGGAGTGGGGTTAGTTAGATAGCTCTTTTAAACAGCTGGGCACAGGTGTGGTCTATGATAAGAAAGCCTGGTAATCTTTGGGTCTTGTGACACAGTGGTCATGTCCCTACCTCTGACCTCGGTTCAAGCCCCACCTGCTTGAGAGGTATGTAATAATGTCTTTGAACAAGATGATTAGGAAAATATCTGCTAAAATCCTTTTGACCATTCCCACTTGAGCATTTTGGATATTTCCTTAACATGAGGAGTAGAAAACAAAATGAACAGAATTAGGAAATGCATCCCCTTGAGTTTGTTCAGCATCATTCATTTAATTCATCCATTCTCCCGTCAATGTATGGCAATCTGGATGAATGTACATTATTTGCTACATAAGCTGCATTATTGTCAGAAGTGCACATTAATAACTTTGAAAGTAGGAAACAATTCATTTAAGTTAAGCCCCTTCTCATCTTACATGAGCAATGTTTGACTTTAAGATTGCCTCATTCACCGTTTGATGGGTTTCAAATCCCAACAAGACACTACCTAACAGGAAGAAGGGCTTTTGCCCGAAACGTCGATTTCGAAGCTCCTTGGGTGCTGCCTGAACTGCTGTGCTCTTCCAGCACCACTAATCCAGAATCTGGTTTCCAGCATCTGCAGTCATTGTTTTTACCACCAAGAAGATCTAAACCCATCTGAGACTAAAGATGGAGCTTTGGCATTCTCCTTGATTCCAGGTTAAAAGAGCATTGTCCCTCCCCTCCTGGTGTTTGGCCTCTGTTTATAGTACAAACCCAAGACTGTGATGACAGTGAAAGTCGACAATCTAGATGACATTGCACAGGGGATTAGTTGTTATTCAAGTGAAGATAATAATATGAACATAAGACAAGAACTATTATTTTTCCATTAAGGCTTTCCAGTGATAAGACTAATAATGTGTGTAATTATTTAACATGGAAGATAAACTCAGTGTATAAAAGTGAGAGGTGATGCTGACAACACACTTCTGCAAGATGGCAAAGCTTCTATTTGGAACAGGTAAGCTAATATCACCATTTATTATCTCAAATGCTTTGAGACTTCTCTTTGTAAATTTGTTGGTTTTGAAGAGGGCATAGAACTTTTCCCAAATCCAACCCCAATTATAAAGGAATTGATACTTAGCTGAATTAACTAAAGACACTTAATTATGTTAACATGCTCCCAGGACACTACATCTACCCCACTAGATTATCCACATCCTGTTCCTTCACTTTGTGCTTTGTGACTGTACAGTAAATCTGAATGTTTGAATTGAGTTGCGAAGTAATATTAAACTACAGTCATGCTGGACAGCAACCATTGATCCACGTTAATTTTTAGGTCAACCTTCTTCCATTATTAAGTACTGGTGAAGTTAATGCAAATACAGTTAAGTTATATCGGGCAACGGCTGTATACCTGCAGGAAATCATTACGCTTGTTATTTTAGCAAAAGCATTAACCTAGTGAGAACTAACTGGTTAAATTAGCAAAGGAATACCATACAACCACAAGTGCAGTGTGATTGCCCAAACAAATACTTATTTGTAAGGGTGTAGTAAGAAAGTTGTTTCGTACTTCAATTTATGTTCATTTACTTGAAATTTGTCCATGATCAACTAGATAAAATAATTGTTTGCTTTGTTGCTCAGATTGCTTGTGTTTTTTTCCCTGTTTGGAGTATTATCATTCAAAGCCAATTATACTTCTTGACTATTCAAGTTCATGGAATTTGCAATATCTTTCTAATGTATTCAGGTGCAATTAAAGTCATAGAGTCATAGAGATGTACAGTAAGGAAACAGACCCATCAGTCCAACTCGCCCATGTTGACTAGATATCCTAAATTAATCTAGTCCCATTTGCCAGCACTTGGCCCATATCCCTCTAAACCCTTCCTATTCATATACTCATCCAGGAGTCTTTTAAATGTTGTAATTGTACCAGCCTCCACCACTTCCCCTGGAAGCTTATTCCATACATGCACCACCCTCTGTGTGAAAAAGTTGCCCATTGGGTCCCTTTTAAATCTTTTCCCTCTCACCCTAAACCTATGCCCTCCAGTTGTGGACTCTCCCAAACCTGGGAAAAGACCTTGTCTATTTACCCAATCTATGTGCCGAATGATTTCATAAACTTCTATAATGTCACTCCTCAACCTCTGAAGCTCCAGGGAAAGCAGCCCCAGCCTATTCAGCCTCTCCCTATTGCTCAAACTCTCCAACAATAGCGACATCCTTGTAAATCTTTTCTGAACCCTTTCAAGTTTCACAACATCCTTCCTGTAGGACGGAGACCAGAATTGTACACAATATTCTAAAAGTGGCCTAACCAACGTCCTGTACAGCCACAACATGACCTCCCAACTCCCGTACTCATTAGTCTGACCGATAAAGGAAAGCATGCTAAACACTTTCTTCACTATTCTATCTACCTGAGGTTATCTATCTGTAGTTTGATACAGCTATTTCCTTAACCTAAATTGTGAACTTCTAGATCAACTGGAAACGTTCTTATAATTAACATTTAGCTAAATTATGGCCACATACAATCAATGGAAGATCTTGTATTTTAATTTGTATCTCAAAGTAAAGGTCCAGGTCAGGTTAGAGATTAACTGTCTCCTGTTAGTAAACTAATACATCCCATCACTCAAAATATAATCTATAACAAAGAATAAATTGTATTAGTATTATACCTTTGTTATAGAAAATCACTCCAATTTTATGGAGCTGGGAGGGGCAGGCAATATGTTCCTGACACCTCAGACCTTCAGCCCTTTTGACTAAACTGTACTTCTCTTGTAAGGCAAACTAGCTGAAGAGGCAGGACTAGTCTTGACAGCTCACACCAAATATGTAGTTAAGGTTCAGTTCCTAGATGAAAATGTGTTGCTGCAAAAGTGCAGCAGGTCAGGCAGCATCCAAAGAGCAGGAGAATCGACATTTCGGGCATGAGCCCTTCTTCCTTGAAGAAGCTCTAACCTACCCAGTTCCTAGATGGCCCAGGTCTGCTTTCTATTCCAGTGAGACTAAAGATGGTGAAGGTGATGGTGATGGATGATGGTTTGAAATAGAAGAGAAGCTGTTCAATACTAGACAGGCAGAATTAGTCTGTCTTTGAGGTGTAGAGAATATAGGCTTGGAAAGTTAATAGAGAATTGAATAGGCCACGTATAGTGAAAAATCTGGTTAATTCTGCAGCTGCAAGCTGTCAGTGGGACGATTGTGGTTGGGGCTGTAGGTGGTGAATGCAGTCTTCCCATTGATTAGCTGTTAAAAGTTGCATTTCACCTAAGACAGGCTATTGTGCAACAAATCTAACAGAATGGAAGCAGTGGACAGGAAGATGATATTGAGGTAAATCCAAGCATATGGAGATCCTAACTCCATGTATGTTGAAGATTTCACTTAAGCAAATACTTGAGGAAAGGAGTCTGATCAAAAATAAATTGTTAGAGAATGTCAGTTAATCATATAACGCCAGTTCTGTGAACCCTTGAACCTTTAAGCATATTTCAATCATAATATTGATACTTATTCTATGTTTCTTTATTATAGCATTGGTCTTGTTGGCATGCCTGGAACTGGGTAAGTCTTTGTGTTTTAAAGCTTTTGTAAACTTTATGCAATGAGTAGAGACTCTGTGCTGATTGTCGTTTGTTATCACTGGCAGGCTCTGCCTACAGACTGGTTTGTTACTTTACAAACTGGGCTCAGTACAGACCAGGAGCAGGGAAATACACAGTAGACAATGTGGACCCTTGCTTGTGCACGCATCTGATCTACGCTTTCGCTGGAATGAAGGACAATCAAATCACCACCTTTGAATGGAATGACAGGACTCTCTACCACACTTTCAACTCCCTTAAAAACAAGTATAACTGTACTCTCAATATTAAGAATGTATTGGTAATTTTTAGTATAGTTTGAGTTTTTTTATAGTTTTATAGGTTGTCCTATTCTAAAAAAAACTGTGCAATTCTATCTAACTATAATTTGACGGATCCAGCCAGGTTGGTCATATGTGGGTGGAATTGGGCTTTGTTGATTTCTGTCCCAATGGCAGCGGTTGGGAAAGGCAATGGGTGAGGCAATGCCAGACACAATCATTACTATGTTCTGATATGTAAACAAAAAAAGTTACATGCAATTCATAAACCTTGAGCTTGTACATCAAGCTGATGAATTATTTTATCTAGTGTGCAACTAGATTGCACTTGTACTCAGAGTATACTGCTGCACATGCAAAGTGCAGTGTGTACACATATGCATATGCACAGAAACACTGGCCTTTGGAAAGAACTGGAGTTTCCTCTCTGCTCACCAACACCAGGTGAGTGTTATGACCTTTGCATTTTGACTGTTCCAACCAAGTGAATCGCCAATCAATACATTTAGGTTAGGTTAGGTTACATTAGGTTACATTACAGTGTGGAAACAGGCCCTTCGGCCCAACAAGTCCACACCGACCCGCCGAAGCACAACCCACCCCTTACATTTACCCCTTACCTAACACTACGGGCAGTTTAGCATGGCCAATTCACCTGAGCTGCACATCTTTGGACTGTGGGAGGAAACCGGAGCACCCGGAGGAAACCCACGCAGACACGGGGAGAACGTGCAAACTCCACACAGTCAGTTGCCTGAAAGTATTTTCATAATATTACCTGACCATATTCATAACCTGATCATAAGTGATTTTGTTCCCTTGATTTTGCTTTCTCTTTCGTTATTTACAGTTTTCTGCTCCACTGCCAATGTGTGCAGTCATGACTTGGAGATGCCGGTGTTGGACTGTGGTGTGCAAAGTTAAAAATCACACAACACCAGGTGCTTCTAATTAAACCTGTTGGACTATAACCTGGTGTTGTGTGATTTTTAACAATGTTTTTAGTAGCTGCAATCAGCATATTGTCCAGCGAAAGTTCTGAGAAAACTGTTTTATTTTTAAAATAATGACTCAAGCTGTTCCAGTGCAGGTGCAACACTGGGACCTACTCAACAGTATGCAAAATTTCCCCTTTGCATCTGATAATCTAGATGAATCCAATCCAACCAATAAACATCCCATCATCCTCTGCACAAGTATCAGCAAATTGAAGGGGCATGAGCTTTATTATCAACTGGCACTACGCGTCAATTGCCTGCTCACTGATGCTCTGTTTGTTTCTGCCAGCGGTACTCAGCTCCTGACCTCATTGCAACCTTGGTCCCGACATGGACAAAAAAAAACTGAATTCTAGATGTGAGATGAGAGTGGCTGTCTTTGACATTAAGGCAGCATTTAATTGAATCAAGGATACTAGCAAAATTGGAGTCAATGGTAGTATATGGGATATCTCTTCATTAGTTGTAATCATTGCTAGCATAAATCAAGATGCCTGTGATTGTTGGAGACCACTCATCTCAATCCTGGGACATTGCTGCAGGAGTATCTCAGGCCTCACCACCTTCAGGTGTTTCTTCAATGGCCACCTTTTTATCCTAAGGTCAGCAGTTGGGATGTTCTCTTTTAATATCATAATGTCCAATGCGATCTTCAACTCCACAGATATTGATGCAGCCTGGGTCCACATGCTATTAGACTTGGATAATATTCAGGTTTTTGGCTGATAAATGGCGCAAGTATTTGTGCCAAGCAAGTGTCAGGCAACGACCATGTCTAACAAGAGGGAATCTAACCATCTGCCCTTGATATATAATGGCATTAGCATTGCTGAATCTCCACTATCAATCTTCTGATATTAACTTTGACCTGAAACTGAACTAGATCAATATATACCAGATATAAACACCATTGATACAAGAGTAGGTCAGAGCTTGTGAATTTTGAGGTGAGTAACTTAGCTCCTGACTCCCTGAAGACTGTCCACCTTCTACAAGGTGCATATTACTGGTATGATGGAATATTGTCCATTTGCCTTGATGAATGCTGCTTCAATACTCAACAGCATCCAATACTAAGCAGTCCATTTGATCATTGTTGCATCTATTTGCTTAAACCATCACTTCCTCCATAATTTCACATATATGCACTGTAGCAAGTTACAAAAGCTCCTTCGAAAGTATCTTCTAAACCCATGATTTCTGCTGACTGGAATGACAAGGGTAGCAGTTGCATGGCAACATCACCATATGCACATTGCTCTCCATGGCATTGTTAATCCTGCCTTTGAACCATATCACTGCCACTTCACTACTGCTGGATCAAAATCCTGGAATTCCGTTCCTAGCAGCACACCAGATAGATTGCAGCAATTTAAGAAGTTACCATCTCAAGCACAATTATAAATGCACAATAAATTACTGACCTTGTCAGTGATGCCCACAAATCTATATGAATTGAACATCCTCAAACCTGTGGGACATCATATTACATATTTGTACACTCCTGAGGTATTTCTGCTCCATTAACATTTACTACGAAAAGGAGTAAGCGATACAAAGATCTTGACAATTATTGACTTTCAGCAGTTGTTGAAGTATTAATAATTGTATCTGCTTATAGTCCTTATTCTAAAAGGGCAATTTGTTAATTTTTTCAACAGAAATGCAAACCTGAAGACACTTCTATCCATTGGAGGCTGGAACTTTGGAACTCAGAAGTAAGATTAAACTATTCTGTTTTAATATTTGCAGCAAGTTGTTGCAATGTAAATCAAGCTGGGGTCAAATCAATTCTTTTTGAAATGTCAACTGTGTAGTTTTAGACATGGGTTCAGGTTGCTATTAATGAGAGTGCTGTCACTTTATTCAGTTCTCACTAAATTACAATTCAAACAATATTTACGAGACAATCTCAGTCAGAAAGGAAAAATAAGGCAATTTTGACAAAGATTTGTTTTAAATTAACACAGTAGTGAAGATTGATTGAATGCTTATTGAAAGGACAAAGTGCAATTCCATGATAGAACTATATTGTTCTACATTATAAATTGTGATATATTTAAAATTGTAAAAGATATGAAGCTCTTAAATGTTGAGGGGAAATTGCAGAATGCAAAATACACTTATTTTGATTATGTTTAACATTCTCCTCTCCTCTAGATTCACCGCTATGGTTTCCTCAGCAGAAACTCGACAAATTTTCATAAAGTCTGTAATTAACTTCCTGCGTGGTTATGGGTTTGATGGTTTGGATATTGACTGGGAATATCCTGGCTCACAAGTCAAACATCTCTTCACTCTGTTGGCTCAGGTAGGACCAAATGCATTTAACTGAATGCTAGTTTACTAACTAAAATGTAAGAGCTCCCAAACATTGTTGCAAATTTACAATTTCTCTCAAGTACTTGCTAAAGGTATAAGAAGGTAGGAGCAGGAGTAGGTCATTGTAGTAATCTGGCATGCTGTGCCATTCACTGAGATCTTGGAGGATCTGCACCCTAACCAAATGTATGCGCATTTTACACAGAAAGTTTTAAAATATTACTTTGCAGCCTTTGCAAATTATGAAACAGGAATGTTCAAAATTAGAATATTTGAATTACCGTATCAATAACATTTAATAGCAACTTCATTAATGTTGTTCTGGCCCTGCGCAGTAACAGCTTTCTTTGAGCCGGTTCCTACCTCTGATGATACCCTTGAACTGGATAGTTACATGATGCTTGGCCAGAAATACATGTTTATGAAGCCAGAGGTTTCTTTGATTTCAATATGAAACCTTCCTGTTTGTGTGGTTCTGTAACTAAGTGAACCTTCTTTGCATTTTTAATTTCTAGGAAATGGTGGCTGCCTTTGAAGCTGAGGGAAAAAGTACAGGAAGACCAAGACTGCTGCTCTCTGCTGCAGTTCCAGCTGGGTTGGCTATCATTGATTCTAGCTATGAGGTTCCCGAGCTTGGAAAGTACGTGCTCATCGTAGTCTTATAGGGCTAATGGTGGAAATAAATCTTTTCTCTTGTGCTTCCTTCCATTTCTGAAAATTTAACGAGCTGACAGCTGAACAATCCAGATTTGGAAAGTACTTGGTTCACTCTCCAATCAGCATGGAGCTGACTGAATCCAGTTATAGAGTCATAGAGATATACAGCATGGAAACAGACCCTTTGGTCCAACCTGGCCATGCCAACCAGATATCCCAACCCAATCTAGTCACACCTGCCAGCACCCAGCCCATATCCCTCCAAACCCTTCCTATTCATATACCCATCCAAATGCCTCTTAAATGTTGCAATTGTACAAGCCTCCACCACATCCTCTGGCAGCTCATTCCATACACGTACCACCCTCTGCGTGAAACAGTTGCCCCTTTGGTCTCTTTTATATCTTTCCCCTCTCACCCTAAACCTATGCCCTCTAGTTCTGGACTCCCTGACCCCAGGGAAAAGACTTTGCCTATTTACCCTATCCATGCCCCTCATAATTTTGTAAACCTCTATAAGGTCACCCCTCAGCCTCCGGCGCTCCAGGGAAAACAGCCCCAGCCTGTTCAGCCTCTCCCTGTAGCTCAGATCCTCCAACCCTGGCAACGTCCTTGTAAATCTTTTCTGAACCCTTTCAAGTTTCACAACATCTTTCCGATAGGAAAGAGACCAGAATTGCATGCAATATTCCAACAGTGGCCTAACCAATGTCCTGTACAGCCGCAACATGACCTCCCAACTCCTGTACTCAATACGCTGAACAATAAAGGAAAGCATACCAAACACCTTCTTCACTATCCTATCTACCTGTGACTCCACTTTCAAGGAGCTATGAACCTGCACTCCAAGGTCTCTTTGTTCAGCAACACTCCTTAGGAACTTACCATTAAGTGTATAAGTCCTGCGAAGATTTGTTTACCCAAAATGCAGCACCTCGCATTTATCTGAATTAAACTCCACCTGCCACTTCTCAGCCCATTGGCCCATCTGGTCCAGATCCTGATGTAGTCTGAGGTAACTCTCTTCTTTGTCCACTACACCTCCAACTTTGGTGTCATCTGCAAACTTACTAACTATACCTTTTATGCTCGCATCCAAATCATTTATGTAAATGACAAAAAGTAGAGGACCCAGCACCGATCCTTGTGGCACTCCACTGGTCACAGGCCTCCAGTCTGAAAAACAACCCTCCACCACCACCCTCTGTCTTCCACCTTTGAGCCAGTTCTGTATCCAAATAGCTAGTTCTCCCTGTATTCCATGAGATCTAACCTTGCTAATCAGTCTCCCATGGGGAACCTTGTCGAATGCCTTACTGAAGTCCATATAGATCACATCTACAGCTCTGCCCTCATCAATCTTCTTTGCTACTTCTTCAAAAAACTCAATCAAGCTTGTGAGACATGATTTCCCATGCACAAAGTCATGTTGACTATCCCGAATCAGTCCTTGCCTTTCCAAATACATGTACATCCTATCCCTCAGGATTCCCTCCAACAACTTGCCCACCACCGAGGTCAGGCTCACCAATCTATAGTTTCCTGGCTTGTATTTACCGCCCTTCTTAAACAGTGGCACTACGTTTGCCAACCTCCAGTCTTCTGGCACCTCACCTGTGACTATTGATGATACAAATATCTCAGCAAGAGGCCCAGCAATCCCTTCTCTAGCTTCCCACAGAGTTCTTGGGTACACCTGATCAGGTCCTGGGGATTTATCCACCATTACCCATTTCAAGACATCCAGCACTTCCTCATCTGTAATATGGACATTTTGCAAAATGTCACCATCTATTTCCCTACAGTCTATATCTTCCATTTCCTTTTCCACAGTAAATACTGATGCAAAATATTCATTTAGTACCTCCCCCATTTTCTGTGGCTCCACACAAAGGCCGCCTTGCTGATCTTTGAGGGGCTCTATTTTCTCCCTCGTTACCCTTTTGTCCTTAATATATTTGTAAAAACCCTTTGGATTCTCCTTAATTCTATTTGCCAAAGCTATCTCATGTCTCCGTTTTGCCCTCCTGATTTCCCTCTTAAGTATACTCCTACTTCCTTTATACTCTTCTAAGGATTCACTCGATCTATCCTGTCTATATCTGATATATGCTTCCTTCTTTTTTTAACCAAACCCTCAATTTCTTTAGTCATCCAGTATTCCCTATACCTACCAGCCTTCCCTTTCACCCTGACAGGAATATACTTTCTCTGGATTCTTGTTATCTCATTTCTGAAAGCTTCCCATTTTCCAACCGTCCCTTTACCTACGAACATTTGCCTCCAATCAGCTTTCGAAAGTTCTTGTCTAATAGTGTCAAAATTGGCCTTTCTCCAGTTTAGAACTTCAACTTTTAGATCTGGTCTATCCTTTTCCATTACTATTTTAAAACAAATAGAATTATGGTCGCTGGCTCCAAAGTGCTCCTCCACTGACACCTCAGTCACCTGCCCTGCCTTATTTCCCAAGAGTAGGTCAAGTTTTGCACCTTCTCTAGTAGGTACATCCACATACTGAATCAGAAAATTGTCTTGTACACACTTAAGAAATTCCTCTCTATCTAAACCTTTAACACTATGGCAGTCCCAGTCGATGTTTGGAAAGTTAAAATCCCCTACCATAACCACCCTATTATTCTTATGGATAGCGGAGATCTCCTTGCAAGTTTGTTTCTCAATTTCACTCTGAATATTGGGGGGTCTCTAACACAATCCCAATAAGGTGATCATCCCTTTCTTATTTCTCAGTTCCACCCAAATACCTTCCCTGGGTGTATTTCCGGGAATATCCTCCCTGAGCAGAGCTGTAATGCTATCCCTTATCAAAAATGCCACTCCCCCTCCTCTCTTGCCTCCCTTTCTATCCTTCCTGTAGCATTTGTATCCTGGAACATTAAGCTGCCAGTCCTGCCCATCCCTGAGCCATGTTTCTGTAATTGCTATGATATCCCAGTCCCATGTTCCTAACCATGCCCTGAGTTCACCTGCCTTCCTTGTTAGGCCCCTTGCATTGAAATAAATGCAGTTTAATTTGTTAGTCCTACCTTGTCCCTGCCTGCCTGACTGTTTAACTCACTTCTGTTCTCAGCTGTACCCATCTCAGATTGATCTCTTTCCTCCATCTCCCTGGGTGCTCCCCCCCCACCCCCCCCACCTTACTAGTTTAAATCCTCCCAAGCAGTTCTAGCAAATTTCCCTGCCAGTATATTAGTCCCCTTCCAATTTAGGTGCAATCCGTCCTTCTTGTACCTCCTACCGCAAAAGAGATTCTAATGATCCAAAAATGTGAATCCTTCTCCCATACACCAGCTCCTCAGCCATGCATTCATCTGCTCTATCCTCCTATTCCTGCCCTCACTAGCTTGTAGCACTGGGAGTAATCCAGATATTACTACCCTTAAGGACCTCCTTTTTAAATTTCTGCCTAACTCTCTGTAATCTTCCTTCAGAGTCTCAACCTTTTCCCTTCCAATGTCGTTGGTTCCAATGTGGACAATGACCTCTTGCTGGCCCCCCTCCCCAATGAGAACATTCTGCACCCTCTCTGAGACATCCTTGATCCTGGCACCAGGGAAACAACACACCATTCTGCTTTTTCTCTGCTGGCCACAGAAACGTCATTGTTCAAGGTGCTGCGATTGTCCCTGACATTGCGGGTTTTGCTTCTGACTGTCCAAAAGCTCTAACTGAATGTGCATGTGAAAAAATATTTGGGGTCTGCTTTGAACCTCTTACACAGTTAACTGTCTATCAGCGTTCAAAAAGCAATGACCTGCGGGTGCTGAAAATCTGAAACAAAAACAGAAATTGCTGAAGAATCTCTGCTGGTTTAGCATCATCTGTAGTGTAGTAGAAAGTGAGGACTGCAGATGCTGGAGATCAGAGTCGAGAGTGTGGTGCTGGAAAAGCACAGGAGGTCAGACAGCATCTGAGGAGCAGGAGAATCGACATTTTGGGCTTAAGCCTGATGAAGGGCTCATGCCCGAAACATTGATTCTCCTGCTCCTTGGACGCTGCGTCATCTGTGGAGAGAAAGCAGAATCAATATTGATTTCTCTGCACACATGGTGCCAGACTTGCTGAGTTTTTCCAACAATTTCTGGTTTTGTCTACCATTCTTGACAGATAAAGTCATCAGTAATAGTTAATAGTTGTGAGCAGATCAGGGTGCCACATCTTAGGAAGGATGTATTGGCCTTGGAGGGAGGACATAAGTCTAGTAGAACGATAGGTGCACTTCTCAAGTTAAGTTACAAGAGAAGAATATAAAAAAATAGTCCTGTTTTCTCTAGAATTTAGAAGATTAAGGATGTTATGATTGAAAGCTTCAAGATATTAGCAAGAAAATATAGGTACGTAAACTGAAGAAAGGCTTATGCCCGAAACATCGATTCTCCTGTTCCTTGGATGCTGCCTGACCTGCTGCGCTTTTCCAGCAATACATTTTCAGCACGTAAACTATTTACACTGGTTCGGGATTCTAGAACTAGGGGGCATAGTCTGAGAATTAGTCTGGAACAGATATTGCATGTCTTTGATGGGTACGTTCCTGTCAGTCAAAGAGGAAGTGATAAGGTAAGGGAGCCTGGTTTACTAAAAAACTTGTATCTCTTATTACATGGAAGAGAGAGGTTTATGTGACATGGAGGCGAGATGGTTCAGTTGAGGAGATGGAGAGGTACAGAGTAGTGAGGAAGGATTTAAAGAGAAAGTTAAGAAGAGCAATGAGGGGACATGAGCAGTCATTACCAGGTAGAATAAAGGAGAACTCTGAAGCTTTCTATAGAAATGTGTGGAATAAAGGATGACGAGGGTAGGAATAGGGCCTGTTAAAGACAGAAGTGGGAAGTTGTGTGTGGAGATTGGAGAGGTGCTAGATGAATATTTCTCATCAGTTTTCACTTAGGAAAAGGAGAATATTGTAGAGGAGAAGACTGAGATATGGGCTATTAGACCTGAAAGGATTGAGGTTAGTAAGGAGGAGGTGTTATCAATTTTAGAAGGTGTGAAAGTAGTAAGTTCCCTGAGCTGGATGGGATTTTTCCAAGAATTCTCTGGGAAGCTAGGAAGGAGATGGCCTTGATCTTTGAGTCATCATTGTCTACAGGTTTAGTACCAGAGGACTGGAAGATTGCAAATGTTGTGCCCGTGTTCAAGAAGGGCAGTAGAGATAACCCAGGTAATTATAGACCAGTGAGCCTTATATCTGTTGTGGGAAATGTTTTGGAAAGGATTATAAGAGATGGGATTTATCATCATCAAGCAAGCAACAATTTGATAGG
Source organism: Chiloscyllium punctatum (assembly GCF_047496795.1). Lineage (NCBI taxonomy): Eukaryota > Metazoa > Chordata > Chondrichthyes > Orectolobiformes > Hemiscylliidae > Chiloscyllium > Chiloscyllium punctatum. The sequence goes on from NC_092783.1 coordinate 47,850,548, forward strand.
AAATAGTCAACATGGATTCGTCAAGGGCAGGTCGTGTCTCACAAACCTCATTGTGGATGAGGGTAGGGCAGTTGACGTGGTGTACATGGACTTCAGCAAAGCCTTTGATAAAGTTCCACATGGTGGGCTGTTGGAGAAAATGTGGAGGCATAGGATTGAAGGTGATTTAGCAGTTTGGATTAGAAACTGGCTTTCTGTAAGATGGCAACGATGGAAAATATTCAGCTTGGAGTATGGTTACTAGTGGTGTGCCACAAGGATCTGTTTTGGGACCATTGCTGTTTGTCATTTTTATAAATGACTTGGACGAAGGCATAGGTGGATGAGTTGGTAAGTGTGCAGATGATACTAAAGTCGGTGGAGTGGTGGACAGTTTGGAAGAATATTGCATGTTACAGGGAGACTTGGATAAACTACAGAACTGGGCTGAGAGGTGGCAAATGGATTTCAATGCAGATAAATGTGAGATGATTCACTTTGGGAAGAATAACAGGAAGGCAGAATATTGGGTCAATGAAAAGGTAGTGTGGATGTGTAGAGGGATCTTGGTGTCCATGTACATAGATCCCTGAAAGTTGCTACCCAGGTTGATAATGCTGTTAAGAAGGCATACAGTGTATTAGGTTTTCTTGGTAGAGGGATTGAATTCCAGAGCTGTAATGTCATGCTGCCACTGTACAAAATGCTAGTGCGGCCGCACTTGGAATATTGTGTACAGTTCTGGTTGCCCCCTTACAGGAAGGATGTGGAAGCATTGGAAAAGGTGCAGAGGAGATTTACCAGGATGTTGCCTGGTCTGAAGCTTATGAGGAAAGGCTGAGGGACTTGGGTCTGTTCTCACTGGGGAGAAGAAAGCTAAAAGGCAATTTAATAGAGACATACAAGATGATCAGAAGATCAGATAGGGTGGATAGAGAGAGTCTTTTTCCTAGGATGATGACATCTGCTTGTATGAGGGGGCATAGCTGCAAATAGAGGGGTGATAGATTTAAGACAGATGTCAGAGGCAGGTTCTTTACTCAGAGAGTGGTAAGGGCGTGGAATGCCCTGCTTGCCAATGTAGTTAACTCAGCCACATTAAGGGCATTTAAACAGTCATTGGATAAGCATATGGATGATGATGGATAGTGTAGGGTGATGGGCTTAGATTAGTTCACAGGTCAGCACAACATCGAGCACTGAAGGGCCCGTTCTGCGCTGTATTGTTCTATGTTCTAATTGGTGCTGAACCATTCAGGAGAGATGTAAGGAAGCATTTATACACACAAAAGGTAATAGAAATTTGGAACTGTCTTCCTCAAATGACAGTTCATGCTAGATCAGTTTGAAATCTGGGATACAGAATTTTTGGTTCAGCAAACGTATCAAGGGATATGAACCAAAGGCAAGTATATGAAGATAGGCTACAGATTTATCATGATCTCATCTAATGACGGAACAGGCTGAAGGGACTGAATAAGGTAAAAACAATGACTGCAGATGCTGGAAACCAGATTCTGGATTAGTGGTGCTGGAAGAGCACAGCAGTTCAGGCAGCATCCAAGTAGCTTCAAAATTGACGTTTCGAGCAAAAGCCCTTCCTGATGAAGGGCTTTTGCCCCAAACGTCGATTTCGAAGCTACTTGGATGCTGCCTGAACTGCTGTGCTCTTCCAGCACCACTAATCCAGAATGAAGGGATTGAATGACCTACGCCTGTTTGGATGTTCTCTGGTGTGATGCTTGTATTTTGGCAAGAGATAGAAAATGGCCCTGAAAGAATTGTCAAATGCCACCAATTCTTGAAACAAAGGGTGGAGAGAGAGATAGAAAGTAGGGAGGATAGAGAGGGAGTTGGGGTGAAGGGTAGGATGACAATGCTGGAAAGTTGAAGAAAGGTAAGTTGAATACAGCTATTTGTCAAAATTTATGATTTCTTTGCTTAACTTCTTACATGTTTAAGATTTGGTTTTTGATTGGGAAAATTCCAGTTATACTCTACTCACAGCTTGGATAGTACTAGGAAAGGTACAATCATGATTCTTTCTTTCATTGAGTTCGAAGCTATGAGAAGCAGGAGGTGAGTAATAGAGGAAATAATTTGAATTACATTGAATTGATTTGGATTAAGATGATACAAGGTTCAATCCTGCTTAAAGACTTAACACATGTTCTCAGCTGACGGTTCAATACTACTTTCAGAGAGTGCTGCATTGCAATACCTTCTTAAATAAATGTGAAAGTTCTCCTGAATCTATTCAAAAAATAGATTGCCTTGAGTACGTGGTAACATTTATTCCACAGCTAACAGCATCATGTCACTCTTGATTGGGTATTTATCTTAATACAGCAGTGACTGCATACTGAAATGAATTAATTAGATGTGAATGGTTTTGGAATACGTATTTTTAAATTACAATACTCAAACATATTATAACACAGTTCCGGGATAGCTTGAAGGTGAACCCAGACCTTCCAACTCAGTGGCAGGAACACTGCCATTGTACCAATAAGACCCTTACTGTCTTGGAATACACTGAGGCGATGAGGCCCAATTTCATGTCCAAGCCCTTGTTTAATTTCTACAGTTTTATCTGTCGGTGCTGATTTGTTTAATAGATCAGATAAGAAGCATTTATTTTAGTAAATAACCCATTTGTGTAACTCACATCCTTCCTCCTACAGGACCCTTGACTTTTTCAATGTGATGACATATGATTTTACTGGATCTGGAAGTCCCAAGACTGGAGAAAATAGCCCTCTTTATCCTCTTCCAAATTCAAAATCTTATGCCAACGTGCACTTTAATGTGGTAAGTTTTAATGAAAATAGAATATAATCACTTTGTTAATTCCTTATTAAAATTTTTTAACTAACCTCAACCAGATGAGTTTTAGAACCCTTTTAGCCATATGCTCTCATGGTTTGTTTTAATAGGACTATGCAATGAAAATTTGGATAGATAAGGGCGCCCCTGCAGAGAAGCTGAATGTTGGATTCGCTACATATGGCCACACCTTCATACTAACCACATCTGAGACAGGAATTGGAGCCCCAGCAGGAGGTCCTGCACCAGCTGGGAAATACACCAAGCAATCTGGAGTGTTGTCCTATTATGAGGTACTATACTCATGCTGTTTCTTTTTTTCCATAAGGTTTATATTTACAAATGCTAACTAGCCATGCAGTGAATTTCCCTCTCCCAAAGGATCCCACTTTTATTGTAAGAACATCTGTATTGCCCCATCAGTCAAACATCCTAAAATTGATTAAGTAATATTGTCTGTTGCATTTTCCAAGCATGTGCTGTTTGAGTGCTGGAAGTATCTGGGATGTACCTCATTGAAAGACAAGCAGTGGATTCCAAAATCCTTAGCAAAGACATCCCTATCTGATCATCGCTCCCATGTGTGGATTTAATGCTGCCTCTTCACTAGTAAAGGAACAGGATCTCTAGCATTATACTGAGATGAACAGAGACATCTGAAGGTGTTTGACTGTCTCACTTTGAGCACAGTTGTCTACTTGGAGAATGCACAGAGCTAAAGGGGCATGATTTAATGTTTTAGCTCCATAGCCTCCCTCCCTAAAAGAAAATGCATTTTTAATGCAAACATTACTGACAGTCATTAGCAGCTTATATGCCAACCTCATTCACCAGTTCCAAACTATCGCAATGGTAAGGAACTGCTGGATGATTTGAATACTAACATTTCACTCTTCTGACAGATCTGCACGTTTTTGAAAGGTGGCACTATGAAATGGGATGCTCCACAGATGGTTCCATATGGCTACAAAGGAAACGTATGGGTTGGATATGACAATGTACAAAGCTTTAAAGACAAGGTAACTTTGATACACTGATGTCATAGGCTTTCTATTTGGTTATTTGTTGCAATTTGTGTCATAATATACAACTAACTTGTCTTCCTAAACATTACAATCATGCTATGATGTTGATTAATTGAACAACTGAACCATTACAGTATTGGGTTGTTTGGACCATGTTTTTTTCTTAAACAAATTATTTTACTATTTGTCTTGTATCCTGACCATCAACTGTAGCAATGAGACTAAAGAAAAATTGCACAGAAAATTGCCAATGAAAGAACACTATGAAAACAGTTCATCCATGCCTGCTGCATTATCTACTTTAATGGTTTTTAATTAAATATCTTTTTTGATGAGTTCAGACCATCATTTTTATTTCTTATCCGGTTCCTGACAGAAGTGAGTTTTTAGTTTGTATTTCTGTTTGTACTCCAGTTACAAATCAATGACAGAGTCTATGACAGTGTCTGAAATGATTGGTTGCCAGACACCCTAATACAGCAACACCAATGAAATTTCTAACCTCTGCCTCATGGTCATGGAAGTAAATGTTACCTAGTCCATGATGCAAGTTTAATGAATCAATATTCATTGCATTTCCATAATTTCAGAATATTATTTTTGTATTCAAAAGTATTGCATTGCCAAACTTTATTTATATTTGTGGTAAAAGTGTTTGCAAACAAGGATTTATGAAATGAATTTGTTACCAATATCTTTTAGGTTGAATGGCTGAAACAGAACAACTATGGAGGAGCTATGGTGTGGACTCTTGGCATGGATGATTTCTCTGGTTCTTTCTGTGATGAGGGGCCTTATCCTCTCATGAATGCATTGCACACCGGACTAGGAATCTCTGCATGTAACTATCAGGTTCTTTACAGTCTGAGTTAATTACTTGGTTGTCATAACAAAGACTTCATAGACAGCCATTGATTACTAAAATATCTTAAGAATTCTTTAGACTGCTGATGTATATTTCAATCTAAATGTTAGGTCTAAAGAAATCTGACTACCAGAATAAAGCTGAGCGTCTATGAGCTTGACAATCCTAAGAAAAGGATGAGCCAAGCAGTAATATACTGGAGCCTATATGCCTGCTAACAGGTTAAGTCATGAATTTGAACCAGATGTTGCATCCAGTATGTATGGTACTTGAACAAATTACATAATTTAAGGGGATATCATATTGTGACAAAAGAATTGATCAGATTTTTTTTAATCACAGGCAGTTCAATGACTTCTAGCACACATTTTATGCAACTTGATTTAAAATAAAGTGATAATTAAACCCCACTTCAAGATCTGCACTGCAGCAAACACACTCCGCACACAGAATCAACAACATCATAAGGTTTCCCCAGTGTTCTTATTTTATTGAATTTGCAAGCAGCTTGTTCCTGATACCATGAGGCATTGAGTTTTGTCTGAGGGTTTTCAATTGCCCATGACTTTGCAATGCATGTCTTCGTTCGTTACCAATTTTGAAGGAAGTGATAAATCCATGAATTTTGTTTCTTTCTAGCCTGTGTCCCATCTAAAACAACACTGCGACCAGCTGTTCCTCCTACCCAGGCTCCTAGTGGTGGTGGCAGCAGTGGTGGTGGTGGAAGTGGGTTCTGTGCTGGCAAAGCAAATGGTGTCTACGCTGATCCAAAAGACAAGAACAAATTTTACCAGTGTGTGAATGGAGTGACCTACCTGAAGAATTGTGCTGTTGGATTAGTCTTTGATCCTTCTTGTGACTGTTGCAACTGGGCTTAAGTAGAAGGTAAGGGTTCTTAATGATGCACGTAACAACTGAAAGTGGACATTCTGTGCAAAATAATTACAATGATGTCTGCAGTGTCTGTTAATGTATGAAGCAATATTTGAAGCCTCGCGTTGAACTGAAAGAACTAAGCAACAAATTTATTCTTAAAACAAAGAAAAAAATGACCATACAAGAATTAAATGGAGCAAACTCTTCAAATAGTCATTTGTTGGTTCAGGAAAAAGACACATTTTGTCAAAAGCTCTCCAGTAACAGCTACATTTGCAAGAATAACAGTTCAGCAGGAAAGCCAATATTTGTACTGATTAAGAGAGTGCTGATCATGGATACTGGAAATGAATGCTGATTGGTAGAAGTGTTTCCGTGGAGAATGCACACAATAATGTTAATTGACACAAAAACAGAAATTGCTGGAAAATCTCAGCAGGTCTGTCAGCATCTGAGGAGAGAAATCAGAGATAACGTTTTGGGTCGAGTGATTCTTCCTCAGGGGTTCTGAGGAAGGATCACTTGGATTGAAACATGAGCTCTGATTTCTCTCCACAGATGCTGCCCGACCTGCCAAGCTTTTCCAGCAATTTCTGTGTTTGTTCCTGATTGAAGCATCTGCAGTACTTTTGGTTTTTAATGCTAATTGACAGTTAACCATCGGGCTTTATCTAAATGCTGAGGTTGGCAGGTTGACTCAAGGAATTGTCCTGGGAAATGAACCAGCAAATGGGTACCAGTTGTTTTGTTGAAACAGACACAGTGCAATGTCATAATCTTTCCACTTGTAAATTTGTTCTTTGCAGACAGAAAAAAAATTACACACGTTATGCCAGTTTCAACTCAACAAAGTCAGTTCATTTTCCATGACAATGCCCTGAGCATCATTGTCAAGCTGCCAGATTTAACATTTACATAGGCTCTTCAAAAATATAGAGTGTTGGGAGTTGCTTAAAAAAGAAATGAGGATGGCAAAGACGGCTGCAAAATATATTTGGCAGATCGGATTAAGGAAAACCCCCAAGGCATTTCTTATTATATTAAGAAAATTACCAGGGAAGGAGTGTGATCTCTTAAGAGACCAAAGGGGCAATATGCGCCTGGAACCAGAGGACATGGGTGAGGCCTTAAATGAATACTCCTCATCTGTATTTACAGAGGAGAAAGGCATTGTAGCTGGAGATTTCAGTTGGAATTGCAAGGTTCTAGAACACATTAAGATTAATAAGGAGGATGTATTAGATGTTTCCGCAGGCATTAAGGTGCGCAAATCTCCACGGCCTGATGACATCTATTCCACGCCGCTATAGTAGGCAAGGAATGAAATTGCTAGGACCCTGGTGAAAATATTTAGTACTTTGCTGGTCACTGGTAAACTACCTGATGATTGGAGGATAACTAATGTGGTTCCTTTATTCAAGAAAGGCAGCTAGGATAAGCTAGGTAACTATTGAGCAGTTAGTCTGACATCAGTAGTACAGAAATTATTGGAAAAAGCTCTGACAGACAGGATTAATCAATCCTTGGAAAGGTACAAAGTTAAAAATCACACAACACCAGGTTGTAATCCAAGCGTTGCTCCTTCATCAGGTGGTTGTGGAGTATAAAACAAAAGATTGTTTGTTAAGTCTCTTGTTGGTTTCAGTTCTTTCATAAGTAAATCCCAGAGGTTCTTTTAAAGTTACGTTCTCAAGTGAACTTTAGCAATAGGTGCCATGTCGTCTCAGATAATGCATTGAAGGTGTGACGTGCCCTGTGTGAGGCTTCCAAATAAACCTGTAGGACTATAACCTGGTGTTGCATGATTTTTAACTTTGTGCACCCCAATTCAACCCCGGCACCTCCAAATCTTAGAAAGGTAGGGATTGATTAGGGATAGTCACATGAACTTGTTGGAGGGAGATCCTGTCTCACTAATTTATTTGAGTTTTATTTGAAAAGGTGACTAAATATATTGAGGAGAGTAGAGAAATTGATGTGGTTTCCATGGACTTCAGTAAGAGTTTTGACAAGGTCCCACATAGAGGGTTGGTCCAAAAGATAAGAACCCATGGGATCCAAGATAAGTTGGCAATCTGGATCCAAAAGTGACTTGCAAATAGGAGGCAAAAGGTGATGGTGGAGGGATATTTTTGTGCTTGGAAGCCTGTGACCAATGGTGTACCGCAGAGATTGGTGCTAGGACCCTTGCTGTTTGTTATGTACATTAACGACTTGGATGTAAATGTAAAAGATATAATTAGTAACTTTGTGGATGACATGAAAATTGGTGTTGTTGATACTGAGGAGGATGGTCTCAGGCTGATACTGGGCAGAGCAATGGCAGATGGAATTTAATCCTTATAAGGGTGAGGTGGTGTATTTTGGGAGATCTAATAAGGGAAGGTAAATCCCGAGGAACAGAAGGACTTTGGTGTCCATAGATCCCTGAGGGTGTCAGCACAGGTGGACAGGATTGTGAAGATGGTATATGTAATGCTTGCCTTCATTAGCTGGGATGTAGAATTTAGGAGCATGGAAGTCTTGTTTCCATTGCAAAACATTGGTTAAGTCACAGATGGAATACTGTGTACAGTTCTGGTCGCTACATTATTGGAAGGATGTGGTTGCCCTGGAGAAGGTGCAGAGGAGGTTCACCAGAGTGTTGCCTGGGATGGAAAGTGTCAGATACGCTGAGAGACACTGGGTAGATTGGATTTGTTTTTCTTGAAACAGAAGAGGCTGAGAGGGATCGAACTGAGGTATTAAAAATCATGAGAGACATAGTGAATCATGAGAATCTCTTTCCCCATGGCAGGTGTGTCTAAGACCAGATGGCATAAGTTTAAGGTGAAAAGTAAGTGGTTTAAAGGACTTCTGAGAAATGTTTATTCACCCAAATATGAGAGGTTGGTGGAGGCAGGTAATCTTGCAACATTTAAGGAGCATCTGAACGAGCACTCAAAATGCTTAGAAGGCAATGGACCAAGTGCAGACAAATGGGATTAGTGTAGTTTGGTGTTTGTTAATTAGCATAGACATGCTGCATGACTCTGAAATGTGTCTTTTACAGCAATTCAACAAGATCTGTAGAATTGCATCAGGAATTCAAAATAATTGGGCAAAATTGATAAAAAGTAAGTCTGCTGAGTTCCAAAGTATTTCAATTCTAAAAACTCCTGATGGCGTGCATGTCAAAAGAATGTAACTTATTTATCTTTAGTCGGGTTAAGATGGATGTTGTGTGTTATTATTTTTATTTGGTCTTGTGATATGGACATCCTGGCCAGGTCAACAGTGATCGCCTTTCATTTTATACCCATTATGTGCCGCTTTGCTGAGCAGCTGCGGTACTCATGGTTGAGCTCTATTATGAAAGTAGGAACAGCCGTAGGCCATTCAGCCCCTTGAGCCTGTCCCACAATACAATGAGATCATGGCTAATATGTGGCCTAACTCCATATTCCTGCCTTTAGCCCGTATTCCCTAATACCTTTGCTTAACAAATATATGGCTATTTCAGATTTAAAATTAACAATTCAGCCACCATCCACTTCTCTTTGTGGAAGAAAATTCCAAACATCTACTACTTCTTGTGTGTAGAAGTGCTTCCTAAAATCTCTCCTAAAGAGTATGGTCCTAATTTTTAGACTATACCCCTTAGTTATCAAATCTCCAACCAATGGAAATAGTTTATCATTATCTACACTGTCTTTCCCTGTTAATATCTTGAAGACTTTGGTCACACCTTAGCCTTTTAAATTCCAGAGAAAACAGGCCTAATTTGTATGATCTCTAATCAAAATACCCCGTGAAGTCCATTGATCATTCTAGTAAACCTATGTTGTACTTCCTTCAAGGGCAATATATCCTTCCCAAGGTTTTGTGCCCAGATCTGCTGTCAGTACTGCAAGTGGGATCTAACCAGGGGATTTGTATAACTGTAGCATAACTTCTACATCCTTGTACTCTTCTAGGTATAAAAGACAGCTTTAGCTTTCTGCATTGCTTTCTGCAGCTGTTTGTGGCATTTTAAAGATTTATACACCTGAAACCCCAAATCTCTTTGGATATCTGCTATATTTAACTCCTGTGCCATTAAGGAACATCCTGATCTATCCTTCTACTGTCCAAAATGGATAACCTCACACTTACTTAAATTGAACACCATCTGCTGCAGTTCAACCCATTCTCCTAGTCTCTTAATATTCCTCTGTAATTTTCATAAATGTTTGCAATATGGAGTTTTAATTCAGCCCAAGCAGTTTTTAGATATGTTGCAGAAGTTGGTTTGGGAATTGGGGAATGCTATGAATGAAGATGTGTTGTTGGGTAAGAAGAAAGGTGAGGAAACAAGAAAGAAATTGCAATTTACAAAGCACCCAATATGTATGCAATTTCTATGGCACCAATTTGATATTGAAATATTATTGTTGTTATTATATTATTGTTGCATGGGGGATTACTAAAATACTTTTTGTTTTTCAGGCCTGCCATTTATCTTCGTTGGGCACCAGTGAAGCTGTAATAGGTCTTCAGTTTAATTACAGAAGTGACACTACTTTGTCAATAAAGACCACAAATATACCACATCTGATTTTCCTCATCTGAAGACATAAATTGCAGTTTACACAGAAAAATAAAATCATTGATTCATACAAAAACATTTATTTGGTGCTTATTTCAATGAATGAAATGCAACAAAATGTAGATAGTTGTGGACAATGCCGAAGGATGTTGTAGGCTACAGAAGGACATAGATAAGCTGCATAAATGGACTGAGAAGTAGCAAATGGAGGTTAATGCAGGAAAGTGTGAGGTGATTCACTTTGGAAGGAGTACCAGGAATGCAGAGTACTGGGCAAATGGTAAGCTTCTTGGCAGTGTAAAGAAGCAGAGAGATTTTGGTGTCCATGTACATACATCTCTCAAAGTTGTCATCCAGGTTGATAGGGCAGTTAAGAAGGCATATGGTGTGTTAGCTATTCTTAGTAGAGGGATTGAGTTTCAGAACCATGAAGCCAAGCTGCAGCTGTACAAAACTCTGGTGCGGCTGCATTTGGGGTTATTGTGTACAGCTTTGGAAAGGGTTGAGAGAAGATTGACTAGGATGTTGCCTAGTTTGGAGGGAATGTCTTACGAGGAAAAGCTGAAGGAATGAGGCTGCTTTCATAGAGAGAAGAAGGTTGAGAGGTGACTTAATTGAGACAGATAATCAGAGGGTTAGATCGGCTGGACAGTGAGAGCTTTTTTCCAAGGATGGTGATGGATAGCACAAGGGGACATCGCTTCAAATTGAGGGGTGCTAAATGTCTGAGGTATTTTCTTTACTCAGAGTAATAGGGGCTTGGAACGGACTGCCTGTAACAGTTGTAGACTCACCAAATTTACGGGCAATTTAATGGTCATTGGATAGACATATGGACAAGAATGGATTAGTGTAGGTTAGATGGGCTTCAGATTGGTTTCACAGTGCAGTGCAACATCAAGGGCTGAAGGGCCTGTACTGTGCTGTAATGTTCTATGTCTTAATATAATTTGAAAGAAACTCACCTGTATCAATCCAAATTTGGCACAACCCCTGACTACAGTAATGCCAGACAGGCCTCCTGGGAATTGACTTGGGAAGGAAATTGGAACCATTTGGGTTTTGGTATCCCAAATTCTCCGGGCATTTCTCTTCACTGGATAAAAAAGAACTTCTCATTTATATAGCAGATTAATAATTTTTGGGGAGGCAAATATGATATGGAGTAGGAATTTGATTTGGCAGAATGTTTTTAGTTAGACCCCTTGCCTACTTATGTGTATTATTTTATCCTCATTCCTGGGATGTGGGTTTATCTGTCAAGGGGAGCACTTATTGTTCATTCCTAATTGTCCTTGAGAAAGTGATGGTGAGCTGCCTTCTGAAACAGCTGCGGTCCACATAGTGTAGGGACAACCATGGTGCTATTCAGGTTGGAGGTTCAGGATTTCGATCTAGTGAAATCAAAGGAATGTTGACCCGGCTCTATGTCAGGATGCTGTGTGACTCGAAGAGGAAAACCTTGAGTTTGTCCTGTCCCCATGTACCAGTTGCTCTTCTTCCTCCAGTTGATAGAGACTGTGGGTTTGGAAGGTAAGATCAAGTGATGCTTGTGGAGTTGTTGTACATTTTACAGATGGCACACATGGCTCACTGGTGACAATGGGAGTCAATGTTTAAGATGGTGGATGGGGTGCAAATCAAATGGGTTGCTCTTTGTTTTTGGATCATATTGCGTTTTGAGTGTGTTGTGGAGCTATAACATAATTTTAATGCTGCTTACTTGTGTTTGGAAGGATGGAGGCCCAAGCTACAGATTATTTGTTTTTGCGTTATTCATCCATTCTTGCACTCTTGCATAAATATCCATTGGATGTTATGTTTGTATTGGGCTGAGGGCAAAATATACACTAAAAGGAATTAAATCCAAATCAAAATGGCAAAAAATGTACAACTGAAGAATCTTTCAATTTATGCTGTTTTGATGCTGAAAGAACAAACTGTTACAGAGAGAACTGTGGAAAATAAGACTGCTTGAAGAAATTCAGCATTGTAATTGTTCAATACATATAGATATTGATTTTAGATTCACACAACTATTATGCTGATGTGGTTTGATGACACTTTGCAAATATAGTCCAAAGAGTCCAACTATTCTCAGTTGTGTGATTCCCTGCTGGAGAATTGGAACCAGGTGGATCTTATTGAGTATGAGATCCTTGATTGGAGTTGTTAACCTGGCCCAGCCGGGAAGCCCTGGTTATAAAGGGGCAACACAGTGGTTAGCACTGTTGCCTCACAGCACCAGGGACTTTGGTTCAATTCCAGCCTTGGGTGACCGTGTGGAGTTTGCACATTCTTCCTGTGTTTGTGTGGATTTTGTCAGGGTGCTCCAGTTTCTTTCCACAGTCCAAAGATGTGCACATTAGGTGAACTGACCATGCTAAATTGCACATAGTATTCAGAATGTGTAGGCTAGATGTATTAGTCTAAGGTAAATGGAGAGAAGTAGGGGGATGGTTCTGGGTGGGTTACTCTTCAGAAGGTTAGTGTGGATTGCTGGGCCAAAGGGCCTGTTTCCACGCTGTAGGGATATTATGATTCATTCATTTAAAAAATATATAAACAGGGGATTTAGAATATCCTCAGTTCAGGGAATGGACTCTGAGCTGGCTGGCAAAGTTTTTTGGACTGGGAGACATTCCTTCTTCTTCTTTGTTTTCTGTTTATTTTCTTTAAAAAAAAGAGAAAAAAAAACCAGGACATTTTGAATCTCCTCAAATCAGGTGAGTGACTCTGAGCTTTAAAAAAAAAAGAAAATGTATAATATAAACAGAGGATTTAGAATCTCCTCAGTTCAGAAGATTGACTCCAAACTGGATGGCCATAGCCAGTGCACTGGGGACAAGAAAATAAAGGGTGACTTAGTGTTAGGATATTGGTCTCTTTGCAGTTATTTCACCTGTTCGTTTATTCATTAATCTTAAACCTTGTTGTGTAAACAAATAATTCAGTACCATATTGATTTACTGAGATGAAAAGCCATTGTTATTACTTCTGACACACTCCTTTATTTTCACACTGAATTCTGGTAAATACAATAATGTGAGGCTATCAGCAAGTTTATTTTCATTTTGTATGCTTTAATTATTTATTTACGTCTTAAAATGCATTCTTTCAAGCAAATGTACTTAATATTCATTAAGGCCAATTACAACAACTACAATTTTCATCGAAGACCAGATGTTCAGAACAAATCATATGGTAGGTTTGTCCACTGTGACACTGGTAATATTTACTACGATCAGAGTAATCAGCATATGTCCCATCAGACTTGCCTTGGCAAAATTCATGGACTACAGTCACAACGGTTGGAGTTATGCCAACTGTAGAGAGAGTCACCCTGGTAGTTGTGCTAAAAGGTGTTGATAGCCCACATTCTGTAAAGCAGAATAAAAATAGTATCTTAATCTTTCTTTTGATTCAGGCTTCCATTTCCTTGTTAGACTCAACTGCCTCTACACATGACTACACTGTGACAACATAATAAGCAACATAAAATATGATGTGGAGGAACTGGTGTTGGACTGGGGTGGACAAAGTTAAAAATCACCCAACATCAGATTATAGTCCAACACATTTATTTGGAAGAACTAGCTTTCAGAATAGCAGCTCCTTCACGACAGCTACCTGACGAAGGAGCAGCGCTCCGAAAGCTAGTGCTTCCAAATACAAAATGGGTGGCATGCTGGCACCGTGGTTAGCACTACTACCTCACAGCACCAGAGACCCAGGTTCAATTCCCGCCTCAGGCGACACTCTGTGTGGAGTTTGTACATTTTCCCCGTGTCTCTGTGGGTTTCCTCCAGGTGCTCCGGTTTCCTCCCACAATCCAAAGATGTGCAGATTAGGCGAATTGGCCATGCTAAATTGCCCGTAGTGTTAGGTGAAGGGGTAAATGTAGGGGAATGGGTCTGGGTGGGTTGTGCTTTGGCGGGTCGGTGTGGACTTGTTGGGCCGAAGCGCCTGTTTCCACACTGTAAGTAATCTTAAAAAAAAATCTGCTGGACTATAACCTGGTATTATGTGATTTTTTTAAACATGAAATATGGCAATATGACAGATTAGATTTCATAATAGGAAGTTTCACAACAACCTGTGGTTGTACAGCACGGGAGTGCAAAAAAGTGATTCATGGGGGCAAAGGAACGATACTGAACAACAGAAGGAAAAGGAATGAGTCAATGACTGAAACCAAGATTGAACAGGAAAGATTTGAGGTGGTTCGATTGGAAAACAGGATGAAGAAGTTTTAGGAAGAGGACTTAATAGAACAAGATAGTTGATGGCTCTATCACATTATTAGAGTGGTGGAATGAATGAAACAGAAACAAGAGCTGGAAACACACAGCATGTGAATTCCAGCATGTCAGCCTGACAGAGGCTATCAAACAAAATCGGGTTGAGACTATTGAAGGAATTTGAAAGCCAAGTTGAGAACTTTGACTTTGAATTGAGTTGCATATACTTACCACAAAAATAAGCTAAATTCAAAATTTACAAGTTTAAGTTTCTACCTTTTTGAAAGCATTGCCATTTGTTTGTGTTGTGTTTACTGAAGAACACAGTCTACCTAAATAAGAAATAGGACGAGTAAGCCATTTGGCCCGTGACTGATTTTGTACCTCAACTCCACCTTACCTCACTACAAACATAAAATAATTGCTCAAAATTCTACTGACTTTTAAAGGGTTGCAAGTTCAAAGGATTTGCAAACCTTTTGGCGAAGTATTTTCTTGTTATGTCTGTCATAAATGGCTGACCACTTATTCTGAGAATGTGAACCTTTCCCAGTTGACCAAAAGCATTTTCTCAGTGTCTGTCAAGCCCCTTCAGAATGTTTATATAATGCTTCCATCTGGCCACTTCTCCATTCTTTAAACTCCTGTGAATATAAACCTGGTCTAATCTATCTTTTCTCATAAGGCCATCCCTTCATCCCAGGAATCCAGCCTAGAATTTATTTTTTGTCGCACTCTCTCTAGAAGTTTATCTGTCACTTTATAAATAAGGAAGTCAAATCTGCATGCAGGACCTCAGATATGCTCTATATAATTTTGTAAAACTTCTTTCTCTATATACATTTTACTCTTATACTGTATGTGTGGAGTTTGCACATTCTCCCTGTACCTGTGTGGGTTTCCTCCCACAGTGGGTGTTCCGGTTTCCTCCCACAGTCCAAAGGTATACAGGTTAGGTGGTTTGGACATATTGAATTGCCCATAGCATTCAGGGATGAGCATGCTGGATGGATTGGCCATGGGAAAAGGATAGAAGGGTGATTCTGGTTGGGATGCTCTTCGCAGGGTTGGTGTGGACCTGATGGACTGAATAACCTGCTTCCACACTGAAGGGATTCGAAGATTCTATGATAATTTTTCTGTAAAAAATGTGCCATTTGGTTTCTAAATTAACATTAATACTAATACACCTTAACCTTCCATGATATTGGTGCATGACCAGTCAAGACCAAGTGTAGCTTTTGGCTGGGAGCTAGGGGTATATTTGATAATTAGACCATGCGCTTGTGTGTTGTGCATTCCTTTTTGCAAGTCATTGAAATGGTAGCATAATGGCTATGCTACTCAGATACAAATCACCTGATCTGATTTAATGATCTGAATGCATGAATTCAATAATCAAGACTTGTAAATTAGATTCCATTCATTTTAAAAGAGACAGTTACATTAGGAATGGTGATTACCAGATTGTTGCAAAAAACTTGACTGGTTCAATGACGCCTTCGAGAGAAGGAAATCTGACCACCCTTATCTGTCTGGCTCACCTCTCTTTCTTTTAAAGTCCAGTAGGCAACCTTTCCTGATGAAGGGCTTTTGCCCGAAACGTTGATTTCGCTGCTCGTTGGATGCTGCCTGAACTGCTGTGCTCTTCCAGCACCACTAATCCAGTATTTGATTTTCAGCATCTGCAGTCATTGTTTTTACCTTAACCTTTCCTATAGGACAACCCCCAATCCCAGAAATGAGTTGTGCAAACACCTCTCAACTACTGTTAACACAGTTACATTGTTTTTGCAAATAAGGAAATCAAAAGCATACACAGTCCTCCAGATGTTCTCTTATCAAGGTCCCGAAAAGCTGTAGTAATATTTTCCTATTTTTAATTTCCATTATCCTTGTAATTGACACCAGCATTCCATTTGCCATCTTAATAACTTGCTGTTCATGTATCCTTAACTTAAAGTTCTGAGACCTCTGCCCATTAAAACAGCGTACTGTTTTCCATTTTTCTTGTCAGTGTCAGCAATTACTCACAATATACTCCATCTGCCAAATTTTTGCCCACGTACTCAACCTCTCTGTCTTCTTTTATTGATTCTATGCCTGTTCTTGACAATTTACTTCCCTGTCTATCTTACAGGCGTTGTCAAATTTAGCTGGCATCCATTCTTCCCTACATCCATGTCATTGATATTGATTTTAAGTAGGTCAGACTCCCACACTGACACTTACATCCTGCCAACTTGAAAATGTAATTCTTACTTTTTGCCTCCTGTAGGCAAGTCAATTCTTTATATATATTGATATGTTGTCCCCTTCCTGCCTCCCCGTTCTCTTAGCTTATGGGTTCTTAGCAAATTTGTTGTCCTAAACTTTTCAATTGCCTAACTGATTTTGAGAAGGTGGTGAATGTTGGATTTAGAGAGAGTTCTTAGAGGTAAAAGGATATGGGGAAAAAGTAGGACCAGGGTTGGATGAGTTGGCTGATCAGCCATGACCATATTAAAAGATGGAGCATGTTTGATAGGCCAAGTGGTTAACTCCTGCTCCTATCTTCTATGTTTCTATGTGGTGGTGAGTTGTCTGCTTGATCTGCTGCAGTCTCTGGGATGCAGCCATACCCGCAGTGCTATTAGGGAAGGAATTCCAGGTTCTTCGCCCTGTGGCAGGGAAGAGTGGAGCTGGTGATGTTTCTCTGCATCTGTGGCCCTTGTCCTTCAAAATGGTGAAGGTTGTGCCTTTGGGCTTGCTGCCAGAAGTCTCTGGGGTAGTGGCTGCAGTGCATCTTTTAGATGGTAACCGTTGCTGCCACTCTGTGTTGTTGGTGAAGAAAGTCAATATTGAAGGTGGAGGGTGGGCTGCCACTCAAGCAGGTATCTTTCCTGGGTGGTAGCAAGCTCCTTGGGTGGTTAGAGTTACAACCATCCAGGCAGGTGGAGAATATTCCATCACTCTCCTGATTTGTGCCTTGTAGATGATGGATAGGCTTTGGGGAAACTGATGAGTTCCACAGAACTCTGAGCCTCAGAATTACTTTTTTTTAGCCACTGTATTTATATGGCTGGTTTGGTTCAATTTCTGATTTATGGCAACTACCAGGATGTTGGTGTTTGAGTCTTCAGTGATGGTTATGCTGCTGAATGTCAAGGGAAAGATGGTTAGATTCTTACTTGTTGGAGCTTGTCATTGCCTGGCACTTAAAATGATGTGAATGTTACTGTGCCAGCTAATTATCAGCTCAAGCTTAAGTGTTGCATTTGGATAATTATTGCTTTAATATCCAGTGCTGAATGGTGCTGAACATTCCATAATAATCATCGAACATCACTACTTATGTCCTCATGTCCTTATTGATGAACTAGCTGGTTGGGACCAGGACACTACTATAAGGAACTTCTGTAGAGTTATCATGGGACTTGAGGTGGATTTATCTCCAACAACCATAACCATCTTTGTGCAAGATATGACTTCAACCATTGGAGAAATTTCCCTGATTCCCAGAGTCAGAGGTAGGTGTTGTGCTAGGGGTCCTTGATGGCGATCTCAGTCAAATGTGTGACTCTTTGTTTTGCTTTATCATCTCCTTTTTACTTTTATCTCTGCACTCTCTATCCTCCTCTAGGCTTTGTGCATCACTGAACTCTTAGCGTCCTTTTTTTAGATTTTATCCTCCCTCAGTGCAACTCAGGATTTGTGAGCACCACTCTTTGTACTTGCAGTAATAGCTTTTCCCATTGCTTTGACATTGTTTACCTTCAAGAAACTGTTCCCATGTCACTTGTGTTAAATCATTTCACAGCTTAGTAAAATTGTCCTTTGCCCAATTCAATGTGTGAAGTTTATAGAGGCAGCTTCCATCATAAATGTTGACATCTTAACTTTAACTGGAAAATGTAAGCGTAAATATGATGAGGAAATTAAGTTTTACATAAAATAGAGTTGTGCACTTGAAATTATTTAGCAATAGGGCATAATTCAAGTTTGAGTGGATTAATATAGCATTTGTACAAACCATTAATGTTAAGGAGTGTCTTCAATGTGGTGATCAAAGGGTAAACTCCTTGACCACATTTATTTCCAGTGAAATCATCCAAGTCTAAAGTCCACACCATGGCACCTCCAAAGTTGTTTTCCTTCAACCACTGAATCTACAGGTAAAAATATATTAACATACCATTAAAATGCTTCAAATAAACAGGTCATTTTACTGGAGGTAAGTAAAGTAAGTATATAATGGATGAGATTCCACTCATATACCACTGAAAGTTACTGAGTTCCCAAACATATGGGTTGGACTGATTTGGAGGTAAAAACAATGACTGCAGATGTTGGAAACCAGATTCTGGATTAGTGGTGCTGGAAGAACACAGCAGTTCAGGCAGCATCCGAGGAGCAGCAAAATCGACGTTTCGGGCAAAAGCCCTTCATCAGGAATAGACCACCACTGACAGATGGTGGCCACCTCCAAATCAGTCCAACCCATATGTTTGGAGATGATTTGGAGGTGACACTATACACACATAGGCACTTCTACACACACACACACTCTTATTCACACTCACACACTCCTGTAGATGCACACTTCTACACTCACACATGCACCTTCTCACAGACTTAGACCCCTTTACACTCACACATTCACATATACACTCTACCCCCCCACCCCAGAAACACACACACACACACATATACATTTGTGGGGTGAACTTGTACTTGCAGACTTACATTGTACTTTGCTCAAAAACTGCATGAATCCAAGTAAGACTCTGTTAACTCATTTTTTAGATTAGAATCAGTCTAAACTGTATGGCACAGACAACAGCACAGGGGGCTTAACACCTTCAATATATTATCTGGGCTGACACCAATTGTTAAAGTTAACCTGAGAATGTAGCTTCTAAAAAAGGTTTTGTGATTTACAAATGAAAGAAGTGAAACCAACATAGTCACTCTCACAGATGAGAGACTCAACAAACAATCAAGGTCTTTTTCAATGTATAATTTCAGTTACATCACACAGTAAACTTTTGCTATAAATTCTGTGTCTTACAATAGTGTCCTCCACAACCATCTGTTGAAGGAGCAGTGCTCCAAAAGCTAGTGCTTTCAATGAAGCCTGTTGGACTATAAACTGGTGTTGTGTGATTTTCAACTTCAAACAAATGGGAGTGGAGATCATTTGAGACATTTACATTACTGAACAAGTTTATGGGAGGACCCCGAGTGAAAGAGGAAGAACTCTATGTTAACAACTGATTAATGTTATCAAAGCAGTTTCTGAAATCTCCATTATCAATCTTTAGTGACAAATAAAATTATCTTAGAGTGACTTGTCTGGATTTCAGCTGTTACTGAATTGTAATTTGAAAACTCATGACTTATGTGAGAAACTGCGACAATAGATTTGTAACACATACTTTGGTTATAAAACTCTGCTGATTGTCATATCCAACCCATTGATTGTCCTTGAATGCATATGGAACCTGCTGGTCATCGATCACCTCTGAGGTAGCAACTTTCAAAAATGTACAAATCTGTCAATTAAATGAATAAATATTTTCAACTTATCAAACAAATGTATCTTTTTTCTTAGTTTAAAATCCATTTATAGTCATCAGTTAGTTAATTCCCATTGTTAATTAATAAAAGATATTTAATCAAAACAACAGGCATTATAAAACCTTCAAGGGATATTATGTATTACATTGATATAATATTATTACTTTAATTCTGACTGAGAATGTCATACTACAAGGCTGGAAGAGGATCTTAATTGTTTTATAAATTGTTAATTATTGTTTTGTTACCATGTTTATATTTTAAAATTGACTCTTGTTGGGTTTGAAATAACTGCTATCAAACACACAATGGGTTAATTAGTGGCTTATCAAACTTTTGAGCAGTAATGAGTGAAAGAAGTTAGCTCAACAAATCTCTGGAGTGTCACACTTCCCATTTGTATGAACATCATAGCTCAACCATTTGTAAGTCCACTTTACCTTTAAAATAATTCACTTTTAAGGATTCCATGTGCTGTATGTATTCAATATAGCAATTCTGTGTGCCAGTTATTCTGCTTTGGTTTGCAAGCTGCATGCACAGAAATCAATAATGCCTGACTCATAAATGTAACAAGTTTTGTTGTTTTAAATGAACTAACTCATGGAGTTAATCGATCACTGATGAGTGATTCATTATTAGACAATTATCACAAAAAGTCATAGTGAACATTGGTGGAAGACCTTATGCTGATGAGCCCTACTATGCGTGACTAGTTAGAAAGTAAGTTAATCTCCAGTTATAAATTTGAAAGGTCTAAATCATGCTACAGTGTATGAGATAACCCTCACTACCTTCGTTCATTACAAAGTTGAAGAGCGTTGCTGGAAAATAGACAAATCCCCAGTGAGGGATGAGGTTACCTCACGTAATAAAGCTGAGTGATTCCCTTACATGTTGGATTATAGTAAACAGAAGAAGGGCACAATGTCCGTAAAATTCCTACCTTCCTCATAATGGTCTGTCTATTTGTTTTGGAAAATTAGAAGTATGGATATAGTTAAGAAATAAAAAATAGGATGATGTACCATATTTTGTAGCTGAAATCATTCAGGTATTTATTTGGCTTGGTCAGTCACTGTGTCCACAAGCTGTAGTTTCCATGGCACAGGACTTAAGAAAGTAACAAAGGTTGAAACTCAGGCATTATTGAGAGACTCCCATCTTCTTGTACTTTCTGCCATTCAATGAGATGTTAAATGAAATGTTCTCCTTGTTCTATTGGTAATGATCACATGACAAAGTTTGACCACCAACAGGGGTCACTACGATTCTTAGTCTAACACTCCAATCACCAATACCAATGAACCTGATTAGGCAGCCATGTGTGGAATTGTTGGGATCTTGCTGAATCTTGATTCTCTCTGCAGAATGGTGTCTTGGTTGCTCAGTCTGTTTTCTATATAAGATTGAAAAATTTTGAGAGAGAGTGCACCTTCATTATGGAGGCAACCACATTCTCTCATACTGAGGAAGCACCTGTGCTTCTTTAGTCAGCTGGAAAGCTTCCTCTGCGCACACACTCCCCCCCCCCCCACCCCACCTTAAGAGATGGATCACCATCCTGATTGGATTATCCACCAACTGGCCAAATGGGAAAAATCACAAAGGGCTGATGACACACTATACAGGGGAGACCCTGACTCCCATTCAGTAACTGATGCTGGGATTCTGAAACCTGTAGTGAAACTCCTGGCCTATTCAATTTAATCCTGAACAATTTCTATAAAATACAATATAGGATTTATCTAGTGATAAATGAATAACTCTCTCAGCATAATTACCTCATAGTAGGCCCAGAATCCAGCCTCCCTAGTTATTTGGCCTGGTTGACCAGCCCCACTCACTGGAGCGCTAACACCTGTTTGGGAGGTGCTAAGGGTGAAACTACGTCCATAGGTTGGGAATCCAACAATTAAATTCTCTGCTGGGATGCCATTATCTCTCCAGTATTTCATTGCAAAGTCCTGCAAGATAATTTGATAACATTTTCACTTATAGAACTTCAATGAAACTATGATATATAAACCCAAGGGGAAGCAATGGCACTGGCTTAGTGCTCAAGAATCCCCAGACCAGTGGTCTGGTGATACAAGTTCAAACCCCACAATAAAAGCTGGTGAAATTCCAAATCAATAAGAAATACCTGGCTGAATGGTAATCATGGCCAATTGTCATAAAACCCATCGGGTTCACTGCTGGTCCTTCAGGAAAGAAATCTGGACTGGGTAAAAACAATGACTGCAGATGCTGGAAACCAGATTCTTGATTAGTGGTGCTGGAAGAGCACAGCAGTTCAGGCAGCATCCAAGTAGCTTCGAAAGCTTTTGCCCGAAACGTCGATTTCGAAGCTACTTGGATGCTGCCTGAACTGCTGTGCTCTTCCAGCACCACTAATCCGGAAATCTGGACTGGCCTACTGACATATGAGTCCAGACCACATGACAATGTGGTTGTCTCTTCTCTGGCAACTAGGGGTGGACCAGCTGGTGACATGCATTAAAAAGAAAAGGGAAGACACTGTAAGTGAGAATGAAACCTAGTTTCACATACTTACAACATTAAAGTAAATAAATTTTCCTTCATCAGTAGACCCACGATAGAGAGGGCTATTGTGACCAGTAATGTTCTCCCAAGCCCCATGAAAGTCATACGTCATCACACAGATAAAATCTATATATCTGTTGAAAAAAAACAGGAGGCAGCTGCTGAATGTTATTGCTGCAATGGTATAATTAACAAGGAAACGGACAATCAGCATAGTGAGAGGTTTTAAAGGATGCACTGGAGGCATTGTGGAAGTGAACCAGGGAAGAGATGTTAACAGTTCCAAGGGGACCAAAAATAGCCTTTGAATGGAATGGTAGAAATTGACGGATAAGTTAGTTCCTGGTGACAATGCCACAATAGCCACATGTGCGTGCTCGAGGTCAGTCAGTGTAACCTCACATGCAATCACTTAGCACTTCAGTACAGCCTCCCACACTGTCAAATGCTGTGCACTGATATGTTATTTTTCCTGGTTTTTTGCAAGACAAAAGAAATAAACAAACCAGATAAAGCAAGGGGTCACAAAGCCTGAATCAGAAGAAGATGGCTCTGCGTACGATTGGAGTGACTGCAATGGAGACTGTGGCTACTTAGAATATTATGAATTATGGCATATTCCACTTTTTTGTCCCTTCTCAACTTCGCCTTTATCCTACTATCTGTTGTCATGAACAGGTTGCAGATTGTGGGCTCATGAAGCTTTTGCTTTCCTTTCTAATCTCTCCTCTCCACCCCCAACTTTTATCTTCTAATTTTACGCTTTCAGACAGCCAAGAATTGCCACATGTGTAATCACAGCATCTGCAGAGGAAGAGGAGAGAGCGCTACACATTTACATTGGTGGAAAGACACCATCAGTTGATCTGACACGCTGTCACCAGCTTCAGGTACTGGCACGTTCCTGGCACCCAAGGGACAAGAATAAAGGCGAGACCTGTTCATGGTGACCCACTCTGAATGTGTGGAGAAAATGAGGATAGCAGGTGCTGGAAATCAGTGTTGAGAGTGTGGTGCTGGAAAAGCACAGCAAGTCAGGCAGCATTTGAGGAGCAGGAGAACCAACGTTTTGGACATAAGCCCTTCATCAGGAATGAGGCTCATTTCTGATGAAGGGCTTATGCCCGAAACATTGATTCTCCTGTTCCTTGGATGCTGCCTGATCTGATGTGTTTTTCCAGCACCACACTCTCCACTCTGAATGTGTGGACTGTAGCCAGGCCAGGGATAAAGGATGGCTCTTGCGCTAGCTCACCAGAGAACAAGCTTACAAATAGATCCTGTTGCAGAACGTTGAGGACAGGGTTCAGACAGGGTGACAGGCAGGGTAACAGCTGAAAATGCTTGGTGCATCATCTAACCTCCCATGGAGTGTCCTCTCACTGTCAAGGGGAATTGTGGAGGTGCTACTTGGAAGAGGTCTATGACAGCAAATTTAAAACTAACATCTTCAAACTCTTCAACTGTTTATAAGAAGGGAAAGGAGACTTCAAATAGCTTATTCAGAATATATTGTATAATCCATAATGAAAGCTTTTCTCAAAGCCTGTGAATTCTAAGCATTCTATAAGTTGCACTTACTTTGAAATTTCAGTTATTTCATATCCAGCATCAATGGTATCTTTACCACCAGCAACTGCAGCTGTAAGTAAGAGTCTGTCCTTTCCAGAAGACTCTCCTTCTGTTTTAAAAGCTTCCCTCAATTCCTGCAAATGATGAGAACATTTTGATTTTTAATCATAATAGACATTATTCAAAATATAGACTGCTGTAGGCAAATCTCCTCTGCTATGCTGTTTCCATTGAATATTGTAATTGACTTTAGTGATCTGTGTGTACTCCTTTGTGATCCTGGTTAAACTGAATACATTAAGGTCATCCTTCAGTGCTGATCTTTCAGCCATTTCTATGTAACCTTGACTTTAAAATAGAAAATACTGAGTAAACTCAGCAGGTCTGGTGGAACACAAGAACCCTGGAATTGAAAAAAAAAGGTGCAGGAACATATGTTTTTGAACCTGATCCTCCATTGGCAGTCTCTTGGTTGAACAGGTCTGGATGTCAACTTCACTTACTTGTCTCTTCCCATAACCCTTGACTGCCCAATAGTACAAGAATCTCAGTCTTGTATATATTCTCAATGATTTAGTCTTCAAGGCTCTCTGCAGAAGAAATTCTTCTCACCTTTGCCTTATGTGGGGAGACCATCTTTGGAAACTACACCTTTAGTTCTACAACATCCCCCCTCCCCCATCCCACCCCCAACCCCTATTTCCTCTGAACGTTCTAATGAAAGATCATTAATCTGGAGTGTAATGTCTGTTTCTCTCTCCACGGATTCCGCAAGACCTGTTGAGAGTTACTGGTATTTTTATTTTAGATTTCCAGCAGTTGCAATACTTTGCTCTTGGGAATGAATTAACAGTTTTAGGGATTTGCAGCTGATTTGTGCTTGCTATGTTTTTCCACTATCTAAATAACTATAATCTTATCTTAAAGGAAATACTAGAGATTTTGTTGCTGAAGTAGCTGTGCTCTGTAATACTAGACCTTAAAAAAGTATATAACCTTAGACCTATCACCTTGACCAATGCGGTAAAACGTTGCTTATCTTCTGGCGGACTGTCTCGGGAGCCAGGATACTCCCAGTCCAAGTCCAAACCATCAAATCCATGGGTCCGCAGAAAACTGATTGCAGAATTGATGAACGTTATTCGAGTTTCCTCTGTAGCCACCAGGCTTGTAAATCTAATCACAGAAATAGATTGAACATGGGTAAACATTAAGCGAGTAAACGTTCTTTGGAGAACTGATGTGTATTTATTTCTAACCAGTAGTGCTGCTTTGATCACTTAACATTCTCATACTAAGCTGCACTGTTTAAAGTGTCAATTCCTGCAATTTTTAAGAACAGCACAGAGAAATATAAGATCAAAGCTTAATTTAGGAACATATTTCTGTGTTATAACTATCCTGTCACCTACATTGCAAGTTACATTGCAAGTTTGTCTGTTTTTTAGTTTGTTTAACTTCTCTCAGTAATCACAAGAGGTTCAAACCACAATGATCTGACCCAGGAAAACACAGAGACATTGAAACTGGAGAATGTTCCTAACTCCAATCTCTCTCCCTCATGATGTTCCCAGCTCTGAATAATCGTAAACCAACCTTAAAGTTAATTTCTCTCATTTGCCTTTTGAGCTGGTGAAGTCAAATGGGTTTTATAACATGTAGTGATTCACTGAATGTTTATAAATCAATTGGTCTCTAACTCATAAAAAATGCCTTGTCTTTCCAAACTGCTCCTAACTTTAAGCAGTGCAGACATCATGGACAGATTTTCTCAGATACACAATGATCTGGGCGTTGCTGAGAATGTTGAGAAAGTAGGGTGAGATGACCAGTGACAACATTAAAAGCAAACATTGTCACAATTTCCAACTAAATGCTGAACTCGGAGTAAATCTCTCACCACTGAGCAGCAAGAAGACTACTTGCATTTATTATCATGCATTTACATCTCATCACAACCTAACCTTGCCTCATTAATACATACTTTCCTATTTTTTAACCCACTAGATAGAAAATAAATGATGAAGAGGAAGTCAAAGTGCTTATCTGGTAACTCCAGCTTATTGCTATCTCCTTCAGCTGTCCATCTTGGATACCAAGCAACCAATATCTTAAACCATGCTCCATGGTCAGGAGCTGCATGTATTCCACATCCATGGATGTTGGCACTCCGTATGTACAGGCATCACTGCATCATTATGTCCCACCTCCCATCCACTTAGAAGATGGTTTTGCATTTCAATTTGCATGTCGGAGTGCACCAGCATTTTCCCTTACAACGCTGCTGCCAAGGTGCTTTACAGACAGGGACATGTTTCCATCTCATGTATATGGCCAAGTTGCAGATTCTGGTAATTCTGTCTTTTAATGGAGAGACACAGACAAGCAGGTTTTCGTGGCTGTCAGCAATGAGCAGACAGGACAGTTGACATGTTGCTGTATGTCACCATGCTATGTCAATCTCACACCTGCACCATCTTCCAGCAAACCCATTGCATGTGCACCAACCAAATGGGCATGTGTCAAAGTCTAACTTGTGTGCACTAGATTTATAGCTGCATTAAACAATCGCTCTTTAGCCTGTCAAGGACCTTTGTAATTTTCTATGTTTCAAGAGGTCACCTCCTATACTTTGAAACTCCAAAGGGTATCAAACCAACGTATTCAGCTTTCTATCATAGAACAACACTCTCCGCCAAGAAATGAATGCAGTGAACTTTCGCCGGACATTCCCTGAGGCAAATATACCCTTCCTTAACTATGATGTGGAGGTGCTGGTGTTGATCTGGGGTGCACAAAGACAGAAGTCGCATGACATCATGTTATAGTCTAGCAGTTTTATTTGAAATCACAAGCTTTCAGAGCGCTGCTCCTTGGTCAGGCTCCAAAAGCTTGTGATTTCAAATAAACCTGTTGGATTATAACCTGGCATCATATGACTTCTTCCTTAGCTGTGGAGGCCAAAAAAATGCAGAATGTAAAACTGGGAGTCAGGAATGACAGTCTCAGATTGCAGAAAAAAGTAATTGAAAGGTAATAGAGACACAGGTTCCAATTCATTAATGGTAAATTTTGGATTGATGCAAGGTAATTTGGCTTCGCATACGAGGAAGTTGAACAGTTCATCCACTTTACCAACACTTTCCACCCCGACCTCAAATTCACCTGGACCGTCTCAGACTCCTCCTTCCCCTTCCTAGACCTTTCTATTTCTATCTCGGGCGACCGAATCAACACGGACATTTACTATAAACCGACCGACTCCCACAGCTACCTAGACTACACCTCCTCCCACCCTGCCCCCTGTAAAAACGCCATCCCATATTCCCAATTCCTTCGTCTCCGCCGCATCTGCTCCCAGGAGGACCAGTTCCAAAACCGTGCCACCCAGATGGCCTCCTTCTTCAAGGACCGCAGTTTCTCCCCAGATGTGGTCTCCACCGCAACTCTTCCACTTCCCGCTCCTCCACCCTTGAGCCCCGCCCCTCCAACCACCACCAGGACAGAACCCCACTGGTCCTTACCTACCACCCCACCAACCTCCATATACAGCGTATCATCCACCGTCATTTCCGCCACCTCCAAACGGACCCTACCACCAGGGATATATTTTCCTTCCCTCCCCTATCAGCATTCTGAAAAGACCACTCCCTCTGTGACTCCCTCGTCAGGTCCACACCCCCCACCAACCCAACCTCCACTCCCGGCACCTTCCCCTGCAACCGCAAGAAATGCAAAACTTGCACCCACACCTCCCCCCTTACTTCCCTCCAAGGCCTCAAGGGATACTTCCATATCCGCCACAAATTCACCTGCACCTCCACACACATCATCTATTGCATCCGCCGCATCCGGTGTGGCCTCCTCTATATTGGGGAGACAGGCCGCTTACTTGCGGAACGTTTCAGAGAACACTTCTGGGACACCCGGACCAACCAACCCAACACCCCGTGGCTCAACACTTCAACTCCCCCTCCCAGTCCACCAAGGACATGCAGGTCCTTGGACTCCTCCATCGCCAGACCATAGCAACACGACGGTTGGAGGAAGAGCGCCTCATCTTCCGCCTAGGAACCCTCCAACCACAAGGGATGAACTCAGATTTCTCCAGTTTCCTCATTTCCCCTCCCCCACCTTGTCTCAGTCAAATCCCTCGAACTCAGCACCGCCTTCCTAACCTGCAATCTTCTTCCTGACCTCTCCGCCCCCACCCCACTCCAGCCTATCACCCTCACCTTGACCTCCTTCCACCTATCGCATTTCCAATGCCCCTCCCCCAAATCCCTCCTCCCTACCTTTTATCTTAGCCTGCTGGACACACTTTCCTCATTCCTGAAGAAGGGCTTATTCGCGAAACGTCAATTCTCCTGTTCCTTGGATGCTGCCTGACCTGCTGCACTTTTCCAGCAACACATTTTCAGCCCTTCTCATACAAAATGTCAAGCTATGAAACAAGCCCTCCAGGACGAGGAAAGGAAGAAAAGTCTTCCATTGACAGCACACCTTTCACATTCTCAGCATAGTTTAAAGAACTTATTTTTAACTGGAGTCACTGTTTTAGCTTAATGTGTGCCAGACATTAAAATAATTTAAGCAGCGATCAGTAGTTGCATGAGAAAATACAAATGATGACTTTCCTTATCATTAACAAACTTGAGCAGCTGTGAAATGCAGAGAGGAATGTGGGGGATGTTCTTTATTAAATAACTGGAAAATTATTTAGGACAGATGCCATCAACTCTTGCTATCCACATAAGCATTGACAGATGATTTACACATCTCCTTGATGATTGAAAACTTGCAATATTTCATAATAATCTTTGGAGTATTTCAACAAATGTCACTGTTTTATAGACACTAATTAATTATCCAGTTGTCTTATATTTACACTCTTTGTTAATAGATTCATACAGGGCAGAAAAGGCCCTTCGGCCTGTTGAGTCTGCACCTACATAACCACCACTAAAAGTGCACTAATCCAAATTTCCTGCACTTGTTCCTATCTGCTAAAGTTACCATATTGATGGGTTTTCTGACTGGCAACAATCTACAGTTCTCGACATTCCAGTTGACAAATATGATAGGAAGGACAAAATTCCTCCAGCTTGCTATATGTTGATGAAGTATTTTCTTACAATTATAAATTTTCAGCTGGACTTTAATAGCCAGTTTGGCGAAATTCTGACATTGTCAGTTGTCAATTCTCAAACATTACTTTTGCCTTTTACTATTTTGTGAAAATTAAAATATGATCAACATTACCTGGTGGTACCAAAATTCCAACCTCCAACAGCTAAAAGGGTTTTCAGATTATTATTTCTATTAAGAGAAAGAATATCAAACTGTGATTTTCAGGATTTCCATAAAGTATGTTGCATGTAATGGTTCTAGTGGTTATCACGGTCACAACGTTTTAAAGTAATACAATGCGAGAAAACTAAATTGCAAAACGCATCTGAGATTTGTACATTGGAAATGGAGTAGGCCATTTAGCCCCTCAGGTCTGTCCCACCATTCAATGAGATCATGGCTGATCTATTGCCTAAAGCTACATTCCTGTCTTTGGTCTATATCCCTTTGCTTAATAAATTTATCTATCTCAGATTTGAAAAGGACAGCTAGCAACAAGTGCTTTTTGTAACAAATGCAATGCAGAAGGAATGATATGGCTTACCTAATTTTCAGATCATTGAATCTCTTGAACATGGGCTCATCATTCCATTCATAGGTAGTGAGTTCATTATTCGCCAAGCTGCCAAAAGCATAAATCAGGTGGGTGCACAGACAGGGGTCAACATTTTCTGGGAAGAATTTACCACCTTCTGGTCTGTACTGAGCCCAGTTTGTGTAGTAACAAACTAGTTTGTAGGAAGAGACTAAAGTATGAAGAAAATGTTGAAGTTATTTCAAATATTAAAGCCGATAAAGTGGCATATCTGAAAAAAAAAACCCACGGTAGACTTTGCTGTATCCTTGATCAGAACAAACATTTGATGAGGTTCTAAGAGGGCTATTATTTTTGATTCCAGGATAATCTTTGCATTTAACTTAATAATAAACTGTCTTCAGTACTTCTGTAGCAGCACTATGTGAAGTAAATGCAATTTGGATTCTCATGTTCCATAATGTTTGATCAATTAACATTAATTTGCATGTTTTAATTTGTACTTAAGCCAAAAGAAATTTAGGTGTAAGCATATTTCTGTTTCTGGATAAAATAGACAGAAACAGACACCTGTTATGGTGGGGCATGTAGCTGATGATTAGAAAGAGATGTCTGGGAGCTAGAAAAGTCATTGGTCTGTGCAATACTTTCAATTTTACACAACATGTGGAGGTGCCGGTGTTGGACTGGGGTGGACAAAGTTAAAAATCACACAACACCAGGTTATAGTCCAACAGGTTTACTTGGAAGTACCAGCTTCCAGAGCTCTGTTCCTTCATCTGATAACTAGGTCTGATGAAGGATCAGTGCTCTGAAAGCTTGTACTTCTAAATAAACCAGTTGGACTATAACCTGGTGTTGTGTGATTTTTAATTTTAGATAAATCCAGCTCAGCTTCACACTTTACACACATTTAATTGTTAGTGATTCCAAGTACTGCCTCCACTTCAATAGGTTTCTCTGGACATATATTTCACAATTTGAGTGAGAAAGTTCAGTCAAGAATTTGTGTCTTACTGCAAACCTCCTTAACAAAATGTTTTGGCTTTGAGTGTTTGAAACTTTCATTATAGTGAACAATTTGCTTGGACTAATTTTGTCACTCTTGTCAAACCTTGCAAGTTCCAATTAGACCAGAGAAAGCTAGTCAGATTCCAGAGACCGACTTTCTCTGTTGCCTTGAACTTTTCACTGCCAAAATTACCCTTGCTGTTTCCGTCAACACCCTTTCAACTACAATGCTATAAGTATCCTTCATTCTCTCTAGTTTTCAGAGCCTTTATGTTCAACCAAGTTGGCAGATAACCTCCTGAATCTACCTTAAAACAAAAGAAATTAGAAAGTCTTTTTTTAAAATGTAGAATAATTATATAATTAAATACTTTTATAATAATTTTAAATTAACAATTGAAACTGTGATACATTCTAATAAACAGGTGAAATGAATGCTGAATACTGTCTGGACTGGTGAAAAATACCTTCACAACCTATTTGGAATTTTCATGAGACAATACTAAATGTGAACAAATAGGTTTTGCTAAGAGTTTGAACCTGATTTGCTGAGGGTGGTTATTGAACTGATTGGTGAATATGATACTTCCAGTGTAGTCACTCCCAGCACTTTGACAGGGAGAGAGAAATAAAACATGAGATAGAGTTTCTGCATTGTCTGAAATTGAATACAAAGTAATACTTTTTCAGAAAGAATGATTCTGCAAATTTCTGAAAAAAATGTGTTTGTGTACTCCTGAACACCAAGTATTTGTAGGGAAATCGACGTTTCGGGCAAAAGCCCTTCATCAGGTTTCCTGATGAAGGGCTTTTGCCCGAAACGTCGATTTCGCTGCTCGTTGGATGCTGCCTGAACTGCTGTGCTCTTCCAGCACCACTAATCCAGTATTTGCTTTCCAGCATCTGCAGTCATTGTTTTTACCAAGTATTTGTAGACCTGTAAAATTGAAAAGTGCTTTAAAATATAACTTTTAAAAGTATTGCTTGATATATTTCAGAATGATAACTTGAAAGTGATGTGTTTAATAGAAGTGAAAATAGATTTGTCACATAAAGCTCTTTTAGTCATGCTGTCACCTTCAAGTAGCTGCATTTAAATCCCTAAAAGTGACCTGGAGGACATATGCAGAACCATATTTACGACTTATGTAGGGCTATAGTAGTCTGTTTCTCACCAAATTAAAAGCTATGTTCAGGAGTTTTCAAAAGCGTCCTTGCAATCAAAAAATATTAAATTTTCAGAACCTCCATGAACGTAATTTTGAGACAACCCCAATTATGAATATATAATGTTGGGCTATACAAATCTGCTGATTAGACCAGATTTGAGCAAATAAAAAATATAAACTTGCAGAAGTGATCGTGAAACTGCAGCTGTGCTGAATATAGTTTGGACTTATCATTACCTGATCATTTGCACTAGTTAAGCTAATTTCTGTTGAATTCTGCTGAGGAAGACATTACAGTCAGGGGAAGCTCCAGGCATCAGTAAAACTCATTCATCCAATATGTAGGGGTCAACCTGCTTTCATGCTGTTTAGGTAATTTTGACTTCAGCGAATTGCATAAATCGAGTGATATTGATTCATCCAGCCTTTAACTATATCTCTCCTGACTTTCATTAACTTCTTTGTTTAAACCAAATTCAGATCATCAAACAGATGTGGTGGGATTTGAATGCAAGTTCATTTGGATTAGTACTGAAATAAAGTAATCACTACATTACTGTTCCTTGGGCTAGTGAAACTTACCACTGTGTATAAACTGTAAATGTGTTTGACTTACCCAGTGATACTTGTAGAAAGAAGATCACACTCACTAAAATAGAAATAAATATACTTTTTTATTTCATTTCACATTCATGGTAAATACCTCCAGGATGTTGAAAGACACGTTGCAAACTAAAAGTAATAAATTAATCTGATCATTTTGTGATGTAAAATGCTTATCATACTTGCTAAACTACTATCCCTGCCTTTGGCGTTGATCCCTGTACAGGTAAACTGACTTGAATTAAAATTAGGTTCATTGTCACTAATTCTCAAGAAGTATAGGAGTACAGTGAAAAGCTTACAATGTCACCCTGATGCTTCCATCTTAGTACAAATTAGGTACTTAGGAACCTAGGTACAGATCTTACATACAAAATAGAAAAATCTTTTTAAAAGTTACATTACCTTACAGTTACTAATAGTGTAAATATAACTTCAAAAAATGAAATAAAAAGATAAGCTTTGCAGCCTGTAGTAGATCAACACAGTAGTTCACTTGTGTGTTTTACATAGGTTGGTGATTTGTGAAAATGTAAACAAGCGAAACATTAAAGAATAATTATCTGAGAATGATTGAAGGGTGATAAAACACATGCTTCCAGCACATAATGGGACCTCCAAAAGAATGATGCGATTGATAGTCATAGAGTCATGGAGTCATAGAGTTGTAAAGCATAGAAACAGATCCTTTGGTTGAACTCGTCCATGCCCCCCAGATATTATAAATTAATCTAATCCCATTTGCCAGCATTTGGCCCATATACATCTAAACCCTTACACACTTAAAATAGGGACTGAGTCATAGAGTTATACAACATGGAAACAGACCCTTCGGTCCAACTTGCCCATTCCAACTAGATATCCTAAATATACCTAGACTGATTTTACAGCATTTGGGCCAAATCTCTCTAAATGTTTTCTGTTTCATATACCCATCCAGATGCCTTTTAAATGTAACTATACCAGCCTCCACCACTTCCTCTGGCAGCTTCTTCTATACATGCACCACCCTCTGCTTGAAATTGTTATCCCTTAGGTCTCTTCTAAACCTTTCCCCTCTCACCCTAAACCTATTCCCTCTAATTTTCGACTCCCCCCACCCCTGGGAAAAGACCTCGGCTAATCACCTTATCCATGCCCCTTACGTTTTTATAAACTGTATAACGCTAACCCTCAGCTTCCGACGTTTTCGGGAAAATAACCCCAGTCTATTGAGCCTCTCCCTGTAGCTCAAATCCTCCAGCCCTGGCAACATCCTTGCAAGTCTTTTCTGACCCCTTTCAAGTTTCACAACATCCCATGGCCTCATTCCTGATGAAAGGCTTATGCCCAAAACATTGATTCTCCTGCTCTTCAGATGCTGCCTGGCTTGCTGTGCTTTTCCAGCACCACACTCTCGACTCTGGTTATTTGGCCATACTTGCCTTTCATTCAGTTTTGAAAAATGAAAATAAGATTAAAACTCTACAATACTAACCACTTGAGAGAAGTTCCTTCCCCATCTTAGTGCTCTGAAGATGTTCAGTCACAGGTTTTACCTTCAGTGGTGCCTTTGATAGTATGTGCACGTACTTTTGAAAAGGACCTGAGGAATAAATCATATATACAACATTAATTCACACAGGAACATTATCTTAAAATATGAAAGTTATTTAATTCAGATAGAACAGTATGGGAAGGATGGTGGAGGGTGTGTGTGGTGTGGCAACACTGTGTTAGAACATAAAGTGCATGGTCTGGAAGGGAGGGGAGGAATGGAGGGGCTATTTCACATCAGGGGTAAGGTATGCAGTGAGGAAGATGATATGGGAGGACAGGAGGAAGGCGGCATGAGATTGGGAAGTTTTGGCTTAGAGGACAGCATGGCAGACAGGGGTCAGTGTGGGAGGAAGGACAGGCTGGCATGGGAAATGTGGCATTGGGGATGAAAATGGGATTGTAATGGAATAATGACATGGTGAATAGGGATGGAGTAGGATAATGATGTGGAATAGGAATGAAATAGGGATGTTTTCAGAAAACTGGGAGGAATGTGATCCTTATGTTCTGAGAGAGATTACACGAGAAAGATGGAATGGCATGGCATGGTGGTTTAAAGAAATATTTTTGCATTAAAGATGCTAATTACACTGCAAATGTTTCACAGTCCTCTGTTGGTTAAGTAAAATTTGTATTGGAAGATTGGTACTTCTGTCTTCCATCCATTATGAAACATGTAACAATTCAGGGACATCCAGTCAATTGGATGTGAACTTCAATCATATTGTGATTGTTGCTGCCTAAGAGTGCATTTATTTGGAAGCCTGGATCTGAATGTGAGTAGCATTCTTAATAAAATAAATTGATTAGTAACTCACCTTGAGGTAAATAAAGACAATCTGATCACAATTTGGAGACATGGCTGCAGGATAATGGGGACTAGGTCCTAATATTGAGAGGTACATGACAAGGTATATAGGAAGCTGGATAAATATGGAGAGAGTACACTTAAAATGGCAATTGTACAGTAGTTAGACATAAAATTGGTTAAGGAGAGATTAGCAGGCAGACTCAGTTTGGATGGAGTTATGGAACAGTAAAGGAAGGAATGCAGGCTCCCTAATAGAGATTACAATCTGACCCAAAATATCCACGAAATATTGGGTGCTTGTGAGAGAGAGACATCAATATTCACAGGTATCTTTAATATACATGTAACTGGTCAATTCAGATGGTAGCAGTCCCCTTGTTGGGCAGTTCGTCGAATGTTTTTGTGATAGTTTCTTTGAGTAGCACATTTTGGAATCAACCAGAGAGCAGGTTATAATTGGGTCTCTATTGTGTAATGTAACTGGATTAATGAATGACCTCAGTGTAAAGGTAGCAGCAACCATAACACAGTTGAAATTTACAGCCAGCTTGAAAGAGAGAAGTAGTAGTATAAGGCTCAGATTTTAAACATAAGTAAAGACAACTATGTGTGCATGAAAGCTAAGCTAGATGAAATGAACGAGCACACTCTGCTATGGGATTGATCAATACAGGCATAATGGCAGAATTTAAAGAGATATTTCTGAATATTCAAAGTAAATATGTTCCTGCTCTAATGAAAAGTCTTAAAGGGACAACTACCATGTAGGCTTAACTAAAAAAATTTTGGGAAAGCATGAAACATAAGGGAAAAGTATATGACTGTGTCAAAACGGGTGGCTGGTCAGAATATAAAGAACAGCTGAACATAATTAGGAGATTAACCAGGAGGAAGAAATTAAAGTATGAGAGGAAGCTAGCTAGAAATGGAAAAATGGATAGCAAGAGTTTTTATAGGTATTTAAGAAGGAAGAGAATAAACTGAGTTTCAGGTCTCTGGACAGGGCGAATGGGGATTTAATTGTAGACAATAAGTAAATGGCAGATTCAATGAACAAATATTTTGCTTCTGCATTCAATATAGAAGATACAAGCAACATTCCAGTTAATAACAGTAAATCAGGAAGTGGAACAGATAGATGAACTTAGCATAACTATGATCACAAAAGAAGTGATACTGGGAAAACTGATGGAGCTGCAGGTCTCGTCAAGTTGTAGGGATGTTATATTTTATTAAAAGTGGAATTGAATGTAAAAGTAAGGATCTTATACTTTGTCTATTTGCCAGACCACATCTCAAATGCTGTTCCTTATTTAAAGAAGGCTGTAAATGGGTTGGAGGTGGTTTATTGTATTGATACCTGAAATGAGTGAGCTGTTTTATGAGGATAGGAAGGCAAATGCAATGTCAGCTTTCATTTCAAGAGGACTAGAATACAAAAGCAGAGATGCACTACTGAGGTTGTAAGAACCTCTGGTTAGACACCCTTGGAATATTGAGAGTGGTTTTGGACCCCATATCTAAGGAAAGATCTGCAGGCAGTGGCTGGTCCACAGCAGATTTACAAGAATGATCCTGGAAATGAAGAACTTGTCATATGAGGAATGGTTGAGGACTTTGGGGGGTCTGAACTTGATGGATAAAGGGTGGTCTGGTTTAAACTTACAGAAAATGAGAGGCTTGAATAGTGTGGATGGGGAGATGTTTCTACTGGTAGGAGAGATAGGACCCGAGGACACAGCCTCAGAGTGAAGGTATGACCCTTTAGAATTAGAAGAGGAGAAATTTCTTCAGCGAGAAGGTAGTTAATCTGTGGAATTCATTGTTTTAGAAGGCTATGGATGCCAAATCATTGAGTGTATTTAAGACAGGGATAGATAGGTTCTTGATTGGTAGATGGATGATGGATACAAGAAGATAGGAGAATGGGGTTGAGAAACTTATCAGCTATGACCGAACAGCAGAGCAGACTGGATGGGCTGAATGGCCTAATTTTGCTTCTATATCTTATGGTTATTGTCCTTTGATAGGTTGGACAGGTTAGATGTATTTTCACTGGAGTATTGAGGGGTAAGGAGTGACTAGATCGAAATGTACAGGATCCTGAATGGTCTTGACAGGGTAATTTGGATGTTCTCTTTTGGATGAATTTAGAATGAGGCTGCACAGTTCTAAGTTAGGAATAATCCTTTCAGACAGAAATGAGGGAAATGTCTTTCTTTGGAACTCTGCCTCAGAAGGCAGTGGAGACGAGGTCATTAAGTGGTTTTTTTAAGACAGAGGCAGATAGATTCTTGATAGGCTAGAAACTCACAAGGTGTCAGGGATAGTTGGGAATGTAGAATTCGAAACACGAACAGATCTTATTGATGGTGGGGAACTGGTTCAGGAGCTGAATTGTCTATTTCAGCTCCTATTTCTTATGTTCATATGTTTATGCCTTAGTTTCCTAAGAAAGCATGTAAGTGACTTTTTCTATGTGCACTGAATTTGATGGTATTGTATATCTATGTGGTAATAAATGTTTATGTGATCAACTGTTTTACTTGGCTGAAAAGCTAATGAGCACAGTTATGAAACCTGGAGCTCACCTTCATGCAGCCAACATCACCTTCTGTGGATGTGTTTGTCTGGATTACATTGTGCATCTAGAACTTTTCACAAAATGCAGTACACACGCTTCATTTGGCCAAGCTGACCTACTATCCTATAACTTTATAAACTATTTATTAGAATTAGAATAGCTGAAAACTTACCAGTGCTCACTAATTAACCTCTGCCCTCCACTGAAGTTAAGAGCCAACTACTGGAGGAAGGGTCTCACCAACAGCTAGTTTTTTTATCCCCCTATAGCAGAGCAAGGATAAATTCTAATCAGCTTCAGTGAATGGAAAACAGACACCATTGATTATGATCCCCATTTCAAACTCCATTCCCAGCTACTGAAATCATTCCTGTCAATGGCAACAGTCTGTTTGCAGCCTTAGTGTCATATTTGATGAGTTTCTGACCACATATACATGCTGTCATTAAGAAAATTCATTGCTGCCCCTGCAACATTACCCAATTTTGCTTGAGTTTATCTTCAGTTCCAAACCATTTATCTTTACTCTTAGACTTCTCTATTAGAACTTGCTCTTAATTTGTCTCTCACATTTCTTCCTCTTGTGCTCTTTGGGCTACATTGTCTGCTGGTCAAGTAATATCTTGATTGTAAAGTATTCTTCCTAGCTGTTAAGTGTCCTCCATGGCCATATCTCTCTCAATGTCAGAAATTTCATGCAGTCCTACAATCCTCTAGGATATCAACTACTCCTTTCATTCTGACCTCCTGAGCTTCTCAATTTGAACTGGTACATCATTTGAGACTGTGTCTTTAGCTGCTCTCGCTCTAAGTTTTGAAATTCCTTCCCTATACCTTGATCTCAAGATCCTGCTTTCCTCCTTTATGACACTCCTTAACATACACCTCTTTGATCAAGGCTTTTGACTATCTAACTTTATATCTCCTTATGCAGTGTAATATTTTACTTCATAATGCCCCTTTGTAACACCCTGAGATATTTCATTACATTAAAGACAGTTTATGAACATAATTCCTTTTTTGTGAGCAGGTAATATAGGGGAACTTCTGCTCTGTGATAAGAAATGTAGTAAAGGCCATGACTAATTGTTGCAGAAATTAACAGATTTTGCTCCATGCTTCATCTTGATTGTAAATTATTAGTTGTCTGAATTTGTTGAGCAGATTGGATTTTCAATGACATGACTGGCACATCTAGGGTTGATGATGCACGGTATTGAAAATGTTTTTGCTATAATCTGGGTGATCTACTTCTGGTGTCAATCTTGACTTGGAGCAGTTTCGTGCAAAGAATCTCTAGTGTGAACTTGAAATAAATCAGAAAAATCTTAAGATTCAGTGTAATATTAAAAATATAAATGGTCAGCTGCCAGAACGCAGTGCATGTCTTTGTTATAAGTCTTTTACTCAGGGTTTATTTCAACCAAATAGAAGTTGCTTTTTGAGCATTCCACATTTTTAAACTTTTTGAAGTTGGTCACATGTTTTGTGACATTTTTATTGTTTGGCATACCAACCACTGGTTAAAATTGTTGAGAAAACTTTGACCTGGTTGTTTTGACCCACTAGAACAGTGTCACCATTTTATTTAAAGTGTTGAGCATTTAGATTTTTGTTCAAGCTTTCAGGTACTTACTTTCTCTCCTTCCTCTAGGTACTGGCAAAAAGATGTTGTGTATATTCACAGCTGAAGTTCCAAATAACTTGTAACGATCCATTTTCACGTGTCATATTCAGAGTCATTATTGAGTCATCCATCTATTGTGGGGTGGGGGAATGGGATGGAGGAGGGGGAGGCCTGGCTGCTTTGGTAAAGCTATTGTTCAGTAATTGAATAGTGTGTGGCATTTTAGAACATTCGCATTTCAAGTAATATAATTCTGTGAAGTTGTGAGCAAATTGGATCTAATGTTAAAAGAAAAAAATACACTGATGTGGGGACACTATTACAATGGTAACCAGGCCAAAAGCATTTGAATCAGGTCAAGTTTGGTTGATTATATAACATGCTTTGTCCTGTTGTGGTGCTGACGAATATTTACAGAGTCTGCTGAGGTAAGGAAAACATTGACTTAATTTTAAAACATCTTAACATTTGTCATGGTGCTGAGAAAAATAGCAAGGTCAAATGACATCACATCACCTCCTGTGGTTATACAGATATTTTCCAATCAACCAGCTCAGAGTATTATTGCATATCTGTAGACCAAGTGGGTCTTGAACTCTGCTTCCCTAGCTTAGAGGTGGGGACACTACCCTGTGTCCCAAGATCTCTCCTGTGAGCATGTATTCTGGGTCCACTGAGCATATCACAATCAGCCTGTTCTATTCCTTATGAAGGGCTTTTGCCCGAAACGTCGATTTTCCTGCTCCTCGGATGCTGCCTGACCTGCTGTGCTTTTCCAGCACCGCTCTGATCTAAACCCATATCACATAATCAGTCTGAGTTATTGTGGTCCATGGGTGTTGTCTATCAGAGCTTATGACTTTGAGTTTGAGTTCATTCAGAACTCTTCAGTTTCCTACTGAGAATCATCTTGATGGCTACATAAAACCCACTCCAAAGAATGTAAGTTTCCCAGATCAACAAATAACCTATTATATCATTTTAAACTATTGAAGCAAATATCTCTCAATCTATTTCACCAGATTGCAAGTTCAAGTCTTGCCCTGATAACTACGCCATCAGGCTGCTTGGCCCCTAGTTACTCTGTCAGTGATTTTTCGCTTGGCATGTCAGGTTGAGTCTGTAAGTTCAGTCATATCTCACCGAATGATGAATGCAATACTGGACATTACAAGAAGGTTCCATAAAGTGTGAATTGCATGGTTTCTTTCACTATGTATGCAATGTTTTTAACTCACCTGCAGCCATTAATGCTTGCCAACTGGGCTTGCCAGAACTTTAAGCCTCAGCAAATAATAGTGATGAACCCCAGTGTTTGTATGGAAAGTTGTGGTCTAGGCTGTTTACCCAGGAGGATTTTTTGCAGCCCACACGTCTGCTGCATTGTCAGCTAATGGGAGCTCTCACCACTGAAACTCATTCCTCGTCTCATGATTCCCTTGTACCACCATTTTAAACCAGCAATAATGAACAAAACAAAAATGGAAGGTAATTTCTGATTCCGTCATTATGATTAACATGCCACACTTCAAATTCCACAAACAATTATCTGAGTCATTCACGTTGATTTTAATATCACTGCTACTTCACTCCAATGGTATATTTGTGCAACCTGACTTGTGTAATATGCTCATTGGACCCAGAAGACATGCTCACAGGGAAGATCTTGTGGTACAGGGTAGCATCCCTACCTCTAGGCTGGGGAAGTTGGACCCACATGAGGAGCCTCCATGAAGGCTGCACTTCACCTGCTCCTCATGTTTGAGCCATGTAATTCAACCACTGACTTCAGACAAAGTGGCATAATACCAATACACCTCACCTTTAACTGAATGTGAATTAAGTGACACTAAATTCTGGCAGTCGCTTACTTAATCACAAAGGTAGAATATAAGTGTAACCAGTTTTAATATGATGAGAATTCATGGAACACAAATGTATTAGAACTAGGAAACCAGTGGGGAGAAGTGTGAGGTCCACTAACGTAACATCTAAATTTGAACCTGCTGACAGGATAGTGGAATTTTAACTCCTGCTGAATAAAGTCACCCATGTTTTCTGCTCTCGCAGGCACCATACAATCTCCCCCAAAGAAGGTGATTTCCTCAGGCCAAATTGTCACCCTTTCAGTCAAATACTGAGGCTCCTCATGTGGTTCCAACTTCCCTAGCCTAGAGGTAGGGATGCTACCCTGTAACACAAGATCTTTCAGGTTTCCCCTCTGTACCAAGTATTTTTGGTTTTGATGCCAATGTCTGTTCATTCACTGGCAAAGCTCAGACTTGGCACCACTCCCAGAAACCAATGTGCCTAAGCTTAGGAGCTGGAAATTCTTTCTGTTCCACCACAATCCTTATCAGGTCTGAAGTAAGTCCTATATCAGTCTTTGAAGTAATTTTCAGTGTAAGGTGTGACCACAATGTCTTTTATTTGTTTTTTTTCCCATCCAGATTCAAATTGTCCTGTCACAAAAGGTAAAACCAAACATAGGGTCATACAGGAGAGATGTCAGAGAGAGGGAGGATCAGCATGGATCTGCTTCTTTGGGTCTAGCAACTTCATATCCACTGACTGTTTTCTGTGAACAGCCAGACTGCTAAAACCAAACCAAATTAGAGATAAGCTGAGTTGGGAAAACTGGCCACTCCACTTTCATTGTGCAAGTGTTTTTTTAAAAAAACTTGAAAGCCTCTTGCCTGAGGCACTATCTGTTAGGTATAATCAAACTGGCCCTACAACCCATGTAAGCCAGACCTTTCAGAATTGCTGGTTTTATTATCTGTCTGAAGAAAAAAAAGCAAAGGATAGCATAACTTTGTTAAAATGTTGGCCTGTCTCATCTGTTCCATTTCAACTAAGGGGATGAAGAGTTGAAGTAAATTATTTCGTTGCCTGTCTACAGCTCCAGAAAAGGAATTGACTGTTGGAGTATCACTATGTTGAAGAAACACTAGCATCAGGAGACTGTTAGCTTTTTCTTTCCATTCCCCTTAAATAACTTCTGCAACCATTTCCTTTTGTCCTCGGTTTCAGTCTTCTCACCAGACTTTCTTCTATTGCTGCTCACAATGTCCTTTTCTGTTTCTATAGAATGCTTTGTGACTTCAAGGTTCAACGTAAATGTAGTTCTTTATGAAGCAGTACATCTTACTATAGAATGAATGGCAGAACTGTTAGGAGTTTTGATATGCAGAGGGATCTGGGTGTGCAGCTCCACAGATCACTGAAGGTGGCAGCACAGCACAGGCAGTCAAAAAGGCCTATGGCATGCTTGCCTTCATTGAAAGGGACATTGAGTGTAACGGTAGACAAGTTATGCTGCAACTTTATACAACTTTAGTTAGGCCACACTTGGAATATTGCATACGGTTTTGGCCACCACACTACAAGAAGGATGTGGATGCTTTGGAGAAGATACAGAAGAGGTATACCAGATTGTTGCCTAGAACTAGGGGACCAGTAGGGAGCAGTGTGAGGTCCACTAGTGTAATATTTAAATTTGAACATGCTGTCAGGATAGTGGAATTTTAACTCCTGGTTAATGAAGCCACACACAACTTCTGCTCTTGCAGGCCACATATAATCTCCCCCAAAGAAGGTGGTATCTTCAGACCAAAGGTTGACCTGTTACATCCGTTCCATTTCAACCAGGGGACGATGTGTTGAAGTAAATTATTTGGTTGCCTGTCCAAATCTCCAGAAAAAGAGTTTATTGTTGAGTATCAATATGTTGAAGAAATATTGGCATCAAGTGACTGTTAGCTTTTTCATTCTAGAGGAGATAGTCTTGAGAGACAGGCAGTGTCAAGCTGTTGGAAACAGAGAGAGAGAGAGACACTAATTTCTGAGTAGATTGCTAACTCTTCGTGGTCTTGTTTGAATGCATCTTTGCTGGTTGTTATATGTTGTCTTGTATAATTTGTGTGACTTTGTTCTCTGGAACTCGACAGTTGGGGATACTTTGGATTTAACTTGTATTTTGGGAATGTATGATGATTTGAAATTGCAGTGTGTGTGCCCATAATGAGTTTGGAATATGTATGGTTAAAATGATGTCAGTTTAAGGAAGGTTATGGTGATGCAAAGATAAAACCTGCTAAGAAATGTTGATTTTGAATTTGTGTCTTAGAGCATGGCAAAAAGATTGATCACAGTTAAAATTATTTGAAAATCAAAAGCAAACTTATCTCTTCCTCCTTAAATCATCTCAAAACCAAGGAATGTGCTAATACATATGCAGAGGAGAATGGTCTCAAACATGAACAGTAGGGAAAAGCACAGCTGGTTAGGCAGTATCCGAGGAGGAGGAGAGTCAGCGTTTTGAGCATAAGCCCATCATCAGGAATATCGACACTCCTGCTCGCTCCTTGGATGCTGCCTGACCAGCTGTGCTTTTCCAGCGACACCCTCTTCGACTGATCTCCAGCATCTGCAGTCCTCACTTTCTCCCAGTTGATTATAAACAGGAGGGAATCAAGAACTGGCAGATAA
This sequence comes from Chiloscyllium punctatum, assembly GCF_047496795.1. Classification (NCBI taxonomy): domain Eukaryota; kingdom Metazoa; phylum Chordata; class Chondrichthyes; order Orectolobiformes; family Hemiscylliidae; genus Chiloscyllium; species Chiloscyllium punctatum. The sequence continues at coordinate 47,894,105 of NC_092783.1, forward strand.
GGATGGAGATGGTAAGAATTGCTGGAGTCCTGATAGATCAATCTTGCAGACTAATCACAAAGGAAGGGCAAATTGTCATCACAACAAATCTTTCTCAAGGGCTTACCTAATAAACAATAGATATCACATTTCAGTTGTGTTTTCATACTGGACAGAGATTAGAGATAGAAGTTTGTTTACTCTGGATCACATTGACATAAGGAGGGAAGATGTGTTGGGTAGGCTAAAGGATATTAAGGTGGACAAATCCCTAGGATCGGATGGGATCAACGAGGTAAAAACAATGACTGTAGATGCTGGAAACCAGGTTCTGGATTAGTGGTGCTGGAAGAGCACAGCAGTTCAGGCTTTGAAATCGACGTTTCTTCCATCACCACTAATCCAGAATCGGATGGGATCAATTCCATGTTGCTGAGGAAGGCGAGAGAGGAAATAGCTGGGGCCCTGACAGATATCTTTGTAGCATCCTTAAACACAGGTGAGGTGCTGGCGGACTGTAGGGTTGCTCATGTTGTGCCCCTGTACAAGAAGGGTAGTAGGGATATTCCAGTTAACTACAGACCAGTCAGCCTGATGTCAGTGGTGGGAAACTTGCTGGAGAAGGTACTGAGGGATAAAATCTATTTATATTTAGAAAAGAATGGGCTTATCAGTGGTAGGCAATATGGTTTTGTGCAGGGTAGATCGTGTCTTACTAACTTAATAGAGTTCTTTGAACAAGTGACGACAGAATCATAAAGTTATAGAGATGTACAGCTTGGAAACAGACCCTTCAGTCCAACCAGTCCATGCCAACCAGATATCCCAATCCAATCTAGTCCAACCTGCCAGCATCCGGCCCATATCCCTCCAAACCCTTCCTATTCTTATACCCATCTAAATGCCTTTTAAATGTTGCAATTGTACCAACTTCCACCATGTCATCTGGCAGCTCATTCCATACATGTACCACCCTCTCTGTGAAAAGGTTGCCCCTTTGGTTTCTTTTATATCTTTCCCTTCTCACCCTAAACCTATGCCCTCTAGTTCTGGACTCCCCGACCCCAGGGAAAAGACTTTGACTATTTATCCTATCCACACCCCTCATAATTTTGTAAACCTCTAAGGTCACCCCTCAGCCTCCAATGCTCCAGGGAAAACAGCCTAGCTTGTTAAGCCTCCCCCTATAGCTCAAAACCTGGCAATATCCTTGTAAATCTTTTCTGAATCCTTTCAAGTTTCACAACATCTTTCCGATAGGAAGGAGACCAGAATTACATGCAATATTCCAACAGTGGCCTAACCAATGACCTGTACAGCTGCAACATGACCTCCCAATACCTGTACTCCATACTCTGACCAATAGACATAAGCATACCAAACGCCGCCTTCACTATCCTATCTACCTGCGAATCTACGTTCAAGGAGCTGTGAACCTGCACTCCAAGGTCCCTTTGTTCAGCAACACTCCCTAGGACCTTACCATTAAGTGTATAAGTCCTGCTAAGATTTGCTTTCCCAAAATGCAGCACCTCACATATATCTGAATTAAACTCCATCTGCCACTTTGCCCATTAGCCTATCTGATCAAGATCCTGTTGTAATCTGAGGTAACCCTCTTTGCTGTCCACTACACCTCCAATTTTGGTGTCATCTGCAAACTTACAAACCATACCTCTTATGTTCGCATCCAACTCATTTATATAAATGACAAAAAGTAGAGGACCCAGCACCGATCCTTGTGGTCACAGGCCTCCAGTCTGAAAAATAACCCTCCACCACCACCCTCTGTCTTCTACCTTTGAGCCAGTTCTGTATCCAAATGGCCAGTTCTCCCTGTATTCCGTGAGATCTAACCTTGCTAATCAGTCTCCCCTGGGGAACCTTGTCGAATGCCTTACTGAAGTCCATATAAATCACATCTATTGCTCTGCCCTCATCAATCCTCTTTGTTAATTCTTCAAAAAACTCAATCAAGTTTGTGAGACATTGATAGATGAAGGAAGGATGTAGATATCATATACATGGACTTTAGTAAGGCATTTGATAAGGTTCCCCATGGTAAACTAATGGAGAAAGTGAAGTCACATGGTGTGCAGGACATTCTAACTCGGTGGATAAAGAACTGGTTGAGCAACAGGAGACAGTAGTAGTTGAAGGGAGTTTCTCAAAATGGAGAAAGGTGACCAGTGGTGTTTCACAGGGGTCAGTGCTGGGGCCACTGTTGTCTGTAATATACATAAATGATTTGGAAGAGAGCATTGTTGGTCTGATCAGTAAGTTTGCAGATGACATAAAGATTGGTGCAGTAGCAGAAAGCATAGGAGACTGTCAATGAATATAGGAGAATATCGATAGACTGGAGAGTTGTGTGGAGAAGTGGCAGATGGAGTTCAATCCAGGCAAACGTGAGGTGATGCATTTTTGGAAGTCTAATTCTAGAACCAACTATACTGTAAACAGAAGAGCCTTGGGAAAAGTTGATGAGCAGAGAGATCTGGGAGTTCAGGTCCATTGTACCCTGAAGGCTGTACAGGTGGATAGAGTGGTCAAGAAGGCATATGCCAAGCTTGTCTTCATTGGATGGGGTATTGAGTATAAGAGCTGGCAGGTCATGTTAAAATTGTACAAGACTTTGGTTCGACCGCATTTATAATGCTGTGTAGAGTTCTGGTCGTCACATTACCAAAAGGATGTGGACGCTTTGGAGAGGGTGCAGAGAAGGTTTACGAGGATGTTGCCTAGTATGGAAGGTGCTAACTCTGAAGAGAGGTTGAGTAGGTTAGGATTGTTTTCATTAGAAAAAAGAAGATTGAGGGGGGACCTGATTGAGGTCTACAAAATCATGAAGGGTATAGATAAGCTTTTCCAGGGTGAGGGATTCAATAATGAGTGCTCACGTGTACATGATTTGGAGATCCCGGTGCTGATGCTGGGGTGTACAAAGGTAAAAATCACACAACACCAGGTTATAATCCACCTGATGAACCATCTAATGAAGGAGTGATGCTCCGAAAGCTAGTGCTTCCAATTAAGCTGTTGGACTATAACCTGGTGTTGTGCAATTTTTAACTATGAAGCGTACAGGCAGGGATAAGCTTTTTCCCAGGGTGAGGCATTCAATAACGAGAGGTCACATGTTCAAGGTGAGAGGTGAAATGTTTAAGGGGGATATACACTGAGGGTGGTAGGTGCATGGAATGCATTGCCAGCAGAGGTAGCAGAGGCAGGCGTGGTAGATTCATTGAAGGTGCGTCTGGACAGATGCATGAGTAGGTGGGGAGTAGAGGGATACAGACGCTTTGAAATTGGACAATAGGTATAGACAGTGGATTTGGATTGATCAGGCTTGGAGGGCCAAAGGGCCTGTTCCTTGGCTGTAAATATTTTTTGTTCTTTGACACACGTTTCTTGAATAAGAACCGTTAAGTAAGTATTATACCTGTATATTTACCTATATATATACACCATGAGCTGAAAATGTGTTGCTGGAAAAGCGCAGCAGATCAGGCAGCATCCGAGCAGGAGAATCGACGTTTCGGGCATGAGCCTGAAGAAGGGCTCATGCCCGAAACGTCGATTCTCCTGCTCCTTGGATGCTGCCTGACCTGCTGCGCTTTTCCAGCAACACATTTTCAACTCTGATCTCCAGCATCTGCAGTCCTTAGTTTCTCATGGTAGTTAATGACTCATCCTTAAGATACATGTCTTCTGTGCAACATGAAAACACAATTGAAATGACATAGGGAGTCCAGAAATGTGACAACTATTGTTTATTAGTTTGAATGGTGAGATAACTTTGAAGAGTTTACTCTGTGATAAATTGATATCATTTTCACTCTAATTACCTCATAGAAAGACCAGAATCCAGCTTCCCCGGTGAATGTTCCAGCTTGACCAGGACCTGACACTAGAGCGCCAACACCTGTTTGTGAGGTGCTTAGGGTGAAGGTAGTCCATATGTTGGGAATCCAACAATCAGCTTCTCTGATGGGGCACCATTTTCTTTCCAGTAGTTCATGGTGAAGTTCTGCAAGATAGTTTGGCTTGTTAGCTTTACTGAGATTCAATCACCACAAATGTGTTAATTTTTGTCAAATATTACAGTGGTAATGAATATAACCAAATTTGGCTATCCTGTTTACAGACATTATAGTAAATATATTGGCCTCGGTCAGTAGAGCCACAATACAGAGGGCTGTTGTGTCCAGTCACTCTCTCTCCAGGGAGCTATGATAATCATATGCCATGACAGAGATGAAGTCTAAATATCTGTTTAAAAATAACATGACTTGAAGCATGAAAACTCAAAATTATTTTGGATAGTTAAATACAATAATATTTATGAGTATTACTCAGCCAATGGCTCTAATAGTAAAGTATTGATGCCTGGGTAATAGATTACTTAAAGTGTGGAAACAGGACCTTCGGCCCAGCAAGTCCACACCGACCCACCGAAGCGCAACCCACCCATAACCCTACGTTTACCCCTTACCTAACACTACGGGCAATTTAGCATGGCCAATTCACCTGACCTGCACATCTTTGGACTGTGGAAGGAAACCGGAGCACCCAGAGGAAACCCACGCAGACACGGGGAGGACGTGCAAACTCTACACAGTCAGTTGCCTGAGGCAGGAATTGAACCCGGGTCTCTGGCGCTGTGAGGCAGCAGTGCTCACCACTGTGCCACCGTGCCGCCCACCACCTGTTTACATCCTGGTTTACATCCTATTCTTTGATTATTGGAGCGAAGGCAATTCTTAATCGTGGTGTTTCTTTATTCCTCAGCTCAGCATCAGGTGGTGATCTTCATTTTGTAGGAGAACTGTGTCTCAGACAATAGGAAACATCAAGCAGCCTCAATCTCCAAAGGAGGATCTCATACTGCTTCATTCATTGAAACTCTTGCAATCACACCTACAGTTACAGTGAAATCAGATGTCTGTAAAAGTTCAAACATGTACAGACTGGGTGGATTGGCAATGCTAAATTGGGCCGTAGTGTCCAGGTATGTTCCGGGTCATTGGGTTATTCATTGGAAATTAGGAGTGGTGAACAGGATGTTCTTTGGAGGGTCAGTGCAGACTTGCTGGCTCAGATGGCCACTTTCTCCATTGTAGGGATTGTATGATTGTAAACTGTGGAACTGAGCAGAAAGAATAAAGAACAAAATTAAAAATAACAAATTTTATTTCCTGTAGTAGACAGGATATTGTATCATTTTTCTCATTGCCTTGGGGAAAATGTTATTGAGAAAAGACCTTCTTGCAACAGGAAATTATTTTGAGAATCTATTAGTTCCTCTAGAAACGTTGTTGTCTCATTTTCACACTGCCACACTATGAGCATACCACTGACATGTTTCCACTCAATAACAGAGTGCAGTGATGATGATGACGACACGTACTCTGCTAAAGGAAGGGAATTGATTTAAATAGCCCTCGTCCAGGAGTCAGATTGAAATCAGTCAGCACTGCTGCTGAAGGCAGAAAGGAGAAAAAGGTTGGCAGAAAGACTTTGGAAGGATAATCCTTCCAGTTCTCTGGAAGGTCAAATTGGAGATTATGAAGGACTGAAGGGAAGTTTTGTTCCAAGGTAAAATCTGGAATTGGGCAGGATTATGTCGTCTTCCCAGGCTGCTGGTACTTTTAAATGTTTTAACTTCAGCACTCTGCAGCTGAGCCCATATCCCCTTTTACAGTGAAAATTCAATCTATATAAGGATATTTTACTTACGTTGCTTTTAGCCTGTAGTGTAGGAAATATCATTAAAACAGACTTGTTGCTTGAACTCAACATTGAATAAATGGTCAGGAACGTTAGGGAAGAAGAAAAAAAGTGATTTAAAAAGGCTGTCTATGTCATGTTTGTACATGAGGACAACTTCTGTCTCAACAGTTTCAAAGCTCACATTCTTAAAAAGCTTTGATTGTTCTTCCCATGTCTCATTAAACTTTAACTAATTCAGTTACAACATGCTTTATAAAAGCTTTTTCCCAAAGATTGTAAGCTTGAACCATTCTATAAGTTGTACTCACTTTGAAACTTCGGATATCTCATATGCGGCATCAATGGTTCCTTTTCCAATAGCAACAGCAGCTGTCAGCAGGAGTCTGTTCTTGCTGGAAGATTGTGCCTCTTTTTTAAAGGCCGCTAGCAATTCCTACAGAGAGTGAGCACACTTTGTTTTTAAATTACGATAAACATTTTTCAAAAAATAGTTGCCGTAGTGCACTGTTCATGGGAATTTTGTTACTCAACATCAGTTGTCACTCGATCAGATTAGGGCAGTTGGTTGGATGGGTTGGTTTGCAATGGAGAGAGACGCCAACTGTGCAGGTTCCTGTACTGTGTGAGGTTACAACGAAGGTCCTGAATTCTCAGTCTTGTTACTTGCCTGAGGTGTGATGTCTGTCAGGTCAAACTCACCACAAGTTTGTTTTCAATAAGAGAGCATCCTTCTGGGACTATGGTTCATGTCAGATTCAGCTTTTTATATTTTGCCTTTATTTAAGGGATTATTTTCTTCTGTGATGTTGAGTGTATTTCCCTGATCTACCGCCTTAACTATTTATACGAAGGCCATTTCCAGTGCATCCATTTCCATGAAAGTCGCAGTCGAAAGAGACGATGTAGGCCATTTAGGAGTGAGAGGAAGAGATTTTTTTTACTCAAAGAGTGGTGTCCCTGTGAAATTTCTACCACAGACAGCAGCTGAGGCCAAACTATTCAACATTGTCAAGGAAGATGTAGATATAGTTCTTAGGATTAAAGGAATTGGGCTATTGAGTTGGATGATTAGCTATTAGATTAGATTAGATTACTTACAGTATGGAAACAGGCCCTTCGGCCTAACAAGTCCACACCAACCTGCTGAAGCGCAACCCACCCAGACCCAACTCCCTACATTTACTCCTGCCCCTAACACTACGGGCAATTTAGCATGGCCAATTCACCTAACCTGCACATTTTTGGATTGTGGGAGGAAACCGGAGCACCCGAAGGAAACCCACGCAGACACGGGGAGAATGAGCAAACTCCAACGCAGTCAGTCGCCTGAGGTGGGAATTGAACCCGGGTCTCTGGCGCTGTGAGGCAGCAGTGCTAACCACTGTGCCACCGTGCCACCCATGATTACATTGAATGCAGGAGCAGGTTCACATTGTTTACTTCTGTCCCTATTTCCCATGTTTCAGGTTTGCATGTTTTTTAATTGGCCCTCAGTGACATTTGGGAAGCATTACTGGCTTTGGGTTTCTGTATTTAATCTCCACATGTTTTGTTGATCAACAACATTCACAAATTTGAAAAGCACCAAAATACAATTTCAAAAGAATGAGATGGAAGAATTTGCTTTCTGAATAAGTTACAATCTGTTTTTCCTGTGATGCTGTCACATGGTGTGAGTCTAACCATGGTAACATTTGACCTTTCACCTTGACCAAGACTGTGAAACGCTGTTTATCTTCTCGTGGACTGCTTCACGATCCAGGATACTCCCAGTCCAGGTCTAAACCATCAAATCCATGCTTCCTCAGAAAGTCGATTGAAGAATCGATAAATATTTTGCGAGTCTGCGATGTAGCCACCATGCTGATAAATCTAATCTCGGGATAAGTTTGAAAATAGAGAATGCATTAAATTGATCAATCTCCACTTGAAAACCAACTGAATATTTCTGTCCAGCATTTATCTTCTGAAAACTCTACATGCCCATAGTAACCTCCACTAGTTCACAGAATAACATGAAACAAAGGACAGAGATATTTAGAACAAGATGTGAAAGCTACAAGCAGGAATGCTGTCTCTTTAACTTGACAAACTCCAGCACTGGCCCAACAATTCTTCAAATATAAGTTTTGATTTAAGCATGTAACAGTTTTCATAAGTACAAATTTTCAATGATAAACTTATATCTTGCATATAAACTTATTTTGCATTGTTATGATTTTTGGCAATGTAAATAATCTAGTAAGATACAAACTTAAAACCCCTTAAACTCGGCACATGTTGCCATTATTTCATGCAGGAAAATTCACCAATATCAGTTTACTAATTAAACATAGAATTGCTGATTCATATATCTCAACTCTCATATCACTGAACATTGGGAATTTTACAATTTTGCGAAAATAACCTAACATAGGTGTTACCTGCTGGTACCAAACTTCCAACCTCCAATAGCTAAAAGTGTTTTCAGCTTGGAATTTCTGTTGAGTAAAAGTGCACAAACTGGGAATTTCAGTTTTGCAGTAACCTGAAGCAGAGTATATGAATATTCAATTCGCTTCTACCGGAAAATTTCACAAAATAATGTTGCTGCTCACTGTCTTGCAAAATGTTGAAGTAGCTTAACATGAAATTAATTATAACTTAGATTTTAAATTTGTAAATATTAGAGCACAGAGTGAATGAAGACTTACTTTTTTTTCCAGATCATTGAATTTCACATACATAGTTTCATCATTCCATTCATAGGTGGTGAGTTTGTTATCTGTCATATCGGTGAAGACATAAATCAGATGATTGCACAGGTAGGGTCAACATTACTTGGAACAAATTTTTCAGTGGATGGTCTGTACTGAGACCAGTTTGTGTAGTAATAAACCAGCTTGTAAGGAAGAGACTGAAGTGTGAAGAAAACATGCGGTTATTTGAAATATTATAGACAATGATCTGTAGAAATCTACAAGACACTAGGCTATCAACAAATCATCGTTTTTGAGTTGGGATTGGGTTCATGTACTGTTGCTTATTTGACACAAAGATGTTAACTGTGACTATGATTGATATTATGAAAGTAATGAAATCAATTCAGTCATACTTTGTACATTGGCTCCAATTTTCAGTAACTTTAATATTCTCACAAATTCAAACCCTCAAATTGCCACAGTGAGATTTAAAATCATACTTGATTGGGTCAATACCCCAGTAATATAAACACCATGTTAACTGTTCCTGGACCAATTTTAAAAAAGTTATAATATCTATAAATATGCAACACTTACCCAGTGATCCTTGCAGTAGGATTAAACTCACTAAAATAAAAATAAACACACAATGCAATTTTGTGTCACTAAATACCAAAGAACCTTACTGTTAAAAGACACATCGAAAATGAATTAAACTGAAATTTTAAATGTATTCTTGTGTGGGAAAAATATATATTCTAAAACTGAAGTCGTAAATAAATTGTTTTTCTGCTTATGTCTTTGATTTTAAATTTTTTCAGGAAATGTAGGTTGAGATTTTGTGAAAATCTAATTAATCTGGAGATAAAAAAAATTCACTGAGTCAGACAGTCATAGAGATTTACAACACAGAAAAAGGAGTTTCAGCCGATCACATCTATGCTGGTCAAAAACTGTCACTTTATTATTCCAAATCCATTTCTCAGCTTTGGCCCATAACCTTGTATGCCTCCAACATTGAAATGTCAGAAATCATAGTTATAGTCAAACATATTTATTTAAAATCACAAGCTTTTGAAGTGCTGCTCCTTCATTAGGTGAAGTTTTGTTCTTCACCTGACAAAGGGGCACCATTCCAAAAGCTTTTTTTTATTTCAAAAATATACTTTATTCATAAAATGATTTGATGGTCTGTACATTTGGTCATGCCATACATATGTCAACATTTACATACACAGATCAGAATTTATCATTGTTATATACAGGTCTGTGCATTTCTCAATCTTATGCACATATATTTGGCTGAGGCATCAGCAGAGCCCAAAAAACGTCCGCATGGGCCCCCCTGTTCTTCTTTAGGCAGGCCAATGTTACATGGTGGTCTTTCTCCACCGCGCCTTGGCGGCAGCTGCCCCAAGCTTCAGCGCATCCCTCAACACGTAGTCTTGGACCTTGGAATGTGCCAGTCTGCAACACTCAGTCGGGGTCAACTCCTTCAGCTGGAAGATCAACAGGTTTCGGACCGCCCAGAGAGCGTCCTTCACCGAGTTGATGATCCTCCTCCAGGCGCAGTTAATGTTCATCTCAGTGTGAGTCCCGTGGAACAGGCCGTAGAGCACGGAGTCCCGTGTCATGGCACTGCTCGGGACAAACCTCGACAAGCACCACTGCATTCCTCTCCAGACTTCCTCTGCATAGGCACATTCCAGAAGGAGGTGTGTGACAGTCTCGTCCCCACCGCAGCCACTTCGAGGGCAGCGTGCGGTGTGGCAGAGAGTCCGGGCATGCATGAAGGATCTCACAGGCAGAGCCCTTCTCACCACCAGCCAAGCCATGTCTTGGTGCTTGTTGGAAAGTTCTGGCGATGAGGCATTCTGCCAAATGGCTTTGACAGTCTGCTCAGGGAACTGCTTGATAGGATCCGCCCTCTCCTTTTCCCGAAGGGTCTCAAGGACACTACGTGCTGACCACTTCCTGATGGACTTGTGGTCAAAGGTGTTTTTCCTCATAAATTTCTCCACGAAGGACAGATGATACGGAACGGTCCAACGACTTGGAGCATTCCGCAGCAGCGAGGCCAGGCCCATCCTTCGCAACACCGGGGACAGGTAGAACCTCAGTACGTAGTGACACTTGGTGTTTGCGTACCAGGGATCCACGCACAGCTTGATGTAGTCACACACAAAGGTGGCCATCAGAGTGAGGGTGGCATTGGGCGTGTTTTTTCCCCCATTGCACCGGTCTTTGTACATTGTGTCTCTTCGGACCCGGTCTATCTTTGATCTCCACATGAAGTGGAAGATGGCCCGGGTGACTGCGGCGGCACAGGTCCTGGGGATAGGCCAGACCTGTGCCACATATAGCAATACTGAGAGTACCTCACACCTGATGACCAGGTTTTTTCCCGCGATGGAGAGCGACCGTTGCCCCCATCTGCCTAGTTTCTGTCTCATTTTCCTGATCCGCTCCACCCAGGTCTTGGCGCACGCCCCAGCCCCCCTGACCCAAATACCCAGCACCTTCACGTGGTCAGTCCTGACGGTGAAGGGGATAGAGGATTGGTCGGCACAGTTCCCGAAGAGCATGGCCTCGCTCTTGCCTTGGTTTACCTTGGCCCCCGAGGCCTGTTCGAACTGGTCACAGATGCACATGAGTCTGTGCACGGACAGCGGATCCGAGCAGAAAACAGCGACGTCATCCATGTACAGGGAGGCCTTAACCTGCAGGCCCCCGCTGCCAGGAATAGTCACCCCTCTCAGGCTCGCATCCTTCCTGATGGATTCGACAAATGGCTCAATGCAACACACAAACAAGGCGGGTGAGAGGGGCATCCCTGCCTGACTCCAGATCTTAAAGGGAAGCTATCTGATTCCCACCCATTGATTGAGACTGCACTGACAATGGTGTAGAGCAGTCTGATCCAATTTCCGATTCCCTTCCCAAAGCCCATTTTGGAGAGGACATCCCTCATATATGTATGCGATATCCTGTCAAAGGCTTTCTCCTGGTCCAGGCTGATGAGGCAGGTGTCCACCCCTCTGTCCTGCACGTAGACGATCATATCCCTGAGGAGTGCAAGACTCTCAGAGATTTTCCTGCCCGGTACAGCACAGGTTTGGTCAGAGTGGATCACCGATCCCAGAGCAGACCTGACCCGGTTGGCGATGACCTTTGACAAGATTTTGTAATCTGCATTTAACAGTGAGATCGGTCTCCAATTTCTAATTTCCTCCCTCTCTCCCTTCCGCTTGTATATGAGGGTGATGATGCCTTTCCTCATGGATTCACTCATGGTACCTGCCCGAAGCATACTTACATACACCTCCAGCAGGTCCTGGCCGATCAAGTCCCAAAGAGCGGAATAAATCTCGACTGGTAAGCCGTCGCTTCCGGGAGTTTTATTCTTTTCAAAGGACTCGAGGGCCTTGGTCAGCTCATCCAGAGATAGCGGCTGGTCCAGCCACTCTCGTGTTCCGTCGTCTAGGACCTCCGTGATAGAGGACAGGAATGACTGGGAGGCCACGCTGTCGGTTGGCTTCGAGTCATACAGACTGGCATAGAAGGATTTACTGATCCTCATGACGTCAGCCTGAGATGACGTTACCGAGCCATCTTCTTTCTTCAGGCTGCTGAGCACAGAGCTCTCTTTGTGCACCTTCTAGAAGAAGAAACGTGAGCACGTCTCGTCCTGCTCCACCGAGTGGACCCTGAACCGGAAGATTATCCTGGAGGCCTCCGAGGCAAAGAGCGAGACTTGCTGGCCCTTCACCTCCTGGAGGTCCTCTGTGACATCCAACCCCATCGTCTGCAGAAGGAGCAGGTTCTGCATCCTTTCCTGGAGCTGGGACAGTTTTCCCCGCCTCTCTCTCGCCTCCTGGACACCTTTGAGGATAAAGAACCTCTTGATGTTCCCTTTTACCGTTTCCCACCAGTCTGCTGGAGACTCAAAGAGGGGCTTCACGGTTCTCCAACCTGCGTAATCCCTCTTGAGCTCTTCGATGTTTCCCGGGGTCAACAGCTTAGTGTTCAGTTTCCATGTTCCCTTGCCCGCCCGCTGTTCGTCCTGTAGGTGACAGTCGGCCAGCAGGAGGTAGTGGTCAGAGAAGAACACTGGCTTGATGTCGGTGGATCTGACAGAGAGCGTTCGGGACACAAACAGGTAATCTATCCTTGAGCGGATAGACCAGTCTGCCCGTGACCAGGTGTATCTCCGCTGCACTCCATCTGCAGGGGTGCTGAAGACGTCGTGTAGCTTGGCGTCTTTGACCGTTTCCATCAGGGCTCTGGACGTAGCGTCCAGCTTACTGTCCCCCCCCCCGCCGGATCGTCCATCTGCATCAATGATACAGTTGAAGTCTCCGGCCAGAATGACCGGCCTGGACGTAGCCAGCAACAGTGGAAGCTGTTGCAGGACGGCCAACCGTTCACTCTTACCCGCTGGGGCGCACACATTGATTAGTCTCATGGGAGCGTTTCTGTATTTAACGTCCGCGACGAGGAGGCGCCCGCCCACCACCTCCTTAACCTCGGAGCTGGTGAAGTTGCCTCCCCGCAACAGGATACCCAGGCCGGAGGCACGGCTATCGTTGCCCCCCGACCACACTGACGGCCCATGGGCCCACAAGCTCGACCATCTCCTGTAACTGTTGAGGTGCGGTATCCCACACTCCTGCAGAAACAGGACATCGGCTTTGACGTTGGCCAGGAAGGCCAGCGTTGATACACATCGCGTAGCCGATTTAATGCTACGCACATTTATGCTGGCAATTTTAAACCCCATTTTATCAGTTTACGGGGTTACCAGTGTCCATTTTCTTCGGGTCTTGCCCCTGTGGGGTAGCTGCGTGCATCCCCATGGTGACGGCAAACTGCTGGACCTTCCCAGGGCTGAGGTAGTTGTCCAGCTCCACGCTGGAGTCATTTCCCTACTCTGGTGTCATCGTGTCAGACCCAGGGTCCGCATCACCCAGTTCTCCATCTGACAGCAGGGCTGTCACAGGGCCGCTGCTCCCAGTTCCCTGGAGCTGTGGGCCGGTGGGTACCCCTTGGTTCTCACCGGGTAGGGGGAGGCCTTCACCCATCCCCTCAGAGGGATCGTCTTTTCCTTCTTGGGCGGTGCTGCCCTCCTTTCTCCCCACGGCACTCTGCCTCTTCCTCCGGTGGCGACCCTTCTTGCGCCCGTCCTCACCCTCGGAGGAGCTGCCTGTATCCTCATCTTGGAGGTGTCTCTTCCCCCTTCGCTTGGTGGCTTTGGGGCCCTCGAGATTTTTCCTCTTCCTGTTTTTGACATAATCCACTGGTCTGCCTCCTTTGATCCCTCCTCTTCCATTTCCTCCGTCTGTCTTGCAGGAGCTTGGGTCAGCTGCTGCATCTCCCTGCTGTCTGCTGCCTGCTCAGCTACAGCCTGCCCTTCCTTCTGGGTGCCTCCAGACACCGTTCCTGTGCTGATTTGCGGTACCTCGCTGGACTTAGTCAGTCTGCGGCTCGTGTTGCCACCTCTGGCCATCTGTGCGTAGGTGGCGGCTCCTCGTCTTGGGCAGGCCTTGTACATGTGGCCCGCCTCTCCACACAGGTTGCAGCTCTTTTCTTCCTGACAGTCCTTAGTTAAGTGACCCTCCTGTTTGCAGTTCCTGCAGATGGTCGCTTTGCAATCCGCCACCCCGTGTCCCGACTTCCCGCAGGTTCGGCACACTTTCGGCTGCCCTGCATTTGTCAGGTAGCCTCTGCTCCCTCCGATTGCGAAGCTCGAGGGTGGGTGGAGGATGTTCCCACTATCATCGGCCCTCAGAGTTACCCTGACCTGCCGCTTACTGGTCCAGATCCCAAAGGGGTCGATCACATCAGTGGCTTCTCCCTCAACTTGGACGTACCTTCCCAGGAAGGTCAGGACATCAGCTGCTGGAACTTAGGGGTTGTACATATGGATTGTAACAACCCGATTCCTCTGTGCAGGAAGCACACACAATGGGGTCGCTGACAAGATGGAAAACAGCGGCTTCCCTTCCTTCTCCTTGAAGACCTTCAGGAGCTGTTCGCACTGCTTCACGCTTCTGAAGGTCACATCGAAGTAGCCTGCCCCAGGAAAATCCTGCAGGCAGTACACGTCTGCTGCTGCGAGCCCGCAGCACTCCAGCAGAACTTTCTTCACAAACACCAAGCTTGTAATTTCAAATAAACTTGTTTGACCATAACCTGGTGTTGTTTGACTTCTGACTTTGCCAACCCCAGACTAACAATTGCACCTCCATATCATGATTACAAATACACATCTAAATACTTCTTAAATGTTATGAAAGTTTCTGCCTTCACCCTACTCACAGAAAGTGAATTCTAGCTGCACACTGTAATGATTGTGACAAGGTCAGCTAGGTGGACCTGCAAAGAGTTCCCTATTCGGGGGCTATTAATCTGGTCCAATCAGAAAGCCCTGGCTGACTGAGATAAACAGGAGATTCGCGGGTGTCCACTGACACCCTGGAGTTGTGACTGGCCACTTGTGTGTTTCCTTCCCTTCTGGAGAGATTGGACCATTCCTGTGACCGTGCGAGGACTGTTCCTGTTGCTGCTTGGGGCCTGCCTCCCTGCTGCTGCCTGGGACTTTGGAGAGGCCTGCCTCTGCTGCTGCTGCCTGAGGCCTGCCTCTGCCTTCGCTGCCTGGGACTCGCCTTGGGGCCCCTCCCCAAGACCTCCATCTCCACCGCTGCTGCTGTTGTCTGAGGCCTGCCTTTCACCACCGCTGCCAGGGACTCGATTTTGGGGGCTGCCTGGGACTTGCCTTGGGGGCCTTCCCCAACAGGTCTGCCTCCACCACAGCTGCAACCGAGGAACTGCCCAGGACTTGCCGGAGGCCTACTTTCCACCACTGCTGTTGCCTGAGGCCTGCCTCTGCCTTCGCTGCCTGGGACTTGCCTTGGGGCCCCTCCCCAGGACCTCCACCACCACCACCACTGCTGCTGTGGCCTGAGGCCTACCTCCACCACTGCTGCCTTGGGCTCGGTTTTGGGGCTGCCTGGGACTTTCCTTGGGGACCCTCCCCAGCAGGCCTGCCCCCCCACTGCTGTGACTGGAGGAACTGCCTGGGACTTGCCGGAGGCCTGCCTTCCACCACTGCTGTTGCCTGAGGCCTGCTTCTACATCTGCTGCCTGGGACTCAATTTTGGGGCTGCCTGGCACTTGCCTTGGGGACCCTCCCCAACAGGTCTGCCCCACACCGCTGCGACCGAGGGCCTACCTGGGACTCGCCTGAGGCCTGCCTCCACCTCTGTTGTCACCTGAGGCAGGTCTCCACCGTCGCTGCTTGGGGCTCTCCCTGCGACCTCCACCACTGCCGCTGCCAGAGTCCTGACTCCACCACCAGCAGCAGAGGATGGCGAGCCCGAAGGTCGCGGGGCCCAGCCGCACCTACGCCGGGGTAGCCGCTGCCTTAGGCTCGGCTGGCCCAGCCCCGGCTGCAAACCACACCCCCTTCAGGCACCTGACCAAACGCCTGGGGGTCAAGGCCTATCCCCACCCCAATATGACCATCGAGGCCTGCAGCAAGGCCATGGCTAGTGTGGTCGGCCCACTGGCCATAGTCGCTGCGGCCCGGATGTACGGGAAGGCCGTATTTTTCCTGAAGACCGAGCAGGCGGTCCACCTGGCCGTGGAGAGGGGGCTCGCTGTGGGCGGGACACATTTGCCCGTCGACCCTCTGGAGGTCACGGCCCAGAGGGTCGTGATCTCCAACGTCCCGCCCTTTATTGCCAGCGAGCTCCTTCTCCCCCACCTCACCACCTTGGGGGAGATCCGGTCGGGGATCCAGCCGCTCCTGCTCGGTCTGAAGGACCCCGCCCTCCGTCACGTCTACTCCTTCCGTCGCCAGGTGTTTATTTGCCTGGCCCGGGAGGAGGTCACGGAGGGCTCCTTTACCCTCCTCCACGAGGGCGCGGCCTACCGCGCCTTCTGGACGGCGGACGGCGTGCGGTGCCACCTGTGCCGCGAGGTGGGGCACATTAGAAGGAACTGCCCCACCCAGAAGGCCGCCCAGCCCTCGCCAACGGCTGACGGTGGTGCCGCCGCGCCCACTCCCCCTCCCCCAAAGTCAACACCACAGGCCCCGGCACCGGAGCCTGAGCCGGAGGCTTCCGATCCTCCAGCCTCCGGCAGGGAGGGGGGTGAGCGTCCAGCCGGCCGGAAGGCGCTCAGGAAGGCGCGACGCGTCAGGCCCGCCCACGGGGAGACCACCCTATCCCCATCCCCGACACCCAGCCCACGACCTGCCCCGCCCCGGCACGACGATGCCCCTGCGGCCGTGCCAGCGTCGCCCCGGCGCGGGAACCCTGACCCCCAAACCCCCGGACCCGTACCCGACCCTGACCCCACTGACCCCACATCCGACCCCCACCCCGACGGAGAAACCCCTGGGGCTGCGACGCCCGCCCCAGGCCCTGCAACACCTGGCCCCGGGGACCCCGAGCCCGAGCCCTGCCCCGCCCAGCCACACCCTGGCACTGACCTGGGGGGGACCACCGCTGCCCAATCTCCTGCAGCCACCGTGTCTCCGGGCCCCGGAGAGGGAACTGGGCCCCTGCCCCGCCCGCCGTCACCTGATAAACCAGGGGCGGGGCAGGAAGTGACACGGCTGACCCTCCCCACCCTGGCCACGCCCCCTGCCTTCCCCCAGCCAATCGTATTCCGGGAAAGGCTGGGGGGAGGGGCTTCAGGCCCCATGACCACCAAGGCGGGCGGGGAGGGGAAGGCCCATAAATCCCCCCCTGTCTCTCTGGGGAAGAGGGGCTGGCCCTTGGAGGGGAGAGACAGTCCTGCAGCGCGCCGGCGGCGCTGCCCCTCTCCAGGGGACGGGCCCACGGGACCCTCCAACGATCCCGCACCGCGGCCTGACCTGCCCAACGACGACGACGAGGGCCGCGGTGCGGGTGATGACAAAGGACCCTTTACCGGGTCACCGAGCGGCGGAGGGGAGGTAGGTGTTGTCCCCGCTCCTCCCTCCCAGACTGTTTTTCCGGGAGCCTTGGCCCTGGGGGACGACCTTTTCCTGGGGGATGACCTTTTCCCCGAGGAGCCAGGCGTCCCGGTGTCGGGAGGAGAGCGGGGCCCCGAGCCTCCGCCGCCCGACGACCCGAACTCGGGGCGTTCCGGGACGGGGTGCGCCGAGGAAGGTACCGCCGGTGACCCTGGGGGTGGGGTCGCCGGGGGTTCGAGGCCGGTTGGCGGCGCCGGACCAGCCCCCATCCTCTCGGTGGGGGAGGGGTCGGCGACCGAGGGCGACCTCCCGGAGGAGGGTTCGGGATCGGTGGCGGACACCGGGGACGACGCGGACTCCGTCTGCAGTGACGTTTTTGAGTCCCAGGTGCCCCCCGCCGATCTCCCCCTCATCCCCCTCGAGGAACTCCGGGAATTTGTCGAGGAAACTCGAGGTCGCCGGGATAGAGCCCAACTGGCGCTCGACCGCTGGAGCTCTTATGAAAAAGTTTATTGGTCGGCCCACGCTGCTCGCCAGGCGCCTGGGCTCGACGTCAACGAGCGAAAGCGAGTCAGGAACTTCCTGGGGGCACTCCTGGTGAGGGCGAGGGACTCCTGTGCCCCTCCCTCGTCCTCCCAGTAATTGTATTTGTTTTTAACTGTACTGGTGGTGGTAGCACAATGCTTCCGACATGGAGACTACTATAGCCAGCCTCAACATCAACGGCAGCAGGGAGTCACAGCGCAGATTCCAGACCCTCTCGGTCCTCCGGGACGGGAGGTATGCGGTGTGCTTCCTGCAAGAAACCCACACTACCCCGGGAGACGAAGCCACCTGGCTCCTGGAGTGGCGAGGGGGGGTCTACATGAGTCACCTCACCCGCAGATCTGGTGGGGTGGCTATCCTGTTGGCCCCGCGTTTTCAGCCCGAGATCTTGGGGGTCAGGGAGCCGGTGCCAGGCCGTTTGCTTCACCTGACGGTTCGGCTGGGGGGCGCGGTGCTTCACTTGGTGAACGTATACGCTCCCCTGGCCGGGCCGAGGCAAGCGAGCTTCTTCGAAGAACTGTCCACTCATCTGGCTTCCATCGACGAGAACCAGTGCGTCGTCCTCGGGGGAGATTTTAACTGCGTCCTCGAGGGCAGGGACCACGGCGGTACCCGCACTGGCTGCGCGTCGGGGAAGAGGTTGGGGGACTTGGTCAAGTCCTTCGACCTGGTGGACGTCTGGCGGACTCTCCATCCCGACTCCATCGCCTTCACCTTCGTGAGGCCTGGGGTCGGAGCGTCCAGAATCGACCGCCTGTACGTTTCGCGGGCGTACGCCTCCTGTTTTCCGAAGGCCTCCACGCGGCAGGTGTCGTGCACGGACCATCACCTGGTGTGGGCGGAACTCCTTCCGTTCGGCGCCAGGCTCGGCTCCGCGTACTGGCACTTTAACAACCTGCTGCTGGAGGACGAGCGGTTCCGGGACTCGTTTCGTCGTTTCTGGGCCGGCTGGAGAAGGAAGCGGGGAAGCTTCCCCTCCCTGAGGCTATGGTGGGACGTGGGCAAGGCTCACGTCCGCGTCTTCTGTCAGGAGTACGCGAGGGGGTCGACCAAGAGGCGGAAATCCAGGATCGCGGAGTTGGAGAGGGAGATGCTCGACCTGGAGTCACGCCTCGGTCAGCCCGACGCGGACCCGGCCCTGCGCGGGGTGTACGAAGAGAAGAAGGCCGCGCTCCGGGACCTGCAGCTCGTCGGGGCTCGGGGCGCGTACGTGAGGTCGCGGATCCAGCTCCTGCAGGACCTGGACCGCGGCTCCCCCTTCTTCTACTCGCTGGAAAAAAGGCGCGGCACCCGTCAGCAGCTCCTTGTGCTGCTGGCCGACGACGGGTCCCTCGTCTCGGATCCGGAGGGCGTCAGGGCCCACGTCCGAAACTATTACACGGCTCTGTTCTCTCCGGATCCGTCCAGCGAGGACGCTCGCAGAGTTCTGTGGGAGGACCTGCCGCAGCTCAGCCCGGAGGACGCCGGAAGGCTCGACGCTCCCGTCACTTTAGAGGAGCTGACCGGCGCCCTCGACCGGCTCTCGAGGGGCAAAACCCCGGGGCTGGACGGGCTGACTGTGGAGTTCTTCAGGGCGTTCTGGGACGTCCTGGGGAACGACTACGCACAGGTCCTGGGGGAGTGTCTAAATGCCGGACAGCTGCCCCTTTCTTGGCGCAGGGCGGTCATCGTCCTGCTGCCGAAGAAGGGGGACCTTCGTTCTTTGAAGAACTGGCGTCCGGTCTCCCTCCTCAGCACGGATTACAAAATCTTCGCCAGGGTGTTGTCTTCTCGCCTGGCTTCCGTGCTGGCCCACATGATTCACCCGGACCAGTCCTACACGGTCCCGGGCCGGAGGATACACGACAACGTCCACCTGGTCCGGGACCTGATCCATTTCTGTCGACGGGCTGGTCTGCCGAGCGCCTTCCTGTCCCTCGACCAGGAGAAGGCGTTCGACAGGGTCGATCACGAGTACCTGCTCGGGACTCTGCGGGCGTTCGGGTTCGGGACGCGGTTCGTCGCCCGGATCCGACTTTTGTACGCCGCCGCAGAGTGTCTGGTTAAAGTTAACGGGTCCCTGACGGCGCCCCTTCGCTTCGGGAGAGGAGTGCGTCAAGGCTGCCCCCTGTCCGGCCAGCTGTATTCCCTGTGCGTGGAGCCTTTCCTGCGCCTCTTGCGGAGGAGGTTGTCGGGGCTGGTTCTGCGCGGCGCGGGCATGGGGGTGGTCCTCTCGGCCTACGCCGACGACGTGCTCCTCACTTTCACCGACCCGGCTGACCTGGGGAGGATGCGCGAGTGCCAGGCCGTGTACTCGGCGGCGTCTTCCGCCAGGATCAACTGGGCCAAGTGTTCCGGACTACTGGTCGGCCCGTGGCGGGTGGACTCTCTGCCGGAGGAGTTACGGGGGTTCAGCTGGAGTACCACCCATCTCCTCTACCTGGGGGTCTACCTCAGCCCGGCTGAGGAATCCTGGCCGGCCAACTGGCAGGAGCTGGAGGCCAAAGTCTCGGCTCGCCTAGGCCGCTGGACAGGACTGCTCCGAGTGCTATCTTACAGGAGTCGAGTGCTGGTCATAAACCAGCTGGTGGCCGCCATGCTGTGGTACCGGCTGGTCACTTTGGTCCCTCCTCCTGGCTTTGTCGCTGACATCCAGAGAACGTTGGTCGACTTCTTCTGGGACAAAAAGATGCACTGGGTCGCCGCGCAGGTTCTGAGTCTCCCTATCGAGGAGGGCGGTCAGTCGCTGGTGTGCGTCCGCACCCAGGTCGCGACGTTCCGCCTTCAGACCTTGCGGCGATACCTTTACGTCGAGCCTCCTCCTAGGTGGTGCGCCCTGGCGACGTATTTTTTCCGCCGGGTGCGTAACCTCAACTACGACACGCAGCTCCTGTTCGTCGACCGTGACGGTTTGGAGGTCGCCCTCAAGGTGCTGCCTGTCTTTTACCAGGACCTGATCACTGTCTGGAACATGGTCGAATCGCGTCGCGCCTACCCTCCGGCTGGAGTAGCGGCTGTCGTCAGGGAGCCGTTGCTCAGGAATCCGCACCTCCGTACTCGCGGGTTCGAGTGGCTGTCGGAGGGGAGGGCCGTGGCGGCGAGGGCGACCAGGGTCGGGGACGTGCTGGGTGCCGGGGGCCTGGGCTGGACGCTGCCGCAGGACATAGCGAGCAGGGCAGCGGTAGACGTCCGGTACGTGGCCACCGCCATCCGACGCCTTAAAACGGCGGTGCTCGGACCCGACGTAGTGCACCAGTTGCAGGACGCTCAGGTGTGCGGTGGGATCCCGTCCGCGCTCACCCCGGCCCGGACGGAATTTCACATTGGCCCCAAGGTCCCGTACTTCCCGCGGGAGCCTGTGCCCCACAACCTGAGCCGCCTCCGGAATTTTAATTTTGTTGCTTTTAGGGACATAAAAAGGAGGGCCCTGTATCGACTGCTGCTGCACACCGTCCACCTCTTCTCCCTCATCCACCGTCCGGACACGCCTTGGCGTGCCCATTTGCCACCGGGCGGTGGGGATCCCCAGTGGAGGGCTCTCTACGCGGGAGTCCTCCCCCTTTCTCTCGGGGATCTGGGGTGGAGGGTGCTGCACGCAGCAGTCCCCTGCAACCGCAGATTGCGGTGGTTCACGGACTCCCAGCCCAACTGCTTGTTCTGTGGCGCTGTGGAGTCCGTGGACCATGTATATATTGGGTGTGGGCGTTTGCACTCCCTTTTTGATTTTCTTAAGAACCTTCTCCTCTGTTTCTGGCTGCACTTCAGTCCCACGCTCCTGATCTTCGGGCACCCGGTACGGAGGAGGGAGGGCAGGTCCGAGGACCTCCTCGTGGGTCTGCTCCTGGGCCTGGCCAAACTGGCCATCAACAGGTCCAGGCAGCGGGCCGTGGAGGGGGTCGTTAGGGCCGACTGCCTGCCTCTCTTCCGGGGTTACGTTAGAGCCCGGGTGTCCTTGGAGAAGGAGCACGCGGTGTCCACCGACACCCTGGAGTCGTTCAGGGAGAGGTGGGCGCCGCAGGGAGTGGAGTGCGTCATTTCTCCCTCCAACTCTATTTTGATTTAGTCCCTACCCTCCCCTTCACTGTTTTGCTCACACAGCATTGCCCTGTGGTTTGAAGGGCAGTGCTTGTCACTGGCCACTCGGGTGTCTTTCCTATCTTCCTGGTGGTGGAGATTGAATAAAGATTCGTGCACTTTGTGTCTTTTCACTGTGTCTCACACCTGCACACACACACCATGGGTGCTGGGGAATAAAAATAAGCACTACCGCACTTAGGCGGTAGTGTGGGGGTTAAAAATAAAAGAAGAAAAAGAAAAAAAAAAAAAAAAAAAAGAAAGAAAAAAAAAAAAAAAAATAAACAGGAGATTCGCGGGTGTCCACTGACACCCTGGAGTTGTGACTGGCCACTTGTGTGTTTCCTTCCCTTCTGGAGAGATTGGACCATTCCTGTGACCGTGCGAGGACTGTTCCTGTTGCTGCTTGGGGCCTGCCTCCCTGCTGCTGCCTGGGACTTTGGAGAGGCCTGCCTCTGCTGCTGCTGCCCGGGGCCTGCCTCCGCCTTTGCTGCCTGGGACTCGCCGTGGGGCCCCTCCCCAGGACCTCCACCACCACCGCTGCTGCTGTTGCCTGAGGCCTACCTCCACCACTGCTGCCTTGGGCTCGGTTTTGGGGCTGCCTGGGACTTTCCTTGGGGACCCTCCCCAACAGGCCTGCCCCCCACTGCTGTGACTGGAGGAACTGCCTGAGACTTGCCGGAGGCCTGCCTTCCACCACTGCTGTTGCCTGAGGCCTGCCTCTACATCTGCTGCCTGGGACTCGATTTTGGGGCTGCCTGGGACTTGCCTTGGGGACCCTCCCCAACAGGTCTGCCCCACACCGCTGCGACCGAGGGCCTACCTGGGACTCGCCTGAGGCCTGCCTCCACCGTCGCTGCCTGGGACCCTCCCTGCGGCCTCCGCCACTGCCGCTGCCAGAGTCCCGACTCCACCACCGGCAGCAGAGGATGGCGAGCCCGAAGGTCGCGGGGCCCAGCCGCACCTACGCCGGGGTAGCCGCTGCCTTAGGCTCGGCTGGCCCAGCCCCGGCTGCAAACCACACCCCCTTCAGGCACCTGACCAAACGCCTGGGGGTCAAGGCCTATCCCCACCCCAATATGACCATCGAGGCCTGCAGCAAGGCTATGGCTAGTGTGGTCGGCCCACTGGCCATAGTCGCTGCGGCCCGGATGTACGGGAAGGCTGTATTTTTCCTGAAGACCGAGCAGGCGGTCCACCTGGCCGTGGAGAGGGGGCTCGCTGTGGGCGGGACACATTTGCCCGTCGACCCTCTGGAGGTCACGGCCCAGAGGGTCGTGATCTCCAACGTCCCGCCCTTTATTGCCAGCGAGCTCCTTCTCCCCCACCTCACCACCTTGGGGGAGATCCGGTCAGGGATCCAGCCGCTCCTGCTCGGTCTGAAGGACCCCGCCCTCCGTCACGTCTACTCCTTCCGTCGCCAGGTGTTTATTTGCCTGGCCCGGGAGGAGGTCACGGAGGGCTCCTTTACCCTCCTCCACGAGGGCGCGGCCTACCGCGCCTTCTGGACGGCGGACGGCGTGCGGTGCCACCTGTGCCGCGAGGTGGGGCACATTAGAAGAAACTGCCCCACCCAGAAGGCCGCCCAGCCCTCGCCAACGGCTGACGGTGGTGCCGCCGCGCCCACTCCCCCTCCCCCAAAGTCAACACCACAGGCCCCGGCACCGGAGCCTGAGCCGGAGGCTTCCGATCCTCCAGCCTCCGGCAGGGAGGGGGGTGAGCGTCCAGCCGGCCGGAAGGCGCTCAGGAAGGCGCGACGCGTCAGGCCCGCCCACGGGGAGACCACCCTATCCCCATCCCCGACACCCAGCCCACGACCTGCCCCGCCCCGGCACGACGATGCCCCTGCGGCCGTGCCAGCGTCGCCCCGGCGCGGGAACCCTGACCCCCAAACCCCCGGACCCGTACCCGACCCTGACCCCACGTCTACCCCCCGCCCCGATGGAGAAACCCCTGGGGCTGCGACGCCTGCCCCAGGCCCTGCAACACCTGGCCCCGGGGACCCCGAGCCCGAGCCCGAGCCCGAGCCCTGCCCCGCCCAGCCACACCCTGGCACTAACCTGGGGGGGACCACCGCTGCCCAATCTCCTGCAGCCACCGTGTCTCCGGGCCCCGGAGAGGGAACTGGGCCCCTGCCCCGCCCGCAGTCACCTGATAAACCAGGGGCGGGGCAGGAAGTGACACGGCTGACCCTCCCCACCCTGGCCACGCCCCCTGCCTTCCCCCAGCCAATCGTATTCCGGGAAAGGCTGGGGGGAGGGGCCTCAGGCCCCATGACCACCAAGGCGGGCGGGGAGGGGAAGGCCCATAAATCCCCCCCTGTCTCTCTGGGGAAGAGGGGCTGGCCCTTGGAGGGGAGAGACAGTCCTGCAGCGCGCCGGCGGCGCTGCCCCTCTCCAGGGGATGGGCCCACAGGACCCACCAACGATCCCGCACCGCGGCCTGACCTGCCCAAACCCCCAGGGGCTACGGCAGGGCTTCCTGCTGCTTCGACTCCACTGGCCCCTGGGGGGGACTTTGACAACCACGAGGGCCGCGGTGCGGGCGACGACAAAGGACCCTTTACTGGGTCGCCGAGCGGCGGAGGGGAGGTAGGTGTTATCCCCGCTCCTCCCTCCCAGACTGTTTTTCCAGGAGCCTTGGCCCTGGGGGACGATCTTTTCCTGGGGGATGACCTTTTCCCCGAGGAGCCAGGCGTCCCGGTGTCGGGAGGAGAGCGGGGCCCTGAGCCTCCGCCGCCCGACGACCCGAACTCGGGGCGTTCCGGGACGGGGTGCGCCGAGGAAGGTACCGCCGGTGACCCTGGGGGTGGGGTCGCCGGGGGTTCGAGGCCTGTTGGCGGCGCCGGACCAGCCCCCATCCTCTCGGTGGGGGAGGGGTCGGCGACCGAGGGCGACCTCCCGGAGGAGGGTTCGGGATCGGTGGCGGACACCGGGGACGACGCGGACTCCGTCTGCAGTGACGTTTTTGAGTCCCAGGTGCCCCCCGCCGATCTCCCCCTCATCCCCCTCGAGGAACTCCGGGAATTTGTCGAGGAAACTCGAGGTCGCCGGGATAGAGCCCAACTGGCGCTCGACCGCTGGAGCTCTTTTGAGAAAGTTTATTGGTCGGCCCACGCTGCTCGCCAGGCGCCTGGGCTCGACGTCAACGAGCGAAAGCGAGTCAGGAACTTCCTGGGGGCACTCCTGGTGAGGGCGAGGGACTCCTGTGCCCCTCCCTCGTCCTCCCAGTAATTGTACTTGTTTTTTAACTGTACTGGGGATGGTAGCACAACGCTTCCGACATGGAGACTACTATAGCCAGCCTCAACATCAACGGCAGCAGGGAGTCACAGCGCAGATTCCAGACCCTCTCGGTCCTTCGGGACGGGAGGTATGCGGTGTGCTTCCTGCAAGAAACCCACACTACCCCGGGAGACGAAGCCACCTGGCTCCTGGAGTGGCGAGGGGGGGTCTACATGAGTCACCTCACCCGCAGATCTGGCGGGGTGGCTATCCTGTTGGCCCCGCATTTTCAGCCCGAGATCTTGGGGGTCAGGGAGCCGGTGCCAGGCCGTTTGCTTCACCTGACGGTTCGGCTGGGGGGCGCGGTGCTTCACTTGGTGAACGTATACGCTCCCCTGGCCGGGCCGAGGCAAGCGAGCTTCTTCGAAGAACTGTCCGCTCATCTGGCTTCCATCGACGAGAACCAGTGCGTCGTCCTCGGGGGAGATTTTAACTGCGTCCTCGAGGGCAGGGACCACGGCGGTACCCGCACTGGCTGCGCGTCGGGGAAGAGGTTGGGGGACTTGGTCAAGTCCTTCGACCTGGTGGACGTCTGGCGGACTCTCCATCCCGACTCCATCGCCTTCACCTTCGTGAGGCCTGGGGTCGGAGCGTCCAGAATCGACCGCCTGTACGTTTCGCGGGCGTACGCCTCCTGTTTTCCGAAGGCCTCCACGCGGCAGGTGTCGTGCACGGACCATCACCTGGTGTGGGCGGAACTCCTTCCGTTCGGCGCCAGGCTCGGCTCCGCGTACTGGCACTTTAACAACCTGCTGCTGGAGGACGAGCGGTTCCGGGACTCGTTTCGTCGTTTCTGGGCCGGCTGGAGAAGGAAGCGGGGAAGCTTCCCCTCCCTGAGGCTATGGTGGGACGTGGGCAAGGCTCACGTCCGCGTCTTCTGTCAGGAGTACGCGAGGGGGTCGACCAAGAGGCGGAAATCCAGGATCGCGGAGTTGGAGAGGGAGATGCTCGACCTGGAGTCACGCCTCGGTCAGCCCGACGCGGACCCGGCCCTGCGCGGGGTGTACGAAGAGAAGAAGGCCGCGCTCCGGGACCTGCAGCTCGTCGGGGCTCGGGGCGCGTACGTGAGGTCGCGGATCCAGCTCCTGCAGGATCTGGACCGCGGCTCCCCCTTCTTCTACTCGCTGGAAAAAAGGCGCGGCACCCGTCAGCAGCTCCTTGTGCTGCTGGCCGACGACGGGTCCCTCGTCTCGGATCCGGAGGGCGTCAGGGCCCACGTCCGAAACTATTACACGGCTCTGTTCTCTCCGGATCCGTCCAGCGAGGACGCTCGCAGAGTTCTGTGGGAGGACCTGCCGCAGCTCAGCCCGGAGGACGCCGGAAGGCTCGACGCTCCCGTCACCTTAGAGGAGCTGACCGGCGCTCTCGAGGGGCAAAACCCCGGGGCTGGACGGGCTGACTGTGGAGTTCTTCAGGGCGTTCTGGGACGTCCTGGGGAACGACTACGCACAGGTCCTGGGGGAGTGTCTAAATGCCGGACAGCTGCCCCTTTCTTGGCGCAGGGCGGTCATCGTCCTGCTGCCGAAGAAGGGGGACCTTCGTTCTTTGAAGAACTGGCGTCCGGTCTCCCTCCTCAGCACGGACTACAAAATCTTCGCCAGGGTGTTGTCTTCTCGCCTGGCTTCCGTGCTGGCCCACATGATTCACCCGGACCAGTCCTACACGGTCCCGGGCCGGAGGATACACGACAACGTCCACCTGGTCCGGGACCTGATCCATTTCTGTCGACGGGCTGGTCTGCCGAGCGCCTTCCTGTCCCTCGACCAGGAGAAGGCGTTCGACAGGGTCGATCACGAGTACCTGCTCGGGACTCTGCGGGCGTTCGGGTTCGGGACGCGGTTCGTCGCCCGGATCCGACTTTTGTACGCCGCCGCAGAGTGTCTGGTTAAAGTTAAGGGGTCCCTGACGGCGCCCCTTCGCTTCGGGAGAGGAGTGCGTCAAGGCTGCCCCCTGTCCGGCCAGCTGTATTCCCTGTGCGTGGAGCCTTTCCTGCGCCTCTTGCGGAGGAGGTTGTCGGGGCTGGTTCTGCGCGGCGCGGGCACGGGGGTGGTCCTCTCGGCCTACGCCGACGACGTGCTCCTCACTTTCACTGACCCGGCTGACCTGGGGAGGATGCGCGAGTGCCAGGCCGTGTACTCTGCGGCATCTTCCGCCAGGATCAACTGGGCCAAGTGTTCCGGACTACTGGTCGGCCCGTGGCGGGTGGACTCTCTGCCGGAGGAGTTACGGGGGTTCAGCTGGAGTACCACCCATCTCCTCTACCTGGGGGTCTACCTCAGCCCGGCTGAGGAATCCTGGCCGGCCAACTGGCAGGAGCTGGAGGCCAAAGTCTCGGCTCGCCTAGGCCGCTGGACAGGACTGCTCCGAGTGCTATCTTACAGGAGTCGAGTGCTGGTCATAAACCAGCTGGTGGCCGCCATGCTGTGGTACCGGCTGGTCACTTTGGTCCCTCCTCCTGGCTTTGTCGCTGACATCCAGAGAACGTTGGTCGACTTCTTCTGGGACAAAAAGATGCACTGGGTCGCCGCGCAGGTTCTGAGTCTCCCTATCGAGGAGGGCGGTCAGTCGCTGGTGTGCGTCCGCACCCAGGTCGCGACGTTCCGCCTTCAGACCTTGCGGCGATACCTTTACGTCGAGCCTCCTCCTAGGTGGTGCGCCCTGGCGACGTATTTTTTCCGCCAGGTGCGTAACCTCAACTACGACACGCAGCTCCTGTTCGTCGACCGTGACGGTTTGGAGGTCGCCCTCAAGGTGCTGCCTGTCTTTTACCAGGACCTGATCACTGTCTGGAACATGGTCGAATCGCGTCGCGCCTACCCTCCGGCTGGAGTAGCGGCTGTCGTCAGGGAGCCGTTGCTCAGGAATCCGCACCTCCGTACTCGCGGGTTCGAGTGGCTGTCGGAGGGGAGGGCCGTGGCGGTGAGGGCGACCAGGGTCAGGGACGTGCTGGGTGCCTTGGGCCTGGGCTGGACGCTGCCGCAGGACATAGCTAGCAGGGCAGCGGTAGACGTCCGGTACGTGGCCACCGCCATCCGACGCCTTAAAACGGCGGTGCTCGGACCCGACGTAGTGCACCAGTTGGAGGACGCTCAGGTGTGCGGTGGGATCCCGTCCGCGCTCACCCCGGCCCGGACGGAATTTCACATTGGCCCCAAGGTCCCGTACTTCCCGCGGGAGCCTGTGCCCCACAACCTGAGCCGCCTCCGGAATTTTAATTTTGTTTCTTTTAAGGATATTAAAAGGAAGGACCTGTATCGACTGCTGCTGCACACCGTCCACCTCTTCTCCCTCATCCACCGTCCGGACACGCCTTGGCGTGCCCATTTGCCACCGGGCGGTGGGGATCCCCAGTGGAGGTCTCTCTATGCGGGAGTCCTCCCCCTTTCTCTCGGGGATCTGGGGTGGAGGGTGCTGCACGCAGCAGTCCCCTGCAACCGCAGATTGCGGTGGTTCACGGACTCCCAGCCCAACTGCTTGTTCTGTGGGGCTGTGGAGTCCGTGGACCATGTATATATTGGGTGTGGGCGTTTGCACTCCCTTTTTGATTTTCTTAAAAACCTTCTCCTCTGTTTCTGGCTGCACTTCAGTCCCACGCTCCTGATCTTCGGGCACCCGGTACGGAGGAGGGAGGGCAGGTCCGAGGACCTCCTCGTGGGTCTGCTCCTGGGCCTTGCCAAACTGGCCATCAACAGGTCCAGGCAGCGGGCCGTGGAGGGGGTCGTTAGGGCCGACTGCCTGCCCCTCTTCCGGGGTTACGTTAGAGCCCGGGTGTCCTTGGAGAAGGAGCACGCGGTGTCCACCGACACCCTGGAGTCGTTCAGGGAGAGGTGGGCGCCGCAGGGAGTGGAGTGCATCATTTCTCCTTCCAACTCTATTTTGATTTGATCCCTACCCTCCCCTTCACTGTTTTGATCACACAGCATTGCCCTGTGGTTTGAAGGGCAGTGCTTGTCACTGGCCACTCGGGTGTCTTTCCTATCTTCCTGGTGGTGGAAATTGAATAAAGATTCGTGCACTTTGTGTCTTTTCACTGTGTCTCACACCTGCACACACACACCATGGGTGCAGGGGATAAAAAAAAAAGAAAAAAAAAAAAATAAACAGGAGATTCGCGGGTGTCCACTGACACCCTGCAGTTGTGACTGGCCACTTGTGTGTTTCCTTCCCTTCTGGAGAGATTGGACCATTTCTGTAAAGAGAAAAAAAGGGTGAGTGAGCCCGGGTGTCCTTGGAGAAGGAGCACGCGGGTGTCCACTGACACCCTGCAGTTGTGACTGGCCACTTGTGTGTTTCCTTCCAAAAAAAAAAAAAATAAACAGGAGATTGTTTGAGGAAGGGTACATGTACAGGTTGTGTTCAAATTGTTGCTGATGTAATTAAAAAAATATATATTCAACATCATATATTTGAGAAATATGTTGGCATTTTGTACCCTTTTTAAAAAGGTACAAAAGTTGTGCACAGAATTATATGCAAGTGAGTACCATAACATTCCATGTCGTCTGTGACCAGCCTTTCCAAGTAAAGGGAAATTATGTACTTGTGTGTAAAATAAATTGTCCAAAAAAAAAACAGGAGATTTATAAGCACTACCGCAGTTAGGCAGTAGTGTGGGGGTTAAATAAAAAAAAAATAAACATGGGACCTGCCCTCTGATGTGAAACACGTGCAAGGACTCTCCCTGTTGCTGCTTGGGGCCTGCCTCACTGCTGCTGCTGCTGTCGCCTGAGGAGAGGCCTGCCTCCACTGCTGCTGCTGCCTGAGGCCTGCCTCCACCAGTGCTGCCTGGGATTTGCCTTGGGGCCCCTCCCCAGAACCTCCACCACCACTGCTGCTGTTGCCTGAGGCCCACCTCCACCACTGCTGCCTTGGGCTCGGTTTTGGGGCTGCCTGGGACTTTCCTTGGGGATCCTCCCTGACAGGCCACCCCCCCCCCCCCCCACCACTGCTGTGACTGGAGGAACTGCCCGGGACTTGCCAGAGGCCTGCCTTCCGCCACCGCTGCCGGGGACTTGCCTTGGGGACCCTCCCCAACAGGCCTGCCCCCCACAACTGCTGCGACCGAGGGCCTGCCCAGGACTTGCCGGAGGCCTACTTTCCACCACTGCTGTTGCCTGAGGCCTGCCTCTACATCTGCTGCCTGGGACTCAATTTTGGGGCTGCCTGGGACTTGCCTTGGGGACCCTCCCCAACAGGTCTGCCCCACACCGCTGCGACCGAGGGCCTACCTGGGACTCGCCTGAGGCCTGCCTCCACTGCTGTTGTCACCTGAGGCAGGTCTTCACCGTCGCTGCTTGGGACTCTCCCAGCAACTTCCACCACCACTGCTGCTGCCGGAGGCCCGACACCACCACCAGCAGCTGAGGATGGCGAGCCCGAAGGTCGCGGGGCCCAGCCGCACCTACGCCGGGGTAGCCGCTGCCTTAGGCTCGGCTGGCCCAGCCCTGGCTGCAAACCACACCCCCTTCAGGCACCTAACTAAACGCCTGGGGGTCAAGGCCTATCCCCACCCGAATATGAGCATCGAGGCCTGCAGCAAGGCCATGGCTAGTGTGGTCGGCCCACTGGCCATCGTCGCTGCGGCCTGGATGTACGGGAAGGCTGTATTTTTCCTAAAGACCGAGCAGGCGGTCCACCTGGCCGTGGAGAGGGGGCTCACTGTGGGCGGGACACATTTGCCCGTGGACCCTCTGGAGGTCACGGCCCAGAGGGTCGTGATCTCCAACGTCCCGCCCTTTATTGCCAGCGAGCTCCTTCTCCCCCACCTCACCACCTTGGGGGAGATCCGGTCAGGGATCCAGCCGCTCCTGCTCGGTCTAAAGGACCCCGCCCTCCGGCACATCTACTCCTTCCGACGCCAGGTGTTTATTTGCCTGGCCCGGGAGGAGGTCACGGAGGGCTCCTTTACCCTCCTCCACGAGGGCGCGGCCTACCGCGCCTTCTGGACGGCGGACGGCGTGCGGTGCCACCTGTGCCACAAGGTGGGGCACATCAGGAGAAACTGCCCCACCCAGAAGGCCGCCCAGCCCTCGCCAACGGCTGACGGTGGTGCCGCCGCACCCACTCCCCCTCCCCCAAAGTCAACACCACAGGCCCCGGCACCGGAGCCTGAGCCGGAGGCTTCCGATCCTCCAGCCTCGGGCAGGGAGGGGGGTGAGCGTCCAGCCGGCCGGAAGGCGCTCAGGAAGGCGCGACGCGTCAGGCCCGCCCACGGGGAGACCACCCTATCCCCATCCCCGACACCCAGCCCACGACCTGCCCCGCCCCGGCACGACAATGCCCTTGCGGCCGTGCCATCGTCGCCCCGGCGCGGGAACCCTGACCCCCAAACCCCCGAACCCGTACCCGACCCTGACCCCACTGACCCCACATCCAACCCCCACCCCGACGGAGAAACCCCTGGGGCTGCGACGCCTGCCCCAGGCCCTGCAGCACCTGGCCCCGGGGACCCTGAGCCCGAGCCCGAGCCCCGCCCAGCCCTGCCCAGCCCAGCCCAGCCCAGCCACACCCTGGCACTAACTTGGGGGGGACCACCGCTGCCCAATCTCCCGCAGCGACTGTGTCTCCGGGCCCCGGAGAGGGAACTGGGCCCCTGCCCCGCCCGCCATCACCTGATAAACCAGGGGCGGGGCAGGAAGTGACACGGTTGACCCTCCCCACCCTGGCCACACCCCCTGCCTTCCCCCAGCCAATCGTATTCCGGGAAAGGCTGGGGGGAGGGGCCTCAGGCCCCATGACCACCAAGGCGGGCGGGGAGGGAAAGGCCCATAAATCCCCCCCTGTCTCTCTGGGGAAGAGGGGCTGGCCCTTGGAGGGGAGAGACAGTCCTGCAGCGCGCCGGCGGCGCTGCCCCTCTCCAGGGGACGGGCCCACGGGACCCTCCAACGATCCCGCACCGCGGCCTGACCTGCCCAACAACAACGACTAGGGCCGCGGTGCGGGCGTCGACAAAGGACCCTTTACTGGGTCGCCGAGCGGCGGAGGGGAGGTAGGTGTTATCCCCGCTCCTCCCTCCCAGACTGTTTTTCCGGGGGCCTTGGCCCTGGGGGATGACCTTTTCCTGGGGGATGACCTTTTCCCCGAGGAGCCAGGCGTCCCGGTGTCGGGAGGAGAGCGGGGCCCCGAGCCTCCGCCGCCCGACGACCCGAACCCGGGGTGTTCCGGGACGGGGTGCGCCGAGGAAGGTACCGCCGGTGACCCTGGGGGTGGGGTCGCCGGGGGTTCGAGGCCTGTTGGCGGCGCCGGACCAGCCCCCATCCTCGGTGGGGGAGGGGTCGGCGACCGAGGGCGACCTCCCGGAGGAGGGTTCGGGATCGGTGGCGGACACCGGGGACGACGCGGACTCCGTCTGCAGTGACGTTTTTGAGTCCCAGGTGCCCCCCGCCGATCTCCCCCTCATCCCCCTCGAGGAACTCCGGGAATTTGTTGAGGAAACTCGAGGTCGCCGGGATAGAGCCCAACTGGCGCTCGACCGCTGGAGCTCGTTTGAAAAAGTTTATTGGTCGGCCCACGCTGCTCGCCAGGCGCCTGGGCTCAATTCCAATGAGCGAAAGCGAGTCAGGAACTTCCTGGGGGCACTCCTGGTGAGGGCGAGGGACTCCTGTGCCCCTCCCTCGTCCTCCCAGTAATTGTACCTGTTTTTAACTGTACTGGTGGTGGTAGCACAACGCTTCCGACATGGAGACGACTACAGCCAGCCTCAACATCAACGGCAGCAGGGAGTCACAGCACAGATTCCAGACCCTCTCGGTCCTTCGGGACGGGAGGTATGCGGTGTGCTTCCTGCAAGAAACCCACACTACCCCGAGAGACGAAGCCACCTGGCTCCTGGAGTGGCGAGGGGGGGTCTACATGAGTCACCTCACCCGCAGATCTGGCGGGGTGGCTATCCTGTTGGCCCCGCATTTTCAGCCCGAGATCTTGGGGGTCAGGGAGCCGGTGCCAGGCCGTTTGCTTCACCTGACGGTTCGGCTGGGAGGCGCGGTGCTTCACTTGGTGAACGTCTACGCTCCTCTGGCCGGGCCGAGGCAAGCGAGCTTCTTCCAAGAACTGTCCGCTCATCTGGCTTCCATCGACGAGAACCAGTGCGTTGTCCTCGGGGGAGATTTTAACTGCGTCCTCGAGGGCAGGGACCACGGCGGTGCCCGCACTGGCTGTGCGTCGGGGAAGAGGTTGGGGGACTTGGTCAAGTCCTTCGACCTGGTGGACGTCTGGCGGACTCTCCATCCCGACTCCATCGCCTTCACCTTCGTGAGGCCTGGGGTCGGAGCGTCCAGAATCGACCGCCTGTACGTTTCGCGGGCGTACGCCTCCTGTTTTCCGAAGGCCTCCACGCGGCAGGTGTCGTGCACAGACCATCACCAGGTGTGGGCGGAACTCCTTCCGTTCGGCGCCAGGCTCGGCTCCGCGTACTGGCACTTTAACAACCTGCTGCTGGAGGACGAGCGGTTCCGGGACTCGTTTCGTCGTTTCTGGGTCGGCTGGAGAAGGAAGCGGGGAAGCTTCCCCTCCCTGAGGCTATGGTGGGACGTGGGCAAGGCTCACGTCCGCGTCTTCTGTCAGGAGTACGCGAGGGGGTCGACCAAGAGGCGGAAATCCAGGATCGCGGAGTTGGAGAGGGAGATGCTCGACCTGGAGTCACGCCTCGGTCAGCCCGACGCGGACCCGGCCCTGCGCGGGGTGTACGAAGAGAAGAAGGCCGCGCTCCGGGACCTGCAGCTCGTCGGGGCTCGGGGCCCGTACGTGAGGTCGCGAATCCAGCTCCTCCAGGACCGGGACCGCGGCTCCCCCTTCTTCTACTCGCTGGAAAAAAGGCGCGGCACCCGTCAGCAGCTCCTTGTGCTGCTGGCCGACGACGGGTCCCTCGTCTCGGATCCGGAGGGCGTCAGGGCCCACGTCCGAAACTATTACACGGCTCTGTTCTCTCCGGATCCGTCCAGCGAGGACGCTCGCAGTGTTCTGTGGGAGGACCTGCCGCAGCTCAGCCCGGAGGACGCCGGAAGGCTCGACGCTCCCGTCACTTTAGAGGAGCTGACCGGCGCTCTCGAGGGGCAAAACCCCGGGGCTGGACGGGCTGACTGTGGAGTTCTTCAGGGCGTTCTGGGACGTCCTGGGGAACGACTACGCACAGGTCCTGGGGGAGTGTCTAAATGCCGGACAGCTGCCCCTTTCTTGGCGCAGGGCGGTCATCATCCTGCTGCCGAAGAAGGGGGACCTTCGTTCTTTGAAGAACTGGCGTCCGGTCTCCCTCCTCAGCACGGATTACAAAATCTTCGCCAGGGTGTTGTCTTCTCGCCTGGCTTCCGTGCTGGCCGATATGATTCACCCGGACCAGTCCTACACAGTCCCGGGCCGGAGGATACACGACAACGTCCACCTGGTCCAGGACCTGATCCATTTCTGTCGACGGGCTGGTCTGCCGAGCGCCTTCCTGTCTCTCGACCAGGAGAAGGCGTTCGACAGGGTCGATCACGAGTACCTGCTCAGGACTCTGCGGGCATTCGGGTTCGGGACACGGTTCGTCGCCCGGATCCGACTTTTGTACGCCGCCGCAGAGTGTCTGGTTAAAGTTAACGGGTCCCTGACGGCGCCCCTTCGCTTCGGGAGAGGAGTGCGTCAAGGCTGCCCCCTGTCCGGCCAGCTGTATTCCCTGTGCGTGGAGCCTTTCCTGCGCCTCTTGCGGAGGAGGTTGTCGGGGCTGGTTCTGCGCGGCGCGGGCACGGGTGTGGTCCTCTTGGCCTACGCCGACGACGTGCTCCTCACTTTCACCGACCCGGCTGACCTGGGGAGGATGCGCGAGTGCCAGGCCGTGTACTCGGCGGCGTCTTCCGCCAGGATCAACTGGGCCAAGTGTTCCGGGCTACTGGTCGGTCCGTGGCGGGTGGACTCTCTGCCGGAGGAGTTACGGGGGTTCAGCTGGAGCACCACCCATCTCCTCTACCTGGGGGTCTACCTCAGCCCGGCTGAGGAATCCTGGCCGGCCAACTGGCAGGAGCTGGAGGCCAAAGTCTCGGCTCGCCTAGGCCGCTGGACGGGACTGCTCCGAGTGCTATCTTACAGGAGTCGAGTGCTGGTCATAAACCAGCTGGTGGCCGCCATGCTGTGGTACCGACTGGTCACTTTGGTCCCTCCTCCTGGCTTTGTCGCTGACATCCAGAGAACGTTGGTCAACTTCTTCTGGGACAAAAAGATGCACTGGGTCGCCGCGCAGGTTCTGAGTCTCCCTATTGAGGAGGGCGGTCAGTCGCTGGTGTGCGTCCGCACCCAGGTCGCGACGTTCCGCCTTCAGACCTTGCGGCGATACCTTTTACGTCGAGCCTCCTCCTCGGTGGTGCGTCCTGGCGACGTATTTTTTCCGCCAGGTGCGTAACCTCAACTACGACACGCAGCTCCTGTTCGTCGACCGTGACGGTTTGGAGGTCGCCCTCAAGGTGCTGCCTGTCTTTTACCAGGACCTGATCACTGTCTGGAACATGGTCGAATCGCGTCGCGCCTACCCTCCGGCTGGAGTAGCGGCTGTCGTCAGGGAGCCGTTGCTCAGGAATCCGCACCTCCGTACTCGCGGGTTCGAGTGGCTGTCGGAGGGGAGGGCCGTGGCGGCGAGGGCGACCAGAGTCGGGGACGTGCTGGGTGCCGGGGGCCTGGGCTGGACGCTGCCGCAGGACATAGCTAGCAGGGCAGCGGTAGACGTCCGGTACGTGGCCACCGCCATCCGACGCCTTAAAACGGCGGTGCTCGGACCCGACGTAGTGCACCGGTTGGAGGACGCTCAGGTGTGCGGTGGGATCCCGTCCGCGCTCACCCCGGCCCGGACGGAATTTCACATTGGCCCCAAGGTCCCGTACTTCCCGCGGGAGCCTGTGCCCCATAACCTGAGCCGCCTCCGGAATTTTAATTTTGTCTCATTCAAGGATATAAAAAGGAGGGCCCTGTATCGACTGCTGCTGCACACCGTCCACCTCTTCTCCCTCATCCACCGTCCGGACACGCCTTGGCGTGCCCATTTGCCACCGGGCGGTGGAGATCCCCAGTGGAGGGCTCTCTACGCGGGAGTCCTCCCCCTTTTCTCTCGGGGATCTGGGGTGGAGGGTGCTGCACGCAGCAGTCCCCTGCAACCGCAGATTGCGGTGGTTCACGGACTCCCAGCCCAACTGCTTGTTCTGTGGCACTGTGGAGTCCGTGGACCATGTATATATTGGGTGTGGGCGTTTGCACTCCCTGTTTGATTTTCTTAAAAACCTCCTCTTCTGCTTTTGGTTGCACTTCAGTCCCACACTCCTGATCTTTGGGCACCCGGTACGGAGGAGGGAGGGCAGGTCCGAAGACCTCCCCGTGGGTCTGCTCCTGGCCCTGGCCAATAACAGGTCCAGGCAGCGGGCCGAGGAGGGGGTCGTTAGGGCCAACTGCCTACCCTCCTTCCGCGGTTATGTTAGAGCCCGGGGGGTCCTTGGAGAAGGAGCACGAGGTGTCCACCAACACCCTGGAGTCGTTCAGGGAGAGGTGGGCGTCGCAGTTTTTTTCCAGTGTGAAACTGGGATTTGGGGTTTGTCTTTCATTCCCTGTAAACTGGTTGATCGGTAGGGTTGGGGCCTGGCTTTGCTGCTCCTCTCCCTTGCAAAATTGCTGTTGTATACAGCTGTAAATCTTAACAAAAAAAAGGGTTAACTGTTTAATAAAATATTAATTAGAAAACACCAGACAACAGGTTGTAGTAGTTCACTGACTCCCAGCTTTCTGCTTCTTCTGTGGCTCTGGACTGTGGATATATTGGGTGTGGGTATTTGTACTTTTGATTTTCTCAAAAATCTCCTCTGCTTTTGGTTGCACTTCAGTC
Source organism: Chiloscyllium punctatum (assembly GCF_047496795.1). Lineage (NCBI taxonomy): Eukaryota > Metazoa > Chordata > Chondrichthyes > Orectolobiformes > Hemiscylliidae > Chiloscyllium > Chiloscyllium punctatum. Next base: position 47,931,176 of record NC_092783.1, read on the forward strand.
CCACGCTCCTGCTCTTTGGGCACCTGCTATGCAGGAGGGAGGCAAGTCTGAAAACCTTCTCGTGGGTCTGCTCCTGGCCAAACAGGCCATAAATAGGTCCAGCCACCAGCCTGTGGAGGGGGTCATTAGGGCTGACTGCCTGCCTGCCCCTCTTCTGTGGTTACGTTAGAGTCTGGGTGTCTCTGGAAAAGGAGCACGTGGTGTTCACTGGCACCCTGGAGTTGTTCAGGGAGAGGTGGGCACCGCAGGGAGTGGAGTGCATTATTTTCCCCCTTCAGCTCTATTATGATTTAATTCTCCACCCTCTCCTTTCACTGTTTGATCACACAGCATTGCCCTTTGATGTGAATGATACTGCTTGTCATAGGCCCCTCAAATGTTTCTTTATTCAGTTTCTACCAACAGGAAGCAAAGTTTCATGTACCTTGTGTCTTTCACTGTGTCTCACACCTGCGTACACCCACAACATGGGTGCTGGGGAAAAAATAAGCACTACTGCAGTTAGGTGGTATTGTTAATAAACAGGAGTGTGAGAGATGTTCATGCTGTGAGCTGGCTCTGAGGAAGCTGGATCCAGGCCAAGGGTTTTCATATGTAAATAAAGGGTGACTTGGTGACAGGATACCAGCCTCTGTGGAGTTATCTCACATCCATGGTCATGTGGGGAAGAGAGATCCAAACATCTTCCACCCTTCGTCTGTCGAAGTGATTCCTAACATCTCTTTTAAACGGTCTGACCCTAATTCTCAAAGTATGCCTCTTGGAATCTCCAATTAATGGAAATAGTTTATCTTTATCTACACTATTCAAAAATGAGGGACAAGCCACTTAAAATGTCTAACAGAGGTGCAGAAATTTAAAAACAAATCCTAGCATTGCCCTTTGATGTGAAGGGCACTGTTTGTCACAGGCTACTCGGGTGTTTCTTTTCTTCCTGCTGGTGGAAACCGAATAAAGATTTGTGCACCTTGTGTCTCTCACTCTCTCACACCTGTACGCACACAGCATGGGTGCTGGGGAGAAAATGAGCAATACTGCAGTTAGGCAGTAGTGTAGGGGGTAATAGAAAAAAGTAAAAGAAAAACATTTTTAAAAAAACAGGCGTGTCATACTCTTCTTAAAAAACTAGCAGTGCTGTGTCTCACACCTGCACATACACAACATGAGTGGCGGGGGGAAAAATTAAGCACTACCACAGTTAGGTGATAGTGTGGGGGTAGTAAAAATAAAACAAACGACATTCTAGAGCCTGGTGTCTCTGGAGAAGGAGCACACAGTGTCCACCACCACCCTGGAGCTGTTCTGACAGAGGTGGGCACCGCAGGGAGTGGAGTGTATTATTTCCCTTTCCAACTCTAATTTGATTTAATCTCTACCCTCTCCTTCACTGTTTGATCACTCAGCATTGCCCTCTAAGAAGGGCACTGCTTGTCACTGGCCACGTGGGTGTTTCCATTCTTCCTGGTGTTGGAAATTGAATAAAAATTTGTACACTTTGTGTCTTTCACTGTGTCTCACACCTGCGCGTGCGCGCGCACACACACACACAAAGAGAAAAACAAAAATAAAACAGAAAAATAAAAAAAAAAGACTGTCAGATATCCTGCTCACTCAAAGAAAACAGACATCCTGTCTTCAATTTACTTATTGTTTTGTAATGATTGAAACTGGGATTTGAAGTTTGTCCTCATTTCCCATAAAACTGGTTGAACAGTAGGGTTTGGGGCCTGGCTTTGCTGCTCCTCTCCTTTGTAAAATTGCTGTTCCTCTGTATACAGCTGTTAATGTTAATTGTTTTGTAAACTGTGTATTGTTTAATAAAATTTAAAATAATATAAGCAATTAAAAAAAAGCGAAAAAGAAAACAGACATCCTGGACAACCGCAGCCCATAGGAAGGCCGACTGGGGGAAGACCAGGCAGTATACAGGGAGGCTGGGAGCCAGACAGCTACTAGCTGGTCCATAGGAGTGCTGGCCAGGGGAAAGGGTCAGTCAGTACGCGGGGTGGCCAAGTGTTGGGAGGCTAGAGCCCAACTGTAGGGAAGCAGGTCGGGGGTGGTTTGGTTAGTATGCAGGTCGACCAGGAGCCAGTGGCCGACGTCTGTCCTAGAGGAAAGTGGCTTGAGGAGGGTCAGTCAGTTCGCAGGGTGGCCGGAGACCAGAAGCCAATAACCAGCTCGTAGGAAAATGGCCAGGGGTAGTCTGGTTAGTACGTGGGGTGACTGGGAGCTGGGTTGTTGACGACCAGCTGGAGGAAAGCAGACCTGGGGAGGGTTAGTCAGCAAACAGGGCGGCCAGAGACTGGAAAGTCAATGACTGTCCTGTAGGAGGGCTAGCCAAGGATGGTCGGATCAGTATGTGGTGCGGATGGTATCAGGTATCTTTTATAGCTATATTGGGTCTGTGCTCTATGCACTGTTTCTCATTTGATTGCACTGTCTTGTCTGTGTTTGTTACTGTAACCTTTGATGAATGGAAGTGGGATTTGAGGTTTGTCCTCATCACTTTGAAAACTGGCTGAATGGTGGGGTTTGGGGTTGGCCTTTGCTGCCCTTTCCCCTGTATATAGTGGTTTTTTTTGTGAACTCTTGCATTCTGTTTATTATCAACTGTTTAGTAAAATAAAACACAGGTATAGGCAGTGAGCTATGGATGGGATGGTTAGGGCCAATTGCCTGCTCCTCTTCGGCGGTAATGTCAGAGCCTGGGTGCCCCTAGAGAAGGAGCACACGGTGTCCACCAACACCCTCGAGATTTTCAGGGCAAGGTGGGCACCACAGGGAGTGGACTGTATTATTTCCCCCTCCAACTCTATTTTGATTTAAACCCTGCCCTCCCCTTCACTGTCTGATCACGCAGTATTGCCCTCTGAGAAGGGCACTGCTTGTCACTGGCCACTCGGGTGTTTAAAACAAAACAGACATCATGACACTCAGAGCTGGCTCTGGAGAAGCTGGATCAGTGTCATAAAAGGTAAATGAAAGGTGACTTAGTGACGGAATACCAGCATCTATAGAGTTATTTCACCCAACACTCTCTGGGTGAAAAAGGTTTTCCTCACAGCTTCTCTAAGCTGAATGCCTTTCCCTTAAATAAAATAACTGAACGAATATGTGTTGAGATTGAGAAAGTCCGACCACTCCAGCACTTACTGGCTAATCAAGGAGTTGATGTCTGACCGTACAGTGATGCGAGATCTTCAATGAGATGTTAAAACAATCCCATGGCATTATGTAAGGTACACCCATATGAACAGACTGAAGGGGGCATTGGGTAACCTGCTGATGAAAGCTATCGCCCAGTTTTGTGGTGTCACTTGCCAGCTCAGTTAATCAGAATTTTTTAAACAAGACACAAAATACTGATCAATCAAAAGAAATGCCTTCCCCATTCTTGTGCTTTGAATCTATCTTTATGGATCTGTAAAAGAAATCATACCTAACTAAGCAACTTACATAGAATTAACATTTTAAAGCAGAAAAATCTGTTCAATTCAGGAGAATACATTTTCTATTTTATGCATAAAATTCAATGACAAATATCTTAAACTCACCTAAGTAGGCAAAAGCTTAAATCCGTACTGAGTAGTCCACTGGTCACCTTCAAAAAACTGAACCACCCATTTTATGTATTTTTGCATTTCTGGCAAATTAGTATCAAGCAAGAGTAGGATTGGAAGGATTCAACTTCTTTCTGTGTTTTAAGGAACTGCATAATATTCTGTAATATTTTGTTAACCTCCCTAATCTTTAACTCAGTTGAAATCTGATGAGATATATTGAGTTTGGTAATCTTTTTTATCTGGAGCATTAGGCAGTGGAATAAGGCATTAGATTTGAATTATTTTTGATAGATGACACTTGCAAGTGTTAGCATTTCACATTAATTTTCAGACTGGCCTCGTAACTTTGTCTCATTAGTAACAGTAGAGGTGATGTATCAAACTGTAGTGATTGGAGCAATGTCAGCCAGTCACCCAAAGTGACCTACTTGTGCTATGGAGTCAACAAGACTGGTTACATCTGTTGGAGGATAAAGTTAAGGCAATCAATGGTGCCTTGGCTTCCATGTCTGTACCAGAGCTTAGGTCTTTCCTTGGATTGGTGAATTCATAGATAACCTGGTCTCCTTCAGGCACCCTTACATTTGCTATTGAAAAAGGGCCAGCCTTGGAAATGGTCTCGTAGCCAAGATGCAGCCTTTAAGGAAGTGAAGAAGTAGCTATCGTTGTCTGAGGTGTTGGCACACTCTGATCTCAAGTGAAATGTGGTGCTGTCACATGATGCCTACTTGTATGATATTGGTGTAGTGATGGCTCATTTGGTGACCCTGAAAATATATGCTTCCTGGACTTTGGCTAATGCTGAAAGAAGATAGGTCCAGACAGAGAAGGAAGGTTTGGTGGCCAGTTTGGGCAAGAGAAAGATCCACAAGTACCTTTTTGTGGATGTAACTTTGTAATAATAACTGACCTTAACTCCATGCCATGTCCACTCAAAGAGGCCAGACGGTTCCGCCCATAGCTTCAGGCTGAATTCAGCAGTGGGCTTTTATTCTGAGTGTGTACAATTACAAGTTGGAAAGCTGCCAGGAGGCCAAATGGCAAATGTGGATGCCTTGAGCTGTCTCCTACCAGCAGATACACCACCGATGATATTGCCACTAGAAGACTCTGTTCTAGTATTAAACTTCCTGGCCACCCTTCCGGTCTCCGCTGACAATATCTGACTATGGACACAAAACAATTCCATCCATGCAGATCTAAAACAGCTGGTGGTAATGGGGGAAAGAGAAGGGCCATCACAACCAGGACTGAAACCTTTCTGAACCCGGCAAGATCAGATCACAGTAGAGTGTGACATATTATTGTGGTGAGCAAAAGTGAATGTCCTGAGCAAAGTTCGCCACCAAATACTGGATGACCTCCAACTGGGTCATCCAGGGGTTTCCAAAATGAAGATGTTGGTGAGAGGCTATGTTTGGTGGCCAGGATTGTCTGCCAACTTGGCCACTTTGATAGGATGGTGCCTAGATTGCCAACAAAGACAAAGATTACAGCCAACATCTCCCTCACATTTATGGGAATGGTCAGATAAACCCTGGACTCGGTTACATGCTGGCTATGCCGGTCCTTTCATGGGTTGTATGTTTTTAGTCATGGTGGATGCTCTTTCAAAGCGGTTGGATCTGCATAGAATTCATTCATCAAATATGGGGGTGACAATTGAAAAATTGCGAGCATCTTTTGCAATATATGGACCCACGGAGGTGTGCATCACAGACAATGGGCCATCTTTTACCAACAGGGAATTCCAGTATTTCCTAAAGTCGATTGGCATTCAAGCTTGTAAGGACAGACTACGCAGTCCATCATCCAATGGCCTGGTGCAAAGAGACAGCTGCCTGGCTTGCTGTGTTCTTCCAGCCTCCTGCTTATCTACTATTAAAGAAACAACTGACATCTTCACTCAATACCAAACTGTCCTGTCTTCTGTTTGAGTGCAGGGACAGCTCTAGCAGAGTTGCTGGTTGGGAGAAGACTCCACACCAGGTTGAATCTGATCTTGCTGGGCCTAGAGGGTGAGTGAAATGACATCAGGACTGCTAATGCCAGACACAAGACTCCTCCAATGGAGAGAGAAAGTTTATTTCTGGGGACAAGGTTTGGTGTCGAAACCATGGAAATGGCCTTGCATGGGAAAGAGGCATGGTTGGTGCAAGGTCAGGTCCCATGATGTACAAAAATTGGGTGGGTGAGGTGGTCCTGAACAAGCACATGGACAACATGAAAGCTGAAACCTCCAAAATGGGGCAGGAGCAAAACATACATCAAGACACACTTAAAAACATACATCACAACATCCATCACAATGTCAGAGCTGTGGGTTCTCCATCTCCACATGGTATCAAAGCATTCTCAGAATCTGAGACGTCACAGCTTCAACATCATTACCACCTGAAGAAGTATTTCTGCTTCGACATTCTGGGTGCAAGAGTCAGGTACACATTGCCAATATCTGAGGCAGAGTCAGTGGAACCAGACCTTGTCTGAAAACACCCCTGGAAGGACTACAGGAAAAGCAACGGGCCTACATCCCATGACTTGAAGAGGGAGGGTCAAACAGGCAGAAAACTAGCCACCAGGATACATGAACATCAACTAGCCACAAAACGACAAGACACACTCCCAAGGGTATACTTACATTTGATGAGGAAGGACACCATTTCGACTGGGACAATGCATCCATCCTAGGACAAGCCAAACAGAGACACGCACAACCGGAACTCTATCAATAAACACATTGACTTGGATCTCATTTATCACCCCTTGAGAAAAAGAACAGGAAATGACATAACCATAGGAAATGATGTCACCACAGGAAATGACATCACCAAAACCCCAAGGAAACTTCAAACATAAAAATAGAAAGCAGGCTACACCACTAGTGCTTCATTCGGAGGCTCATTGAAGATGTTACCTGGTATGGTGTTGAAACATCTGGTATGGTGTTGAAACATCTGAAAACGAGCCTTCCAGCTCAGCAAAAAACCTGCATCTTTAAAAAGGAGTGTTAGGGTGCTGCTTACTGTGGAAGCCAGCTCTTAGTTAGCTGGGACAGAATCATGTACTATGCACGTGTAAATAAAGAATAACTTGGTGATGGGAAACCGGCCTTTGTGACACTATTTCACAAACATGACAAATTAAACGACCTGAAAACGAATACTAAGTGTACCTGTTTGATCCTGGATACACTACAATTATCCAAACATTTTCCACATCTGAAATGATTCCTAACAGTAAGGAGCAAAAGATTTTGAATACAAGGGAAGAGTCCGAGATGACAGTCTAGAATTGTATAAATGACAGTGTATTGAACTGGATGAGTGTCATGCTCATGTTAAAAGGTACAAAAGTGACCAGTGCAGTAATCACCCATTTGATATGTGCATAGAGACCATATTTGCTGATGTTGTAGATGTCACAACATTAGCTTGCAAAGAAGAAGAGCAGTAAAGCTAAAGTGCAGAGCTGACCGTTATTACATAAGTTAACAGTGTTTGAAAACGTTAATATTGGACACTGCATTTAGCTGCATCCAGTCTGAGTATGTTATATGGACTTAGCTTGAGAAAGACAGAATTAAGCTAAAGAAAATAGAATGTATTAGAGTCTTATAGGATGAAGGCTTGTATTCACAGGTCTTCTAAAAGTTTAGTATTATAACAATGTCTAACTTACTAATGTAACTTGTACCTGATTGTTATCATGCAACAAAGTACATCTTGCATAAGGCAAAAACCTCTTCTCATTAGGACTTACTTTTGATTTTCTCTACCACGGTGTGCCAAGTAAGCATTTAGATGTCATCCGGGGGGTGCGGTGGGGGGAGGGGGGGGGCGCGGGGTGGTGGTGGTGGGGAGGTGGGGGGGGGGGAGGGGGTGTTGGTTGGAATGGTGACAACAAACTAACCTAAGCGCAACCTGGTGTTGGTTAGCATTACCGCACATACAATAACCACAGCTATTAAAGTCAATGTCAATCTTTTTTTAGCTGTAGATGCCTCTGGGCCTAAGGCCTCCTGCAGTTCCATTGATGTGAACCATCAGCTGACAGTGCTTTTGAGGCCTGATCAATAGGAGACAAGATTACAAGTGACCTTGGTACTTTCCAGTGGCATGTGAATCAGACAGGCTTTCAGTTATTAATTCATGTATGATGATCTTGGAATTATAAACCAGCAGAGTTAAAAGTGCACAAGTAACATGGTTCTTCATTAACTAGCACCTTCTTCAGGCTCTGCTTCTGTTTTGCAGACTTCCTCTGCTGTCAAAATCTGGTCGTTTTACATGAACAAAATGAAAATATTGTCATTTAAATCCACAACAGTATTCCATCTCTTCCCTTTTTAACCTTAAACAGTTCTTCCAGTTGAGATGGAGGTTCACCTGCTTTTCCTCCAACCTAGTTTACTGTATCTGGTGCTCCCGATGTGGTCTTCTCTACATTGGGGAGACCAAACGTAAACTCAGGGCACATTTCGCTGAGCATCTCAGCTGAGCCCACAGGAGCTGACCTGACCTCCCATTTTAAACATCTTACTAACTGCCTACCTTACCCCCGTAATGTTCCTCACATCCGATTCTCGCTTCAGCTTACCACATGCTATTCTTGGCACAACTTGCCACGCAGCAGATATCCACTGAAAGACAGACATCCTTGCACCTCCTCCACCTATTAAAGGTCACCACGTGCCTGGACCTTCATTGGCAGTCTGGCATTGCCCTGACTGGCAAGGTTTTGACACAACAGTCACAAAGGCAGACCACTCCCACTCATGACAGATGGTGATGTAAGACTTAGGATGCATGGCTTGGAAAAGTAGGCTTCAAGGGAAGGACGTAATCGATATGTGGAGCTTGTTCAAGGAGCAACTATTGAGTGTCCTTGATAAGTATGTACCTGTCAGGCAGGGAGGAAAGGGTTGTGTGAGGGAGCCGTGGTTTAATAAGGAATTGGAATCCCTTGTTAAAGGGAAGAGGGCGGCCTATGTAAAGATGAGGCATGAAGGTTCAATTGGGGCAATTGAGAGTTATAAGGTAGCCAGGAAGGATCTGAAGAGAGAGCTAAGGAGCAGCAAGGACGGGACATGAAAAGTCCTTAGTTAGTAGGATTAGGGAAAACCCAAAGGCTTTCTATAGGTATGTCAGGAATAAAAGAATAACTAGGGTAGGAATAGGTCCAGTCAAGGATAGTTGTGGGAAGTTGCGTGTGGAGGCTGAAGAGATTGGGGAGACACTGAATGAACACTTTTCGTCAGTATTCACTCAGGAACAGGACATTGTTGCCGATGTGAATATTGAGTCACAATTAATTAGAAAGGACGGCTTTAAGGTATGTAGGGAAGAGGTGTTGGAAATTCTGGAAAGGGTGAAAATAGATAAGACCCCTGGGCCTGATAGCATTTATCCTAGGATTCTCTGGGAAGCAAGGGAGGAGATTGCAGAGCCATTGGCCTTGATTTTTATGTCCTCGTTGTCTACAGAAATAGTGCTAGAAGACTGGAGGATAGCAAATGTGGTTCCCTTGTTCAAGAAGGGGAGTAGGGATAACCCTAGTAACTATAGGCCGGTGAGTCTCACTTCTGTTGTGGGCAAAGTCTTAGAGAGAATTGTAAGGGATAGGATTTATGAACATCTGGATAGGAATAATGTGATCAAGGATAGTCAGCATGGTTTTGTGAAGGGAATGTCGTGCCTCACAAACCTTATGAAATTCTTTGAGAAGGTGACTAAGGAGGTGGACGAGGGTAAAGCGGTAGATGTGGTGTATACGGATTTTAGTAAGGCGTTTGATAAGGTTCCCCATGGTAGGCTACTGCAAAGAATACGGATGTATGGCATTGAGGGTGAGTTGGAGGTTTGGATTAGAAATTGGCTGGCTGGAAGAAGACAGAGGGTAGTAGTTGATGATAAAGTTTCATCTTGGAGTGCTGTTACTAGCGGTGTTCTGCAAGGATCTGTTTTGGGACCATTGCTGTTTGTCATTTTTATAAATGACCTGGAGGAGGGGCTAGAAGGTTGGGTGAGCAAGTTTGTGGATGATACGAAAGTTGGTGGAGTTGTTGACAGTGAGGAAGGATGTGGCAGGTTACAGCGGGATTTAGATAAGCTGCAGAGCTGGGCAGAAAGGTGGCAAATGGAGTTCAATGTAGGTAAGTGTGAGGTGATTCACTTTGGTAAGAGTAACAAGATGATGGGGTACTGGGCTAATGGTCAGATACTTGGTAGTGTGGATAAACAGAGGGATCTTGGTGTCCATGTACACAGATCTCTGAAAGTTGCCACCCAGGTAAATAGTGTGGTGAAGAAGGCATATGGCATACTGGCTTTTATTGGTAGAGGAATTGAGTTCCGGAGTCCTGAGGTCATGTTGCAGTTGTATAAGACTCTGGTGCAGCGGCATCTGGAGTATTGTGCACAGTTTTGGTCGCCATACTATAGGAAGGATGTGGAGGCACTGGAACGGGTGCAGAGGAGGTTTACCAGGATGTTGCCTGGTATGGTAGGAAAATCGTATGAGGAAAGGCTGAGGCACTTGGGGCTGTTTTCATAGGAGAAAAGAAGGTTTAGGGGTGACTTGATAGAGGTGTACAAGTTGATTAGGGGTTTAGATAGGGTTGACCATGAGAACCTTTTTCTACGTATGGAGTCAGCTATTATGAGGGGGCATAGCTTTAAATTAAGGGGTGGTAGGTATAGGACAGATGTTAGGGGTAGATTCTTTACTCAGCGAGTCGTGAGTTCATGGAATGCCCTGCCAGTAGCAGTGATGGACTCTCCCTCTTTATGGGTATTTAAGCGGGCATTGGATAGGCATATGGAGGATAATGGGCTAGTGTAGTTTAGGTGGGCTTGGATCGGCGCAACATCAAGGGCCAAAGGGCCTGTACTGCGCTGTATTTTTCTATGTTCTATGGTTGATATTCCCTCTCGTGTGCAACCACATCCTCTTACCCTACTTCCTGTTTAACCAGTACAACATGGAGTTTACCTGTTGTAGCTACATTCCACCTAAACAACCTCTTTAAGTCAGCGGTACTCCGTCCCAAAGCCCAGTAGACACACTCAAGTTGCATTATTCAACAGGGGAACATCACATCCAGGCAAGCAATTGGACAACTGCAGTCATGAGCTTGTATTTGCAGCCACTGAAACAGAACATAAACAAACCAGTAGAGGCTTCAGTTTACCTCACAATGCAAAACAAATGTTGTTATTTTCTGTAAACTGTGCACAAGACCCTTCAAAAAGAAACATAATTTCTCGGATGCTTCAATTGCATGTCACTTTAAATCTGTGCCCGCTCACTCGGCTTTTCCTGTTATGATTGAGAATAGCTTCACCCTGCTTAATCTGACCAGCCCACTCATGATTATGCAAACCTCCACCAAATCTGCTCTCAGCCTTCTTCTCGCCAAGGAGAACAGCCCCAACGTCTTCAATCTATTCTCATAACTAAAACAGATTATGACATACATATTTCAACATTTTGACCATTGCAGCAGGTCAGTTGGTCTGATGAAATCAGATACTATGTTACTCAACTTTATGTTTGGCTAATACAAAATTTCAACATACTGCAGTTTGCATCCCATGATACATTATTGTTATTTGAGTATTCATCAAACTGTTAGCCTTTAATTTCTTCATTTCTTCAGGTTGGACTACATACATCTCATCAAACATTTCTAATTTTTAAATGCATGAATCTCTCTAAACTACAGAACACTCTGAACCTCTAAGGCACAGTCGATTTGAATGTTTCAAGGTTTCTAATTTCTAATTTCCCTAAACATCGAATATCTTTTCATGAAGATGTGCAAATGCGTGGCTTGAAATGTAAATGCTGTAAAGATGTTTTAAATCATTCTGTAGTGATTGTAACAGTGTCAGTCAAATGAATCTCATAGAATATGTATTCCCTGATTGGGGCTGTTAAACTGGTGCAGTCAGGGAACCCTGGCTGAGTGATACAAGCAGGAGTCTCAGGGTTTCAGCTCACTCCAGGAGTTGGCTCTGTGCTAGCTAGGTTGGTGTCATGTACTATGCATTTGTCATGTACTATGCATTTGTAAATAAAGGGTGACTTGTTGATAGGACAAGTGTTGTGCATCAGAGACGTCCTAGCCCCTGGGCTACTCTTGTAGCCACAGTATTTATATTGTGATGGAAGGTGCATGCTATATCGACGATTGAAAATCATTGATTTCAGAGTTTACATTTGATCTGGTGGCTTGTGAGTTGTAGTGTTTGTCTGAATGGGTTTTATGATTAATTTGTAGGCTTTTCAGTAGTGATTTATTTTTTAAAAATGAGCAAGTGCTCCAAGTGTATTGTGAGTTTTTGTTAATGATCCGTTGCACCTGTATCACTATTCACCACCACACTGACACATACCTTTATCAGCAAAGTTGTTCCAGTTCCTTTTCCATTTTACCTTTGCTTCCAGAAAATAATAGCTATCAAGCCATATTCATACATTTCTTTTTGCGCATATCTTGTTAAAATCGCTGCAAGCTAAACTTGCTTCAAACTTGCCTTATCTTGAGCTTTATCTTTGAGCTTGTGATAAAATATGGAACATTCTCTCTTTTTTTTTCTTCAAATATGCTGCTTGACTTGCCAGGTATTTGCTGCACTTATTGTTTTTATTTCAGATTTCTAGCAAATCTGCTACGTTTTTATTTTACTGCATATACCATTGTTGATTTTAATAAAATTAGTGGAAGCAATATTACAGAAGTTTCAATTCCTTCAGATTTTAAACAATTAACTTTTGATGTATCATCCAGAGATTGCAAAGTACTCAGACTTGCCTTATGATTCGTTTCATCATAACCAGACTGTATGACTTATGAGAGGCACAGGACAAAGCTGCACATATTTTGTTTTTAGAGCATTGTGATTTTGGCTCAAAACTATTATTTTTGTCTTTATTGCTTGGTCATTGAATAAATTCGCAATATATGTCCAGGTCAGTTCAAAACTGCACATGGGCCCAGCACCGCAAAGAGAATCAGGGTAGAATCTTCCCAGTCCCTGAACAACGTGGGCATTGGCCAGGATTGTTGGGAGAATTGCATGAGATGGCCAGTGAGGAGCTTCTAGCGTTGAGAGCAAAAAGTCTTAATTACAATCAAATGTTGAATGGAGAGACAAGATTTTCAATAGTGAGCAGTATGAGGCCTGTTTAATACATTAGCATGCTTTAACATCTCATTATCTTACCTCATTAATATGCAGTTTTCTATTCCCCGAAATATTGGATAGAAACTTGATGGCAACAATTCTTTTCTTTGCTAACTCTAACTTGCTGCTTGCTCTGCTGGACTGCTGTTTCCTTCCACTGTGCTGCCAATAACAAGTGTACAATGGAGCTGAAAATGGCTGCCACCACACCCAAGGTGTAAGGGAGGGATGTAAGTGTTTCATTCTGTGAGGGAGGGGGGCTTCAGTTTTAACCAATTTGAGTCCCTTCAAAGAGCAACAGTATTACATAGACATCCAGACAGTACAGGTGAAAGCCAATTTCAAGCTGTTGTAAATTGACCATAACAACCACTGATCCTGATGAAAGGTTTATGTCTGAAGTGTCATCTTTCCAGCTCCTCAGAAGCTGCCTGACCTGCTGTGCTTTTCCAGTGCTACACCTTTTGACTCTGATCTCCAGCATCTGCAGTCCTCACTTCCTTTCATAACAATCACCTTCTCAGTTCCCAAAGCCTTCAGGCTACATACCTTGAAGCTATTGAAAATTGTTTGTGCAAAGGATGGCTAAGCTCTGCACCTTCACTTTTGTAGTTGTGCCTAGACAGACATTCACTCACAAAAAGCGATCATATATTTCCAAATGTTTGAATGTATTGACAATGAGGTGTCCCTTACATGCCCTCTGAAGGTTCTCTTTTTTCTTTCCCTCCAATTACAGCTTGGTACAATTCCAGGGACCCCAGCTGGACTGGAAAGAGCCTATTAGTATTGGAGTCAGACTTACTGAGCTTGTCCTGCCCAGAGGCAGTTGCACACTCCTTGGCTTGACTTCCTATAGGGCTGAGGGTGACCACCTCTGGTGTGTGCAGACAGGAGACATGTGGAGAGTGTGTCTGGCTTGGCACTGCCCAAGCTCCTTCTCACGAAGGGGCAGCTGGAGTGAGGTCAAGCTCATTTATCCTCCTGTTGTCTGGCTGTTGTTGCTGAGCACCAATGGCTGGGGCAGTGGCGTATATATCCATGCATGAATCAAGCTGATACTGGATGTGTTAGATATATATCTCCATAGCAGTCACTGATGTGACCATGTTCTCACATGCCTGAGGTGGCATGGTGCCAAAAGCATCCATGGAGTCCTGTAAACTTGGTGTCAATTTGTCCAGTGCCTCTGACAAACCTGTCTGAGGCTCTTGTGTCTGCATGTGCTTTTCAGTGAAGTTCTGAAATATTATGTGCTACAACACGGGGTAAACACTCCTGCTTGATTTAATCCAGCAACACAGAAAAGATTTATCCTATGCAGTAATCTGTGAAAATTCAATAGGCCAAGAACTACTTAAAGTGAAAGTAACAACTTTATTTCTTAAAGTATAACAGAGAATAATTAAGTAACAACTATTTACAACTCCTTCCTCTAACTTATCTTTTACCTTCCATAATACTAGTCCGATAAAACCCCTGATTAAGGTTTACAAAACAAAACTTCTCATCTCAAAACCAGGCAGCTTTTGGTTCTTCTCTGTATTCCTATCTTTTCTTCTTCTTGGGGATTCTGCTTCACAGGTTGCTGATCGATAAAGGTACCTTTAAGAGATCTATTTTTCGGCAGTCTCTACATGCTAGCTTGGCAGTTCTCCTCTGCACTGACCTGCTATTTTAGGATTCTATCTTTCAGATAATAACCCTTTGGAATATTCTCTGCCTCCTTTTCAGATTACGCATCTACATATATATCCTTTATTGTTTTGTCTTGCTGTTGCAAGTCACTTAGCCTTTCAAGACTTCTGTCTGATCCTCTACCTGTTCCGGTTTTTCCTGCACCATTACGTCAAGCAGGGTACCTGCTAACTGAACCACAACTCTCTCATCTTTCTCTTTACTTTTTGCTTCACGCGGTGACTTATGATAATAGGATCTGGGAAAATACCAGGGATAGTTCTATTTTAACTCCTCAGTCTCTTGGTCTTTCTTGGGCTTCTCTGCAACAAGGGGTGTCACTCTCACCTTGAATCCTGCCATATCATTCCCAGGATCAAACTGAATTCCGAGAACTGACACTCTGTCAATCACTCCCACTGTAACTTCCCCAGTCTTGAGTTGGCACTCCAACCTGATCTCACGTAGGGGAATGTTAAATTTCTGTCCATCTATCCCACAAATTACCACACTCTCGGGTAACAGATCAAAATGAATGCATATTTGCTCACCTCTTGCTATCAGCGACTGGTTAGATCCTGTATCTCTCAATTATAACTTCTTGTCGTTCTCCCCCTGTTCTTTCTGAGTAAACTTTACCCACAGAGGTGAATTCTTTGTAGAGATCAGGTACTAACTTCACCCAGCCACTGCCTAGACTGTGCAAAGCAAAGCAAAGCAATGCAATAGAAATTGTCAATGACAGTGCTTTAGAATGGTACTTACATAGCAATTACCTTTCCTGTCAGGCTGACGTGGCTCTTGGCTTTATTACAGCACTCCAAACATGGACAAAAGGATTGAATTTACCAGCTAGGATGAAAGTGACTGTCCTGACAGCAATGCCAAATTTGACAATACGGTACTAAAGATACCAAGCATAATTTATACCATCAAGATTTGGAAAAATTCTCCATTTATTGGACTTACAATGCACACAAAGGAAGAAGATTTTGATTGTTGGAAGTTAATCATTTCAAGGCCAGAACCATGCCTTTGGCCCAACCATCTTTTGCTACTTCATCGATACATTTTCCTGGGATATAAGGTCAGAAATGGGGATGTCCACATCAGAAACCTCGCTAGGTCTTGCAGAAAGTAACCCACCATGAACACAACAAAAATGCCACATTGCCATTTTGTGGTGGATTTCAGCCTAGAGTTTCCCTGGTCATACAGGGGGCCCCATGCAGTACAAATTCCCCACAGGTTGTGGTCTGTGCCATGATCATTCACCTCATCATTCTAAATAGTCTGTATTGACACTATGCTAGATGATGAGAAAATGTTTCTATTAGTGGGGGTATCTTGAAATGTGTGAACATAGTTTCAGAATAAGGTGACATTCACTTCAAATGAAGATGCAAAGGAATTTCTTGTCCAGAGGGTAGTGAATACCTGAAACTTTCCATCTCAGAGAATCATGAGGTTAAATCATGGCAAGTGTTTAAAGAGGAAGTAGAGACATTTTAGAAATATGAAGGAGTCGATGGTTATGTGGCGCTGACATGGTAGAGGAGTTGCGACCTGGAGCGGATCAGCCATATTCTTATTGAATGGCGAGGTAGTCTTGAGGGGCCAGATGACCTATTCTTACTCTTATTTCTAATGTTCCTGTTAGCACACGCTCGGTAAAATATTAGCATGAGATGAATAGTGGCTAATGAACAGAAGGCAGGTGTGGTATTCTACAATAATGCATATCGCTGATACCATGAGGTATTCTGATGAGGTGCCTTGGTACCAGCCATTGGTGGCTTGTGATTGAGATAAAATGTTGCCTCCAATCCTCCGCCCTATCTTAGATACAGATTACACTAAGTCTTAGGCACATTAACTCTTGCTCACAAGATGCAGAAAGCTACCAATGCATTCATGCCAGAACCAACTGATTCTCCACAAAGGGGCTATGTGATATCAACAGATTGGAGAAGGAGTGTGATAAAACAGAGCTTTTGCAGATGCTGAAGGTCTGAAACAGGTACAGAAAATGCTGGAGGAACATCACATGTCTGGAAGCATCTAATGAGAGAGAAGCAGAGTTAACATTTTGGCACCAAATGACTTTTCTACAGAACTCAGCTCTGAATGAGATGGGATTGAATGAGAAAAATAAATAAACAACAAACCATGAACCTGAGAGAAGATAATGGCAGGTTGAAGCTAGACAGAATGGAGACACAAGCAGGATGTGTGTGTCCGCCTTTTCAATGGTTCATATGGTCATGGTGGGCTTTTGTTTTGTTAATTGTTAAACTATGTCACAAGATGCTTTCACAGTTGGTTGGTGGGAGATGATGCTGTATTCTAGGCTGTGATCTGACCAACATAGTGACTGATTGTATTTAGACAGCTTGGAGCCACTGGGTTTGGCTGATTTGGGGACATGTACACACAATAATGCTCTAAGGATCAAAAACAGAAAATTCAGCAGGCTTTTCAGCATTTGTGCACAGAAAGCAGAGTTAGTGTTTCAGGTCTGGTGACTCTTTGTGAGAACTAAAAGTAACTAGGAAAAGGTTTGCTATATACTGAAGACTGGGGTGGGGATGCTAAATGTGTAAATGATAGGTAGAGACATAGCCCAAATGGAGAGAAATACAGTTGGACAGACAAAGTGATTGAATGTCAAGCCGGAGAGAATGAAGAACTGCTAATGGGGGCCGTGAGGGGGTTGGCTGTGCTGCAACCAACTCACATGATGACAGAGTTTGGGGCATGGGGGTGGGTGAAGGAAATGGAAGAAGGTGCTCAGGCCCTAAGATTACTGAACTTGATGGGTATACATCCCACCCACAACTACAGTCCAATGATATCACATAGCCCATTGCTGGCCCACTTCGATCCCAATGAGAGATGGTGTTGACATGTGATGCCTCACGAGATGGTTTTGGGGTAGAGTTTACTCACTAGAAGGAATGCCTAATAGCATATGCTTTCCGGACTTTGGCTGATGCTGAATGTATTCACGTGTAGATGTAGAAAGGAGGTTTGATGGACATCTTTGGTGTGAGAAAGTTCCACCAATACCTTTATAGGTATGAGTTTGTCATAGTAACAGACCACAAGCCCCTGCTAGGGCTACTTAAAGCAGATAAGATGGTGCTGCCCATAAGCTCTGGTCGAACTCAGTGGTGGGCCCTTACTCTCAGCGCATACAAGTACAAGTTACAACACAGTCTAGGACACCAAGTGGTCTTGGGCTGCCTCCCATCAGCAGATACTTCACTGATCGTGCCTCCCTTGGAAGAGTTTGATCTGGTTTTAAGCTTTCTTGACACCCTTACAGTCACCGCTGACAATATTTGACTGTTAGCACAAAAGTCCTGTCCCGACAGAACACTTCAGAAAGCTCTTAAATAAGTCACCTGTGTGGTATTGGAGAGTGTCTTAGGTCACAGGAGTAACTTTATAATGATGTTTCTGCATGCTCATTACTGAGTATAAATACTACAGTTTGAGTACATTAGAATGCACTGGAACGTTAGAGAGTCTTGACAATGCATTGACATTAATGCCTCGTGAATAAAGATTTGCCCTGATTGAGGGTAACTATAAGACCCTGCTATATCTGTGATTATGTCTGTCATATTTAGTAATAATATGTAACCACTAGCAATATTTTGAACTCTAAACCTGAAGATGGTTTTAAATTTGTCTTCTCCTCAGCCATTCAGTCACAAATCCAAACTCATAACAAGGTATCAAATCATATAATAAAAGAGTTCTTGCTTGGGATAAAAGGGATGAACCTTATTGACATTTGTAAGATCACTCCAACAGATCTTGAATAAGCAATCAAATTTGTACTTTTTTTGTTTTTCATGTATTAAATGTTTATATTCTTTTGTTAAAAACATTTTGATAGTGTCTTGTTCAGTGACACTACCTCCACAGGAAACAAAAAGAAACATAAAACATAGATTTTGTCAAGGTGGTTTTGACACTGGGAATTAACTTGTCACGTATTAGCATCAGCTAAGATCATAACAAGAGTGGTTAAATAATTTCCACTTCCTTGAAATGTCACAGAGCTTTCAAGATTTATGGGGATAGTGAATCAATTCGAGAAATTCTTACCCATCTTCGCAAATGTGAATGTCAATTGCCAAGTAAGGCTTGCGTCGCCTTGGAAGAAACCCAACAAAAGTCATTTGAAAATTTCAGGGAAATGTTAAATTCACTGGTTATGGTAGCTTATTATACTGAATAAATGCCTATTCTTTTTGATGTCAATTCATCATCAACTGAATTCAGAGCTTTCATTTTCCAGGTTCAGAGCGAAAGTGAATGTCGACTGGTGTACTTCTTATCTTCGTCTTTAACTGAAACACTGTGAAAGAGGCATTCTACTGGGCATGTGAGAAGTTTGCAGTTTGTAAGATGTCGTGAATGAGATAAACTCTAAAAAGACCTGAAGAAGACAATCTTTACTTCATGAGCAACCAAATACCGACAGGCAAGAATCATCTTGAAGAAGCATTTAACTATGATTAGACATGCACGGGGATCAGAAGGGGGATGTGTTGAAATTGGTTAAATCACATCAAAGGATGGCCAGGACATACACCATCCAGCCCTGGATTCTAAATGAGGAAGATATGTAAATGTTGTGGATCACTTGTTGATTTATAATTGTTCATATCAAGAGATGTCAGACCCTATCGATCACTGTCGTTATACATGTTTCACTGGGGTACCATGTAGTGTTGTACCTGAGCAAATAAAGCAAAAGATTATAATGATCCCTACAGAGTATAAAACATAGGTGAGAAGGGAAAAGTTTAAGGGAGATATGCATGGAAAGCTTTTTACACAGAGGGTGATGGATGCTGGAGTGCATTGCCAGTTGAAGTGGTGGAAGCTGGCATGATAGCGTTACTTAATATGTATGTAGACAGATATGTGAATGGGCATGGAGCAGAGGGATACAGGTCCTTAAAAAATAGGCAACAAGCTTAGAGGACCTGGATTGGCTTTAGTCTTGGAGGGCTGAAGGGCCTGTTCCTGTGCTGTAATTTCCTATGTTCTTGTTCTTTATTCTATACCAGAACTCCAGGCTTGTGATTCAGTGTGGAATCATGACCAACATCTTCAAGGCCACTTTCTTGATAAAACATTACATTCACAATTCTATCTTGGAAAATGGAATAGTTAGAAGAAACATGAGCACACCAGTTTCTACAAGAGGCCAAATATTGAAGAGACCTGGAAGATGACCAGAATGATGACAACTATGTTAAATAGGTAAGTCTTCAAACAAACCCAGCAACCTACCTCTGGGGAGCCACGAGTCACTGTGGTCTACTAACAGAAACCACAATCTGTCATCACCTGATCCATAAAGTGACCAGCTTTACTCTTATCAAGCCGAGAGATCAACCCCGGTTCAGTAAAGAATGCAGGAACTCATGAGAAGCAGCTCCAGGCATACCTAAAAATGAAGTGTCAACCTGGTGAAGCTATAACATTGGATTATTATCTGGCTAAAGAGCAGAAGCAGCACACAATATATAGGGCTATGGAATCACACAGCCAACCAATTAGATCAAAGCTCTGCAGTCCTCCCATATCTAGTCTGAATTCCAAAAGTGTGGTGACAGTGGCTGCCCTAGACTTCAAAGCAACATGTGACTAAGTTTGGCATCAAGGAGTCTTGGCAAAGCTACAGCCAATGGGAATCATGGGTTAAACTCTCTGCTAGTTGGTGTCATACATGGCACACGGGAAGGTAGTTCATGGTTGTTGTGAGTCAGTTATTTCAGCCCAAACCCTCTCTGCAGGTATTCCTTGACATTGTGTTCTTGGCCCAACCATTTTCAGCTGCTCTATCACAAAGTCAGAAATGGGTGTTTTGTTTATGGTTGCACAATGTTCAGAACCATTTGTGACTCCTCAGGTATTGAAGCAGTCCATGTCCAACTGCTGCAAAGTCCTTGACAATATCCAGGTTTGAGCTGAAAAGCGGAAAATTTTATGAATTCAACACAAGTGCCAGGCAGATCACCTCTAGCAAGAGAGAAACTAATCACCACCCCTTGACATTCAACAGCATTGCCATTCATGAATTCTCTACTATCAACATCCTGGGTGATACCACTGACCTGAAACTTAACGAGCACAGCCATACTGTCACTATAAAAGCAAGACAGATGCAATGAACCTTGCAGTAACTCACTTCCTGACTCCCTAAACGTCTGTCCACCATCCACACGGTGCATTCAGGAGTTTGATGGAATACTCCTCCTTGACTGAATGAGTGCAGTTCCAACAATACTCAAGAAGCTTAACACAATCCAGGTCAAAGCAGCCTGCTTGATTGGCACCACATCCACAAACGTTTGAATTCTCCACCACAGAAGTTCAGTAGCAATATAGTGAACCATCTGCAAGATGCACTGGAGAAATTCACTAAGGCTCCTTTTAACAGCATGTTCCAAATCCACAACTGCTACCAACTAGAAAGACAAGGGCAGTGGATAAATGGGAAAACCAACATATGCAAGCTCTCCTTCAAGTCACTCACCATCCAGACTTGTAAATATATCTCTGTTCCTTCAGTGTTGCTAGGCCACACTCTTGCAACTCCTTCCCTTGCAGCACTCTGGCTGTCCCTACATCCCAAGGACTGCATCAGTTCATGCAGGCACCACATTCTTCAGGAGAGGAAGCAAAAAATGCTAGCCCAGATAGTGTCACCCAAAGGAATAAAAAAAAAGCTTACTTTCACGTTTTAACAAATCAACAAGATTATTATTCACTGTGTCCAAGCTTTGCTTCTAATCAATATGTTCAAAGATATTTGCACACATCTCAGGGGCAGATTAAGATTTGATCCCAACCCTTTTGGCTCAGAGATAGTGGCACTACCACTGCAGAATGAGAATCATAGAGTCATAGAATCATTGAGATGTACAGCATGGAAACAGATCCTTCGGTCCAACTCGTCCATGCGACCAGATATTCTAACCTAACCCAGTCCCATTTGCCAGTGCTTGGCCCATATCCCTCTAACCCTTCCTATTCATATACCCATCCAGATGCCTTTTAAATGTTGTAATTGTACCAGCTTCCACCACTTCCTCTGGCAGCTCATTCCATATGTGCACCACGTTCTGCGTGAAAAGTTGCATCTTAGGTCTCTTTTAAATTTTTCCCCTGTCACCCTAAACCTATGACTTCTCATTCTGGACTCCCCCACTGCAGGGAAAAGACCTTGTCTATTTACCCTATCCATGCCCCTCATGATTTTATAAACATCTATAACGTCATCTCTCAGCCTCAGCTGCTCCAGAGAGGAAAACTGATTAGCAAGGTTAGATCTCACGGAATATAGGGAGAACTAGCCATTTCGATACAGAACTGACTCAAAGGTAGAAGACAGAGGGTGGTGGTGGAGGGTTGTTTTTCAGACTGGAGGCCTGTGACCAGTGGAGTGCCATGAGGATCGGTGTTGGGTCCTCTACTTTTTGTCATTTACATAAATGATTTGGATGCAAGCATAAGTGGTACATTTAGTAAGTTTGCAGATGACACCAAAATTGGAGGTGTATTGGACAGCGAAGAAGGTTACCTCAGATTACAACGGGATCTGGACCAAATGGGTCAATGGGTTGAGAAGTGGCAGATGGAGTTTAATTCAGATGTATGCGAGGTGCTGCGTTTTGGGAAAGCAAATCTTAGCAGGACTTATACACTTAATGGTAAGGTCCTAGGGAGTGATGCTGAACAAAGAGTGCAGGTTCATAGCTCCTTGAAAGTGGAGTCACAAGGGGATAGGATAGTGAAGTAGGCATTTGGTATGCTTTTGTCTATTGGTCAGAGTATTGAGTACAGGAGTTGGGAGGTCATGTTGTGGCTGTATAGGACATTGGTTAGGCCACTGTTGGAATCTTGCATGCAATTCTGGTCTCCTTCCTATCAGAAAGATGTTGTGAAACTTGAAAGGGTTCAGAAAAGATTTATAAAGATGTTGCCAGTGTTGGAGGATTTGAGCTCTAGGGAGAGGCTTAACAGGCTGTGGCTGTTTTCCCTGGAGCTTTGGAGGCTGAGGGGTGACCTTATAGAGGTTTACAAAATGATGAGGGTAATGGATAGGGTAAATAGGCAAAGAATTTTCCCTGGGATCGGGGAGTCCAGAACTAGAGGGCATAGGTTTAGGGTGAGAGGGGAAAGATATAAAAGAGACCTAAGGGGCAACTTTTTCACGCAGAGGGTGGTATGTGAATGGAATGAGCTGCCAGAGGATGTGGTGGAGGCTGGTACAATTGCAACATTTAAGAGGCATTTGGATGGGTATATGAATAGGAAGGGTTTGGAGGGATATGGGCTGGGTGCTGGCAGGTGGGACTAGATTGGGTTGTGATATCTGGTCGGCATGGACGGGTTGGACCGAAGGGTCTGTTTCCATGTTTTACATCTCTATGACTCTATAGCTCCCTTCATGCTTTGTTTCTAAAATCACACACTTATCATATTCAGGTTTTTGCTGAAACTATTACAATTATTTCCATTAACAAATAATCCAACTACACTCTTTTGAATAATTCTCTGTATTTTTTGAATTGCTAATCATCTTTAATTGGAAATAACCCACTTCCTATACCAATCCATTTATTAAGTTGAAAGTTAACTGTCATTAATTATGACACAATCCAAAATTAATACACTGAATTCTGGTAATACAATTGATAACAAGCACATTGTCAAATTCATTTTCTTTCTTATGCTTGAATTTTTCAAGCACTTTTCATGCTGTTTTCTAATTTAGCCCATTTGCTCGTGCATCAATTTTCATGTACAAGAACAACATTTATCATTAAATATCAGTGTTTGAGGACAAGACATGATATTAATCTCTCCATTGGCACAACTGTAAAATGTTTGAGTATTCTTTGGGTGAGGATAAAACCCAGTAGGTTTGTGGAAACACAAACATTTCATTTCAACTTCTTCTGTTGATTTTACAAAATGCCAATCCTGATGAAGATGATGTCACACATCCTGTAGAATAAACTCAACAACTCTACTCAAGACAGTATGAAACATTATTTGTAATTTGAATCTGAACATTTAGAGAGCTTGAAATTGCCAATACTTGTGTAACATTGAACTGTTTACAAAAATATGACTCACCCTCCATACATTGCATGAGAAGTCAAGAGAGTGTGAAGCCTTTAGACGTGAGCAGTGGTAGTTAGTTGGCATATAATTGGATCAGGGACTGGTGGCTTTAAAATGTCCTCAATGAGGAAGAGGGTCTTGGTAGATGGTAGCAAGTTCAAGTTCTACCTCTTCTGGAGGTGTGTTGCAATTGACTGTTTAAAAATGTACTTTCAAGAGTCCTCAGTGAAAGTCAAATTGTATAGCATTACTTCTAGCACATACTTCATTTAATGTTTTAAAAGTTTGCATGTTAATCATGAGCCTTCCAGTAAGATTGTGCAGATATCAATCTAAAATTTGCTGTGTTTGCCAAAGGTAGGTTCAGTGAAATTAAATGAAATGAGGAGAAAACATATGAAATTTGATGATGACTTCATGACGAGATAGGCCACTATTTTTAAAAAGCTTCTGTGTTTTGCTGAAGGATTTTTCATGATTATGTTTAGACGAATGTGTTGTAACTCAGCAGTAATGGACTGAACTGTCACAGTAACACTGAAAAGCTGAAGACTTGTATAACAACAGTCAGTGAATAAGAAGTGATAAAGTGACCGTTGGCTAAAATTATGATCATAATAGAATTGTGCTGTGTAACTACCATACAGCTGTTTTGCTGGCATAAAGTACAAACTAGCTAAAGCTGTGATCAAAGTTCATTAAAAGAAGGAAATAAGCCACTTTCGAAGGAGACACAAAGACATCTTAATGACTTAATTGATTGAACTGATGTGAGAAACAAGGCACGTTTATTATGTTTGCTTGTGGTCAAACTGATCATTTGCTAGAGGCTGGAAAAATTGTGCGAAAGATTGAAAGCTCGACTTCCTTGTATGGAAAGAGTATAGAATCCCTTTCCTCACAGAACAATTAGCTCGGTCAGGGAGGGGTGGTCTGAGCAATAGCTGGAAAATTGGAGAAAGCGGCTGATCACCTGTTCCAGGCTTATCTTCGAGACAAATCCACAGAAAGGGGTTCTCTTATAGTTACAAGCATCATTTGTGTAAAATGTACTTTGCTTTGAGAAAGAACAATAGGTATATTCCATTTTTAGAACTGATTTGTGTTCTGATATCTTGAGTAAACCTAGTGGACCAGTGAAATTGGGAATAAAAGCTCTACAAGAGCAATAGTCTCATAAATATTTTACCAGAATCATTAACAGCAAGGGCATATTTCAATGTATTGGTCAAAGGGTAAAATCTGTCATTGCAATGTTTTCCACTGTATTCATCTTGGTCCAAAGCCAACAGCATGGCACTACCTAAGTTAAGATCCTTTAGCCACTTTGCCAACAGGTCAAATGATATAATGCTACATTTAAAAACTGGAAAATAAAATTGGTCTTTTATTAAATAATGGTTACTTTTGCGTCAAAAATTGAATTTCTAGTTGCATTGACTCAGATATTGATCTATAATAACTCTGATGAATATTTAATTCCTGAACATGTAGGAGAGGTAAAGGAAATGAGACCAATGGAGCGGAATCTGCTTAAAAGTCATTTCTGTCAAGTTCGATGGAGGGGTTTCCTCTTGAGGCCCAGTCAGTTTTCCTGCATGATCTTCCCAAACTCTCCTCATTAACTGCCTACCACGTCCACATGGAACACCAATGTCCAATGCAATCCGATTTTCCCACTCACTATAGCCAGAAGTACTTGACACTGTATAGATTTCCTGGGATTCCTGTCACCTTGACTATCATTAAAAGGAAATTGCATGTGAGGTCAAGTGTTGGAAGCACAGAGCACGGTAGACAGTAAGAAACTGGTATCTCGCTTTTTGGGCAGGGACCTGGAGCACCGAGTGGATGAGTGGTGCAAAGGAAGGTTGTGCCCTCTCCCAGGATTGACAGAGGGGGATCTCATATCAGACCTTGTCAGCCTGGACTGAGATTGCTGTGGGTCAGTACAGGGCATGAAGCAATATCGCAGACATTGGTTTTGGTGTGTAGACTGCTGGCACGTGCTGTAGGTGTAATATTGGGACAGGATGTTGTTGTGTAGCAAACTGCTCACTCCTTTGACTGGTGGCTGCCTTGCATTTTGCCTGCGCCAAGCAGCAGGCCAAGACAAAGCTCTGAGCCATTAAGGTCTGGTTCAAGGGGCAAAACAGAAAATGGCGTGGAAAGGTAGCAGTTCAGGCAGCATCCAAGGAGCTTCGAAATCGACGTTTCGGGCAAAAGCCCTTCATCAGGAATAAAGGTAGTCAGCCTGAAGCGTGGAGGGATAAGCTAGAGGAGGGTGGGGGTGGGGAGAAAGTTTTTACAAACCCACTGACTCCCATAGCTACCTGGATTACACCTCTTCCCACCCTATCTCTTGCAAAAATGCCATCCCGTATTCCCAATTTCTCCACCTCCGCCGTATCTGCTCCCAGGAGGACAAGTTCCACCATAGGACACACCAGATGGCCTCCTTCTTTAGAGACCGCAATTTCCCTTCCCACGTGGTTAAAGATGCCCTCCAACGCATCTCGTCCACATCCCGCACCTCCGCCCTCAGACCCCATCCCTCCAACCGTAACAAGGACAGAACGCCCCTGGTGCTCACCTTCCACCCTACAAACCTTCGCATCAACCAAATCATCCACCGACATTTCCGCCACCTCCAAAAAGACCCCACCACCAGGGATATATTTCCCTCCCCACCCCTTTCCGCCTTCCGCAAAGACCGTTCTCTCCGTGACTACCTGGTCAGGTCCACACCCCCCTACGACCCACCCTCCCATTCTGGCACTTTCCCCTGCCACCGCAGGAACTGTAAAACCTGTGCCCACACCTCCTCCCTCACCTCTTTCCAAGGCCCTAAAGGAGCCTTCCACATCCATCAAAGTTTCACCTGCACATCCACCAATATCATTTATTGTATCCGTTGCTCCCGATGTGGTCTCCTCTACATTGGGGAGACTGGGCGCCTCTTAGCAGAGCGCTTTAGGGAACATCTCCGAGACACCCGCACCAATCAACCAAACCGCCCCGTGGCCCAACATTTCAACTCCCCCTCCCACTCTGCCGAGGACATGGAGGTCCTGGGCCTCCTTCACCGCCGCTCCCTCACCACCCGACGCCTGGAGGAAGAACGCCTCATCTTCCGCCTCGGAACACTTCAACCCCAGGGCATCAATGTGGACTTCAACAACTTCCTCATTTCCCCTTCCCCCACCTCATCCTAGTTTCAAACTTGCAGCCCAGTTACTGTCTCCTTGACTTGTCCGACCTGCCTATCTTCTTTTCCACCTATCCACTCCACCCTCTCCTCCTTGACCTATCACCTTCATCTCCTCCCCCACTCACCCATTGTACTCTATGCTACTCTCTCCCCACCCCCACCCTCCTCTAGCTTATCTCTCCATGCTTCAGGCTCACTGCCTTTATTCCTGATGAAGGGCTTTTGCCCGAAATGTTGATTTCGCTGCTCGTTGGATGCTGCCTGAACTGCTGTGCTCTTCCAGCACCACTAATCCAGTGGGGAGAAAGTTGCATAGAGTACAATGAGTGAGTGGGGGAGGGGATAAAGGTGATAGGTCAGGGAGGAGAGGGTGGAGTGGATAGGTGGAAAAGGAGATAGGCAGGTAGGTAGGACAAGTCCGGACAAGTCATGGGGACAGTTACTGAGCTGGAAGTTTGGAACTCGGGTGAGGTGGGGGAAGGGGAAATGAAGAAACTGTTGAAGTCTACATTGATGCCCTGGGGTTGAAGTGTTCTGAGGCGGAAGATGAGGCGTTCTTCCTCCAGGTGTCTGGTGGTGAGGGAGCGGTGGTGAAGGAGGCGCAGGATCTCCATGTCCTCGGCAGAGTGGGAGGGGGAGTTGAAATGTTGGGCCACGGGACGGTATGGTTGATTGGTGCGGGTGGCCCGGAGATGTTTCCTAAAGCGCTCTGCTAGGAGGCGCCCAGTCTCCCCAATGTAGAGGAGACCGCATCGGGAGCAACGGATACAATAAATGATATTATTGAATGTGCAAGTAAAACTTTGATGGATGTGAAAGGCTCCTTTAGGGCTTTGGATAGAGTTGAGTGAGGAGGTGTGGGCACAGGTTTTACAGTTCCTGCGGTGGCAGGGGAAAGTGTCAGGAAAGTGGGTTATAGGGGGGCGTGGACCTGACCAGGTAGTCACGGAGGGAACGGTCTTTGCGGAAGGCGGAAAGGGGTGGGGAGGGAAATATATCCCTGGTGGTGGGGTCTGTTTGGAGGTGGCGGAAATGTCGGCGGATGATTTGGTTTATGCAAAGGTTGGTAAGGTGGAAGTTGAGCACCAGGGGCATTCTGTCCTTGTTACGGCTGGAGGGGTGGGGTCTGAGGGCGGAGGTACGGGATGTGGACGAGATGCGTTGGAGGGCATCTTTAACCACGTGGGAAGGGAAATTGTGGTCTCTAAAGAAGGAGGCCATCTGGTGTGTTCTGTGGTGGAACTGGTCCTCCTGGGAGCAGATACGGCGGAGGTGGAGGAATTGGGAATACGGGATGGCATTTTTGCAAGTGGTAGATTGGGAAGAGGTGTAATCCAGGTAGCTGTGGGAGTCGTTGGGTTTGTAAAAAATGTGAGTGTCAAGTCGGTCATCATTAATGGAGATGGAGAGGTCCAGGAAGGGGAGGGAGATGTCAGAGATGGTCTAGGTAAATTTAAGGTCAGGGTGGAATGTGTTGGTGAAGTTGATGAATTGCTCAACCTCCTCGCGGGAGCACGAGGTGGCGCCAATGCAGTCATCAATGTAGCGGAGGAAGAGGTAGGGAGTGGTGCCGGTGTAATTACGGAAGACAACTGCTCTACGTAGCCAACAAAGAGACAGGCATAGCTGGGGCCCATGGCTGCCTCTTTGGTCTGGAGGAAGTGGGAGGATTCAAAGGAGAAATTGTTAAGGGTGAGGACCAGTTTGGCCACACGAATGAGAGTTTCGGTAGAAGGGTTCTGTTGGGGACGTCTGGAGAGGAAAAAAACGGAGGGCTTGGAGGCCCTGGTCATGGCGAATGGAGGTGTAGAGGGATTGGATATCCATGGTGAAGATGAGGCGTTGGGGGCCAGGGAAACGGAAGTCTTGGAGGAGGTGGAGGGCGTGGGTGGTGTCTCGAACGTATGTGGGGAGTTTCTGGACTAGGGGGGATAGGACAGTGTCGAGGTAGATAGAGATGAGTTCAGTGGGGCAGGAGCATGCTGAGACAATGGGTCGGCCAGGTTGGTCAGGCTTGTGGATCTTGGGAAGGAGGTAGAACTGGGCAGTGCGGGGTTCCCGGACTATGAGGTTGGAAGCTGTGAGTGGGAGATTTCCTGAGGTGATGAGGTTCTGTATGGTCTGGGAGATGATGGTTTGGTGATGGGGGTGGGGTCATCTTAGTGTCTAGGTTAGGTGGATTAGCTATGGGAAATGCAGGCTTATAAGGATAGGGGGTGAGATGCTCTTCAGGGAATTGGTGTGGCCTTGATGGATTGAATGGCTGTAGGAATTCAATGTTTCCTGAAAACAGGGTGATAAGTGACTTGTGGATGGTTGTGTTAATATGTATCTACTGCCCATATTCTTCTCGATTCTGGTATTCATGAGTTTGGAAGGTGCTGTCTATAGACCTTTTTGGAGTTATACAATCCCAATAGTGCAGAAAGAGGCCATTCTGCCCATCGAATCTGGTGACCCTTCAAAGAGCATCCCAGCCCCCTACCTATTCCTAGAACCTGCACTTAGCATTGTTAACCCATCTAGCCTGCACATCCTGAGACACTACAAACAATTTAATATAGCCAATCCACATTTTTTGGGGTATGAGAGGAAAAACATTCAGACATGGGGAGAACATGCAAACTCCACATAATCACCCAAGGTTGGGATTGAACCCAGTTTCTTGGCACTGTGAGGCTGCAGTGCTAACCACAAAGCCACTATGCCATCACAGTGCATCTTGTTGATGGTACATGCTGCTGTGACAGTGTGATGTTGGTAGAGGGCGGGGATATGCAATGGAAGTAGAGTGGGTACTTTGTACTGGACAGTGTGAAGCTTCTTCTGCATTATTGGGCAGCACAGTGGCTCAGTGGTTAGCACTGCTGCCTCACAGCGCCAGGGACCAGGGTTTGATTCCAGCTTCAGGCAACTATCTGTATAGTGTTTGGAAATCTTCCCCTATCCCAGTGGGTTTCCTCCGCATGCTCCGGTTTCCTCCCACAGTCCAAAGATATGCAGGCTAGGTGAATTCGCCAAGCTAAATTGCCCATAGTGGTTTGGGATGTGTAGGCTAGGTGGATTAGTCAAGGGAATTGTAGAGTAACAGAGTAGGGGAATGGGTCTGGGTGGGAAACTCTTCAGAGGGTCAGTGTGGACTTGTTGGGGCCAAATAGCCTGTGTCCACACTGTAGGGATTCTATGATTTTATAATTGAGCAGCACTCATCCAGGTAGTTCAGGTACATTCAATTTTATCGATGGTGGGCAGACTGTGGGGAATAAAGAAATGAATAATTTACTGCAATATTACTAACCTCTGCCTTGCTGTCATAGCCATAGCATTCGTATAGCTAGTTACTTCAGTTCCTGGCCAATCCTGAATATTTGGAACTCTTTACCATGAAGGCTGTGGAAGTTCAACCACTGAATAATTTCAAGACAGAGGTTAATAGATTTCTGAAGTCTAATGTCTCAAAGAATGGGTGGCACGGTGGCACAGTGGTTAGCACTGCTGCCTCACAGCGCCAGAGACCCGGGTTCAATTCCCGCCTCAGGCGACTGACTGTGTGGAGTTTGCACGTTCTCCCCGTGTCTGCGTGGGTTTCCTCTGGGTGCTCCGGTTTCCTCCCACACTCCAAAGATGTGCAGGTCAGGTGAATTGGCCATGCTAAATTGCCCGTAGTGTTAGGTAAGGGGTAGATATAGATGTAGGGGTATGGGTGGGTTACGCTTCGGTGGGGCGGTGTGGACTTGTTGGGCCGAAGGGCCTGTTTCCACACTGTAAGTAATCTAATCTAATCTAATATGGGGAGACCTCAGTTAAGTGGGGCTGAGTTAAAATCAATTATTCAATCAAACGCTTTCAATTGGCATCAACTTTGGAGAACTTTGCATGCTATAGTGTAATAACATTTCATGCCCTTTACCTCATAGTACATCATGAATTCTTTTATACTACTTCATGGACCAGCATTACCACCTTCAGGTACTGGAGCACCATGACCATTATTGGAGGTGGTGAGAGTGTAGGTATTTCCAAAAGCTGAAAATTCAACAAACAGTTTCATTGCTGGTGCACCATACTTTAACCATTATTGCAAAGCAATATTCAGTAAGATTATTTAGTGTGATGTCTTTATAGAGTTTTGACCAGGCAAAAAACTGTTTTCTGAGAATATATTAATAAAATGGTCATAATACTGAAAATATTAAATATAGATATCACCTTCCATACACCTACTTATAACATTATATTGAAAACAGCCAGGATACTGGGGGCTATTTCTCAGCTCAACACCAGGTCGTGTTCTTCATTTTGTAAGAGAACTGTCTCAGACAATGGGAAACGTCAAGCAGCCTCAACCTCCAAAGGAGGATCTCATGCTGCTTCATTCAGTGAAGCCTTTGGAATCAGGCCGAGAGTTACAGCCAAAGCGGACGTTGGTAAAAGTGCAAACATGTGCAGATTGGATGGATTGGCAATGCTAAATTGTGCCGTAGTGTCCAGGGATATGCAGGCTTATTGGATTACCCATTGGAAATGTGGGGTGGTGGGTAAGACGTTCTTCGGAGG
Organism: Chiloscyllium punctatum; assembly: GCF_047496795.1. Classification (NCBI taxonomy): domain Eukaryota; kingdom Metazoa; phylum Chordata; class Chondrichthyes; order Orectolobiformes; family Hemiscylliidae; genus Chiloscyllium; species Chiloscyllium punctatum. The sequence goes on from NC_092783.1 coordinate 47,962,537, forward strand.
GTCAGTGCAGACTTGCCGGCTCAAACGGCCACTTGCTCCACTGTAGGGATTGTATGATCACAAACTGTGGAACTTACAGAAAGAATAAAGAAGAACAAAATTAAAAATAACAAATTTTATTCCCGGTAGTGGACAGAATGTTGCATCATTTCTACAGATACTTTGGGAAAAGTTTTATTGAAGAAGACCCTCTTGCTACAGGAGCATTTTTTGAGACCTTGTTAGTTCCACTTGAAACATTGCCATCTCATTGTCACTCAGCCACAGTATTAGCACGCCGCTGACCTGTTTCCACTCAATAACAAAGCTCAGGCATGATGATGATGTGTATTCTGCTAAAGGAAGGGTTTTGATTTAAACAGCCCCAGTCCAGCATTTGGGTTGAAGTCAGTCAGCCTTGCTGCTGGAGGAGAATGGAGAAGAAACCTGATGGAAAGACTTGGGAAATCCTTCCAGTTCTTTGAACATTCCTCAGAGGTCATATTGCAGAATGTGAGTGACAGTTGGGAAGTTTTGTTCCAAGGTAAAATCTGGCATTGTGCAGGATTATGTTGTATTGCCAGGCTGCTGGCACTTTTCAATGTTTTAACCTCATCATTGTGCAACTGAGCTGCATTTGTCCTAATGGGAAAAGCTTTGTGAAAGTGTGGATGATGACTAGAATATAGGTAAATCTGTTCCTATATCGTGGAAGGGGACCTATATAATCAATTTGTAGATTTGTCCAGAGCCCTTCCACTGAACGGGCGTGCCTCAGTTCTCCCTTTCGAGAGTACCTGTCTGCATTTTGCCAGGGTTAATCATTAAATCTCGAGGTCTGCAGGGTTGTATGGGAACCTCCAATACCCCAAAGAAATTCTACAGGGCGGTCACCTACCTCGCCATTGACCAGTGGTCTACCTGCACTATCCCACTTCTTGTCGCAGATTCACACTGGGGAGGCAGAAGCCTGACACCGTCATGCAGATACCTCATAGGTTGGGAGTGGGAGCTACATGGATTGGCTAGTGTCTACAGCATAGACCGGAGCCAGCTGAGTTGGGCCTTCTTACGGGAAATGGTGACTCTCTCTATCGCCCCTTGGTCATACTGTAGCCGGTGGCCTCTGTGGCTGCAAGTGCAGCCATTCAAGGGCTCAACATTCTTACACATTGTGTCCTGTGCACCCGCTGTGGGAGCACCGTGCTGGCTGCCAAGTGTTCTTCTGCTCTGTCCCTCTATCTCTCCCAATGGCTGTGTAAGGTAGAACTGGGTTCCTTTAGGAAGAGATCCCCCCCTCTTCCTTCATTCCTCCACATCGGTCCCTGGTTGGAAGTTCACAAAGAAAACATTTTCCGTTCTTTCTCTGTTTTACTGTTGTTTAGTTCATAGGCTCCTTTCTCCCACACCTGGGACATTTTTCTCAGAACCCATACCTCATTGTGGTTTAGCTCTGTAGGATTGAAGTTCACCCAGGTCTTCCTGCTCTCTTTGGTGACGGGGAACTAAAGTTCAATCTCATTTAGCTGAGTCAGCCTCGGAGAACTGACTCCTGTTTAAGTCTCCGTACACTCTCCTAAAGTGTGCACCCATAAAAGACCGGCAAGGGCAGTCCGATGTTTCCCCTTCTTTTGTCTTCACTTTTTTTTAACCCATCCATTGGGGTATCTCTAATTGTACCCAATTGTGGCTCGCGACATCTTTTTCATATCGGTGAGGGTTCAGTCCCCCACATTTAACGGGGCTAGGATTGCGGACTGCACTGACTGGCTCAGACACATTGTAATGAGTTTTACTTCCTCTCTCTCATCTAACCTGTCTAAAACCTTTTGTGCTCGACCCTTTCAAAGAATCCACATGGATCGGCCGATGGCTCAAAACCAGGAATCTTTTTAGCGATTTCTGCTGATTGTGCCACCGTAAATGGGGTGGTGCACGTTATCTCTGGGGCATTGACATCCCCAATCCGTCTTTCAGTGGTAATCGGGTTCAATACAATGGGAAGGGTGGCCCTAGGGGTGCTGAAGGAGTTGGCTACGTATTGCTGTGTGCCTTCCCTGAGCTCATCCCAGTCTGTCTCCTGTCCTTCTCCTCCCTCTTTAACTTTCCTATATGAGCACATTATTCCATTGCAGATTGAGAGTTGGGCTTTTAATTTCACAATCTCATGCAGGCGCTGAGTGTGGTCTGTAGCTGTGTGTTTCTTTTCCTTATTTGTTTGGTGCATTATCTTTACTGCTGCTTGCAAATCTGCACATGTATTTCTCAATAGACTCACTTCCTTCTCAGTGGCCTCTTTAGCTGCTGCTGTGCGCAGGGTATCTTCGTGTGCTTTCTCACACTGTATTTGGAACTGCCCATGTGCAGTAGGTTTGCCTGATTTCTTTGGTACTGAGCTGAGGTTTTCAGTTTTAACTCCATGATTTCCCTTTTTTGCATCCTCAAATTCTTTATGGACTGTTTTCAATTCCTGCTCCATCCCTAGCAATTGTCCCAGACAGTACATCATTGCTGTGACCTTTTCAAGTCTGAAAGCCCGCTTCCTTTGAATTTTCCTAGAGTCATCCCCATATTTTTGTGCTAGGGATCCTGCCCCTGTTTCATCATTACAACAAAATTCTGCCCATATGGGTCTCTTTTTTAACTAATGTATTGCCTTAGCTTCTTGTCCCATATGGGACAATCTTCCACTCCACGTCTTTCTCTGCCATTCTTGACTAACTAAGGGGTATGGGGGTGGATCACTGGTACGGCTATCACTGTGTTCAGGTCCTAATTCCATCGGGTCTCTACTGACTTTCGGTGTTTTACCCTATCCCACTACAGATTCCACACACACAGACACAGACAGACAGACAGACCGACAGACACACACACACACACACACACACACACAAAGGAAACAGTCATTTGCTTGATCAGGAGTAAACTTTATCTTTTAAAGAATAGTTTAGTTTAGTCCTTTCTATTCCCTTCGATTTAGTTGAATTCCTGGCCAACCGGCTCAGGCAAAATCTCAAGGAATGTTAGATTCCATGGGATTTGCTCTTGTAGCGACAAAAAAAAGTCACTTCTTATTGAGGTCTCGTCTGGGGTCCCAGTTTATTGCGCCTGCTATACAGTGTTTTAACTCTTATATTACAGAGGAACCTCAATTATCTGAACGACACGGGCGGGGAGTATTTTGCTTAGATAATCGAATGTTCGGATAAGCAAATGCTGGATAATCCAGGTTCCCCTGTAGTAAAGAAACTGTAAGTCAACTCTCAATAATAATAAAAGGTAATATTTATTTACATAACACAATTAATATTACAACAATAACATACACTATAAACTAATAGTTTACATTATAAATCTAATCAACTATCTTGTGGTTTAACTTAACTCTGGATGATCATAAACCACCACACTAGATTTTGGCCGTGATCCACATGATGATGATCATCTGGTCGTCTTGTCCCGGTGGTCCCAGAGCTGTCTTCTCTTCAGGGTGGTTGGTCTTGATTTACTGCCCTTGAGGGTGATGTTGCAGTGATTGTTATACCAAGTAGCTATTCCTGCCCTTTTGGGAGGTTCTTTAATATCTTTCAATAGATCGATCGGACCCAACCACGAGTTGACACCTTGATGGCAGGGTGGTCCTTCGGCATCCTGAGTGCACAAATGTCAGGTAGCCCTCTCCAGATAACGGTATGAGGTGCCCTGTGTCTGGCAAACAACTCAAGGTTCTGATTGTCCTGGGGATGGCATTCCAGTTGATTCTATTCATTACAAATTCAAGTGCATGTTGTATTGTCTGCAGCTGCTGGGTTAATTACTTACTGTCAGTCTGTAGCTGCAGCCTGTCTGGATTCTGAAGCATGTTTATTAGCACAGGCACTTTGGTCAAGGCTTGTTTCAATTTCCCAGCATGCCTCATTTATTGTCCATTTTTAGTAAATCCAACACAAATCCATCATTTTGAGTGGCCCGTCTGGCCACATCACACACAAAATAAGTGCCATTGTACAGGATAAAACATGTTATTTATTCATAAAACTGGGCATGATTAAAAGTTCCTGCTGATGTGAGGTTGGTAAAATTAAGTTTAGATCTGGGCAAAGTGACATTAAAATATTAAATGCAAGACCAATTCCCTGGCTCTGATCTAATAAGGCAAATAGAACGATTGGTCTTCCTACCTTTGATGTCTTGTTAATGGTAACAAATGGTGGTACATGGGAAGTAATAAACTAGGGTTGGTATCAACCTTCAAAAGAGAAAAGATGGTCCCTACTGATTCCCACTCGTCTCAGGTATCATTAATGTCCACCCACTATAGTCTGGTTTCACAGAATACTTTTCTACCACGGGAACCCCAGCCATTAACAATTCATTCTGGTGAGTGATCCATTCTGCCACTTCAGATGCAAGGAAAAGAATAGGTCTCAGACAGATACCGCGTTTTGAATGTATGAACAAACTCAGCACCGGGAGACATGAGGAGAAAGTGAGGACTGCAGATGCTGGAGATCAGAGCTGAAAATGTGTTGCTGGAAAAGCGCAGCAGGTCAGGCAGCATCCAAGGAGCAGGAGAATCGACATTTCGGGCATAAGCTCTTCTTCAGGAATGAGGAAAGTGTGTCCATCAGGCTAAGATAAAAGGGAGGGAGGAGGGACTTGGGGGAGGGGCGTTGGAAATGCGATAGGTGGAAGGAGGTCAAGGTGAGGGTGATAGGCCGGAGTGGGGTGGGGGCGGAGACGTCAGGAAGAAGATTGCAGGTTAGGAAGGCGGTGCTGAGTTTGAGGGATTTGATTGAGACAAGGTGGGGGGAGGGGAAATGAGGAAACTGGAGAAATCTGAGTTCATCCCTTGTGGTTGGAGGGTTCCTAGGTGGAAGATGAGGCGCTCTTCCTCCAACCATCGTGTTGCTATGGTCTGGCAATGGAGGAGTCCAAGGACCTGCATGTCCTTGGTGGAGTGGGAGGGGAGTTGAAGTGTTGAGTCACAGGGTGGTTGGGTTGGTTGGTCTGCGTGTCCCAGAGGTGTTCTCTGAAAGGTTCCACAAGTAGGCGGCCTGTCTCCCCAATATAGAGGAGGCCACATCGGGTGCAGCGGATGTAGTAAATGATGTGTGTGGAGGTGCAGGTGAATTTGTGGTGGATATGGAAGTATCCCTTGGGGCCTTGGAGGGAAGTAAGGGGGGAGGTGTGGGTGCAACTTTTACATTTCTTGCAGTTGCAGGGGAAGGTGCTGGGAGTGGAGGTTGGGTTGGTGGGGGGTGTGGCCCTGACGAGGGAGTCACGGAGGGAGTGGTCTTTTCAGAACGCTGATAGGGGAGGGAGGGAAATATATCCCTTCGTCTCCTTTGCATCTGCTCCCAGGAGGACCAGTTCCAATACCGTAAACCCAGATGGCCTCCTTCTTCAAAGACTGCAATTTCCCCCCAGACGTGGTCAACAATGCCCTCCACCGCATCTCCTTCACTTCCCGCTCCTCCGCCCTTGAGCCCCGCCCCTCCAACCGCCACCAGGACAGAACCCCACTGGTCCTCACCTACCACCCCACCAACCTCCATATACAGCTTATCATCCGCCGTCATTTCCGCCACCTCCAAACAGACCCCACCACCAGGAATGTATTTCCCTCCCCTCCCCTCCTGCTGGAATCCCTATTCAATGTTCTCTGAGCTAGCCTGCTCCCCCCTTTGGAAAGGTTTTGTAAGGGTCTGGCTCTTCATTGCAATTTTTTTATAAAGTTCCTGCACGACAGGTAGTTGTCGGATAATGCACATTCCGGCAGCGCAATGTGCTTATAACATCGCTGAGGAACTAAGGAACGTGAGTTTTGAGAATGCTTACTTCTGTTCATAACAGTGCAATTCCAGTGGTGATTGTTTCATGCGCTTTGTTCTTCACATGTACTGATGTCAGCTGCTGACACAGCAGCTTTCTGTGAGAGAGACACATTGAGCAGTCTCTCTAACTGCCTCCACCTCTTCAGGTCTAATGGGGTATTGTTTATCAGGTGGGTGTACATCCCCAGGTATCTCAGTCGATTATCTATCCAATCGTCCACATTCAGTTTTGCTGGTTGTCTACAATTTGGCCACCTCATTGCCAATTTGTAGTAGGGGTTCTTGGGACCCCATTCCCACTCTATTGTGGCAGCACAGATACTCTTAAGGAAGTATGCAATCCTTCGACTTTCTAAATATAAACTGGCAAATCCATTTAATTTTGGTTTCTTGCACATTAATTACAGCTCCAAACTGTTCCAATAGTTTTACGCACATAAATACGAACATTAATTACACAAGCAGCAATTCTTTTTTCAAATAGTTGACTGAGAGTGGCCAGTTGAATTCCACCACTCACACCCTGTACTTTCACAGCTTTATTTGTTAATGGTAAGTCCAGGTCTGTAATAGAGGTGGAGGATGTGGCACCTATTAACATGCTGCGCTGCCAGCCGTGTAACAGTGCATCAATACGTATCCAGTTATCGTTTTCCCTAATTCTGAGGGATGCTACTACTCGTCTGAGATTAGCTTCTGAAAATCATCGGCAGTTAATTGTATTATTGTCTGATGGCAACCACCTGGAGAATACTCTGTACCTGCTTAAAGCCCTGTTCCTGCTAGTCTCCACGTTAGCACCAGCAGTCTCGGTTTTGGTGTCCCAGTTTTCCACAGTTCTCACATCTCTTAGTGGGGAATTCTTGGTGAAGTGCCCATCATTATTGCGTATAAAACACACCCCTTCCTTGAGATGTTTCAGACAGGCTCCCTGTCTGTGTGTGTTCCTGTAACAACTGCTGCTAGTTTCTTAATATTCCCTTGGTTATTTTCTGCCTTCCAACCCAGTTGAGTATTTCCTTAATGTTATCCCCAACTGGCAACCCTCGGTTAATCACTGTTTTCACATGGAGCTCCAATCCATCTTTAAATTGTCGAAGAAAGACCTCATCATTCCTTTGGGGTTCTGGATCTCTGTTTTTTTTACATATACCTCGAACTTGCATTTGGCATCATCTTCTACTGATTTCTCTTTCTTCTGAGTCACTTTGGGCCAATTTGGAGCGGGTTTGCCTGGGGCGCAGGCACAAGTTCGCTTGAACTGTTTCCATTCCTGGGCTGTTGTTTGTCCTGCCAATTATGTGATCCAAGTGCTGCTGCACTTTTCCGCACTGCCATGACAATTTTAGCTTTTGTGAAGTAATCAAAGGTCAGTCTGTGCCCCTTGGAGAGCTCTTCCACTTTGTTTCCAGAATTCTATATTGGCCAAGTTTCTCCTGGGCTTGTCCCTCCCCGGGGTTCTATCCTTAAATTTGTCATTTTCCATCAGAGATTCATGGAGTATTTAGTGAGAATTGGGGTCATGGAATACAAGGGGTGGCCAGTCCTCATATCCATGCCAGTCATTGTCATGTGCTCATACATTGCTTGTTCATTGCATGCATTGCGAGGTCGCAATCGCTGGACTGATTGTCACTGTTGCCCTCATCTCTTGTATACTGCCCAGAGTTTTCAGGCATTTCTGACTTTTCTGATTTTTGACTGTTTTATCATTCAGACTGTTTTCTGCCCCCCCCCCTCCCCCCCCAAAATACAGGTCAATAAAACACCATTCCTCCAAAAGCATTCAAAGCGAAAAACCGTTAATGAAAAAGGCGCCGAAACTGGGCAGTTGCAACTTGTATCATGGAGGAGAGTTGATGTTATAATACCTCACAAAGGTTGAACTGTTTTGAAAAGGCTGTTCAAAAGAATCATTTAAGACTCTCAATTTACATTCAGTAGACGATCAATTTAAAAAAAAGTAAACAAAAACTTCTGCTGTAGAGTCGCATTTCTAAGTGCGTGTGTTTATTGAATCTCTCCTCCGTGCAGAATGGCATTGCCAGTTGTCCATGAATGACAGTTTTAAATGGTGGATGGAGAAGCAGGCAAAAGGATTTAAAACTCACCAACGTTTAGGAGCAAATAAACGTATTTTGTTCTTTATCAGGTTAGCATTTATAGCATTTTAATGAAATTACATGATTTCTAAATATTAATCATAAATTTCTCTTCATACTGTAGCATTTGAGAGCTTGGTGGCAGATTTGGAAGTGAAAGTCCATTTTGGGTGTGGTAAAAGTGTGTTTAGGAGAGAATACAATTAAGTTTCTATCTTCAAAGCATGTTACACAGACCCTCCTCATGTAAATGACACTCAATGTGTCTTTAAAAGCATAGCTTATTTGATGTCTCATCCGTCAAGTAAGGTTGCATATTTGTTGCTTATTACTGTTCATGCTCTAAAATCTCATTCTTTTATATTTATCCTACATTGACAGTCTGGCATAACATCATTGAATGGCATTAAATACATAACATTTGTTTATTCAGGAAGGAGAGAATCTGGATTGTTTTAAAATTGATTTTTCTCATTACTTTCATCAGTATCGTTCGTTGCTGTATTGGACGAGAGGTGGAAATGTATTTGTCATTCTTTAGTCAAGTGTTTTGGAATTATTTGAACATATTAAAGTGGCAGATATCAGGAATTGAATTCTGCCACTTCTTGCTCTTTCTGTAGTGGTGATGGTTTTTTAAAAGGTGAGGGAGTTTGCCACAAGCCCAATGCTCCTCCTTTCCCAACTTGGCTTGGAGTGGCTTTGACTCTAAGGTGCTGTATAGGAGCTGACTTATGGAAGGACAGCAGGACACTACTTGACTGACAAGGAGCTGGAGATGAGGTCGATAAAAGGCTTTTGGGAGATCTTTGACCCGTCCAACCTCAGCTCCATGTTTAATTATGACAGAATTGATGTTCAGCAGCTGAATTCCAGTCTGCAAGAAATGGGAACGTCAGAGGTCAAAAGAACCAGCAAGAGCGTAAAGAGCTGGAGGTGATCTGGGATTGATGAGTTACTTGCAGATTTGTTGAAACATGGCAAGAACATAGTCAAGATGTACCTCTGATATCTTTTCTCCAGGGTCTGGACTGCTGAGAACACCCCGGAAAACCAGAGGTGAGGAGCAATTGTCAAGCTGCTAAAGAAGGGGAACATCGATGATTATAACTACTGGATAGTTGTAACACTGCTATCTGTAATTAGCAAGTTCATCACCAAAGCGCTCCTTAACAGACTTACTTAGGAAATAGTTGGAACCCTTTGTGAAACGCAGGCAGATTTTCAGTCTGATGGTTCAGTGAATATATGTTCATATTTCATTCTTTATATATCAGAAGGCAGAGCATAGAGGCCACTTTTAAATAACTACATGGAAGCTATCAAAAACTGCCTTGAAAATCTATCAGCAAATCTTTATATTTATCTATTACAACCAGTGTGGCATCCCTGAATGGTATATTAACATCTTCACAGCCTTCTATCACAATTTCAGCAGTTATATCGAGACCAATACTGGCACCGTGCCTTCTTCAATATCATAACAATACCACAAGACTACATTCTTTTCCATTCTTTTTCTTCTTTGTTATTGATTTCATTATGAAGAAGGGGATTGTAGATGCAGACTTTGGTATTCTGTAGCAACACCACTGTGACCAACACATGGACTCTAGTTTTGCAGACCACAATTGCCTTGCTGGCTGAAGAATCATGCCAGCTCCAAGACCTGGCCACCAGCCTTTGGAGTTACGCTGTACTTCAAAGTCCATATTATTGATAATTCGATAGCAATCAAGCCACTTCCAATTGGTACAAAACTTTGAAGCTGTTAACCACTACCTCTACCTAGGAAGGAATAACTCCTGGGGAGGATGATAAAGATTGATATCAAAATAAGATTTGACAAAGGAGCATCAATCTCCCAATGGCTCCATGCAATGTGGGCATCCAACAACATCAAAAAGGCCTTGAAACAACTACTCTGCATGCTATTGCTAATACCAACAGCAATCTATGGAAGTGAAATATGGAAGAGAACTGCAAATCTGTCAAGCTGGCATCTTTCATCACAATCAGTGTAATACCTTGGTATTGCAACCTCTACATATGATACCCAATGAGGAAATGCTACAGAGGACTGATCAGAGGGATCTGCAGAACATTGTGGTGAAGCAATGATTGATGATGGCAGGACATACCCTTCACCTCTTCTGCATGCCCTGCCAATTTGGCAGTAGATATCACCAAGGAAGATGAAGATGTCACTGCCGCTGGAGGCTGTCTACTTCATCCCCAACTTTGCAAGCTTGAAGAGAAGAAAAGTAACAAAGAAGAAAAAAAAGTAAAAAGAGGTTGAGGGGGGAAAGAAAGCCGCCGAAAGCGAACAAGCCCCAGGCACAGCACCCCCTACTCCGCTGCCACTTTGAGGAAAAAACATGAATTTTAAACTCTGCATGTTATCTTTTTTAGAAGCTGTTGTTTCTCAATCCTAGGAACTTAGGATTGTTCTGTAGCCTATGGAAAATTAAAGAGCACGAAAGCATCGGAAGGGTTAAAGCTTGAAGACCATTGGCAATCTGTGTTCTGTGGAAGGCAGGATGGGATAACCATAGTGGAACATTCTTACACCAGTTATCAAGTAAGGTTAAGGCTGAAAGGTCACTATGGCGTGATGAGATAATACAAGTAATAAAGCAAGTTTCTTTATTACATGTTATTATGACAGGATTGGGACCATAAATATTTGGAACATGCCATCAAAATATTTAATAGTTAGTAGAGTCAGCTTGAGACAGGAGACTATTGTAATAGATGGAATAGCTAAATATCTATCATGATAGGTTAGTCTGCAATGGAACATCACTGTAGCAGAAATGATAATAAATATCTTATCATGACATTCGGAAAATATTAAGTAGGGTCTGAAATGAAAGACCATTGTAGCAGAGTTAGCAATAAATATCTAACAGTGACATTAGAATAACATGAAGTAGAATATACACCTAAAGAGATAATGGGAAATAACATCACTGTTTTTTTTCTTTTTTTTTCTTTTTTTCTTTGACAAGCAGTGCCCTTCTTATCAAAGGACAATCTCCTGGTTATTTTTTTTTAAACCCCCCACACTACCGCCTAACCGCGGTTGTGCTTATTTTTTCCCCAGCACCCATGGTGTGTGTGTGTGTGCAGGTGTGAGACACAGTGAGAGACACAAAGTGCACGAATCTTTATTCAATTTCCACCACCAGGAGGATAGGAAAACACCCGGGTGGCCAGTGACAAGCACTGCCCTTCACATCAAAGGGCAATGCTGTGTAATCAAAACAGTGAAGGGGAGGGTAGGGACTAAATCAAAATAGAGTTGGAGGGGGAAATAATGCACTCCACTCCCTGCGGCGCCCACCTCTCCCTGAACGACTCCAGGGTGTTGGTGGACACCACGTGCTCCTTCTCCAAGGAAGAGGGGCAGGCAGTCGGCCCTAACGACCCCCTCCACGGCCCGCTGCCTGGACCTGTTGATGGCCAGTTTGGCCAGGCCCAGGAGCAGACCCACGAGGAGGTCTTCAGACCTGCCCTCCCTCCTCCGTACCGGGTGCCCGAAGATCAGGAGCGTGGGACTGAAGTGCAACCAAAAGCAGAGGAGGAGGTTTTTAAGAAAATTAAAAAGGGATTGCAAATGCCCACACCCAATATATACATGGTCCACGGACTCCACAGCGCCACAGAACAAGCAGTTGGGCTGGGAGTCCGTGAACCACCGCAACCTGCGGTTGCAGGGGACTGCTGCGCACAGCACCCTCCACCCCAGATCCCCGAGAGAAAGGGGGTGGACTTCCACGTAGAGAGCCCTCCACTGGGGATCCCCACCGCCCGGACACGCCTTGGCGTGCCCATTTGCCACCGGGCGGTGGGGATCCCCAATGGAGGGCTCTCCTTCTTACCCCCAGGAAGGGAACAAAATTAAAATTCCAGAGGCGGCTCAGGTTGTGGGTCACAGGCTCCCGCGGGAAGTACGGGACCTTGGGGCCAATGTGAAATTCCGTCCAGGCTGGGGTGAGCGCGTAAAACTGGCAGTGACCCGAGGTGGGAAACGATCCTGTGTCCCAGGCACTATGAACCAGCTGCACTAACCACTAAGCCACCATGCCACTCACACATCACTGGTTTATTGTGTAGCTAGAGTGAGGTACTTTGATTAATATAGTTGGACATGCTGATAAGCTAACAGAAACATGATAAAACAGAAGTAAAAATCCATGGACCTGTGGTTCGTGGGCATTCAAGAATCTGCTTTCTCAGTGTCATGATTTTTTGTTTGCAAATAAAAGACCTACTTCTTGAAGAACTCTTTGCGTCTCCTGGTGGCTCTCTATATTTTCTCTACAACAAGCCTAAAATGTCTCCTGGAGAATCAGCAAAGTCCTTTAAAAAGAAAAGAGAATTAGTGCACTGATGGTCTGTATCAAAGTGAGGTTTCATGTAAATTTTCACCTGGATATAAATAGTTAAGGTACTAATATAAACATACAATCATTACTTTGTTTTAAAGTGATATAATGTATTTTTGTCCTAGTGGTAGTAATGAGGGAAATAGCAGTGAGCTTTGGAAGGTTGTAAAGCCCGATTTAGATTAAAAATATGCACTGAAGTGATTAGACAGTGCAGAAGATCTGGAAGATTAGAGATGAAACTAATAGCATTTGTTTGTGGACATGCCATGCCACATAAAGTCTTGGCTGCAAGATGGTGCTTTCTTTAATCCTGCATTGCTTCAGTACTGTACTGAAGTGCCAGCTTATATTTTTGTATGCCAGTCTCTGGAATAGGTCTTTAATCGACAACCATCTAACCCAGAAGCCTATGGACCGTATCTCACCTGTTTAAATTGTGTATACAGGAGTTTAATATTGCATATGGCCACAGTCAATCAGCATATCCTATTTTGTCTGGTAAACCTCTGCTGTCCTTGTATCAAAAAAAGTGTATTGGTTGAAGCAGTGAGATAACCACTGGTCTTTCACCTCTAGAACTGTGTTCAAATCCATTCCGCGAACGTTTCTCCTCTTCTGTTGCTTACATAGTCACAAATTTAACATGTTGGAGGAAAATACAGAGGATTACATCTTTCTGAGATATCTGAGTTATAGATTGTTGGTTGTTTTCCTGCTGAAGTAGGGTTGTTTTAGGGCTTCTTGGCTTTAATTTTCCTTTTGTGATTTAAGCAAAATATCCATTATCCATGTGATTCTTCTCATTTAGCACCACACACTTTTGTCCCTAATCCAAAGCTCACAATGCAGAGATTCAAATCCAAAGGATGTGGGTGTCACTGGTTGGGCCAGCATTTAATGCCCATATCTAATGGCCCAGAGTCAAGGAGAAAGTGAGGACTGCAGATGCTGGAGAGCAGAGTAGAAAAATACGGCACTGGAAAAGCACAGCAAGTCAGGCAGCATCCAAAGAGTAGGAGAATCGTGTTTCATGCATAATCCTTTCTTCATGGTTGTCGGGGGAAGGGGGAGCAGGATTAAGAGATAAATTGGAGGTTGGAGTTGGGGCTGGAGGAAGTTAGCTGGGAAGGTGATAAGTAGGTAGTACATCGCTGTGGGCCTGGAGTCACATGTACAACAGACCAGGTGACCATGGTAGATTTCCTCCCGCAAAGACATTAGTGAAGCAGCTGGGATTTTCTTGACAGTTGACAATGGTTCTATGGCCATCATTTGACTCTTATTTCCAGATTATTACTGAATTCAAATTCCACTGTCTGCCATTACCTATCACCTACTCTATTTTCAACTGAAGCACTGCACTAGAATTTACATAGACCATGTTTATTAATTTATATATGATATCAAGATTCAATTGCAGCAAGCTGTATTGGCAGTTCATTTATAAGTAAATCAAATGTGTAGAGATTTAGGAATGTAGTATTTATCCGTGTATAGAGAGCACTTTGAAGTAATAGTCTGCTATGATTGTTTATCTCCAATTAATAGTCTTTTGTTGTTTAATGTTTAAGCTCAGAATGTATTCTAGGTGGTAGGCTTCAACGTTTATCACTCCAGTCATCACCACTGATTGAGCTAGCCAAGTCTTAAAGGATAGTGTTGCTGAAATCCATGTTGAGGGAAGAATCTACTTGACTTCCTCATCATCTGTTGCAGAAGTATCAATAATGGTATTATTGGTTGGAGCGACCACTGCAAAACTCTTGTGGAGGCAGGCTGTCATCATCAGCATGAGGATATATTCAATTGTGTTTGATATGACTGACATGATAAATTAGATATATGCAGAATCAATCAAGCAACTCAAGTTGGCATCCTTTTGTTGCCTGTAAGCCTTAATTGCAGGAAAATTTTATTCTACCAATCTGTAACAACCCAGCACATCTCTCACTTATCTTATGATTACATTCAAACCAGTCACCAAATCTTTGGAAAGCTCAGCAGGTCTGGTAAAAGCTGTGGAGAGAAAGCAGTTTTGGACGCTTCTTCAGAACATTCATTACCATTGATGATCTACTGCAACAATTCACTAAAATTTATTTGACAATGCATTCCAAACCTCCAGCATATCCAAGAGTAGCATATGGATGAGAACATAATTGCCAGCTCAAAAATTAAGATAAAAGGTAAAGTCACCACAGTCTGACCAAACCATATGGCTGCTCTCTCATTAGACAGAGCCAACTTGGGGTGATTTAACCTGAGGGTCACCATATCTCAGGCAAGGGGAGAGGTTGAGAAGGTGAGTCCTTCACAGCAACCTCAGTTGGTGCATGAATTGAAACTAATGGTATAACACGGTGGCACAGTGGTTAGCACTGCTGCCTCACAGCGCCTGAGACCCGGGTTCAATTCCCGCCTCAGGCGACTGACTGTGTGGAGTTTGCACGTTCTCCCTGTGTCTGCGTGGGTTTCCTCCGGGTGCTCCGGTTTCCTCCCACAGTCCAAAGATGTGCAGGTCAGGTGAATTGGCCATGCTAAATTGCCCATAGTGTTAGGTAAGGGGTAATGCAGATGTAGGGGTATGGGTGGGTTACGCTTCGGCGGGGCGGTGTGGACTTGTTGGGCCGAAGGGCCTGTTTCCACACTGTAAGTAATCTAATCTAATCTAAAAACTCTGCCCAAAACAGCTGTCCAGCCAACTGAGCTAACTGACTCCCACATGAAAATAAAGGACTTCGTTAAGTTATAAATAAGTTCACACACATCATTTGTTTGTAGGAAAACAATCTTTGAAATTCTGGTGTCAGAGGAAGTCTTTCACTCTTCTATTGTCATTTAAATATCAGAATTATTGCAGGATTTTCTCAGCGATAAATGCTCAGTATATCATGAAGTTACCTGCTTTTTTTTTAATTAGGAGATGCAGTTTCTTTATAAGTGGATTTGGGAATTAGATTGAGATGTAATTAAATACAGCCTCCATTTTCTTAAAAGACATCGAGGACACTGCCTTTTCTGCAGTTGTTGTGGCTGCAATGATTTTCTACAAGATACCCAACTCATTACTGGGTCTTTAAGTCCGAATTTCTGATCTTAGCGGTTTCGGCCTCACGATGATCAATATTGATATTTTCTAGCCATATTGGTCTGGAGGTTCAAGAAATAATTACACAATAGAAAGCAAATTGTGGCCTTTCACACTTGTGGATAACTAATCTCATCAGTTTTTTGCTAAATTGAAAATTGGAGATGTGGAGTCTGAAACAATGGACTTACAATCTTTGGAGTAAATTTACTCCAGTAACAGATATGAATTTCACCAAGGTATGTCAATTCAAGGAGGTGTCCCTACAATAAAGACACAATTAGGATTCTGGAAGTTGGAGATTGTCTGTGAAGTTGCAAAGTTCACCTAAGCTCTTAGCAGTCATCTTAGCCACCTTATTTACTTAATAAGCTTTCCAAAGAATCACAGTCAATGTTTGAAATCAAGAAGAAGAAATGCCTTAACTGGCCATGATATTTACTAGTAGGAGAGACTAGGATGAGTGAGTGAAGAGATGACCTTTTAGAACTGAGATGAGATGTGGTTTCTTCAGCTCGAGGGATATGAATCTTTGGAACTCATTCCAAAAAAAGGCTTTGGAGGCCAAGTCATTGACTGTATTTAAGACAGAGGTTCTTGATTAGTAAGGGAGTAAAACGAAAGCAGGAGACTGGTGTTGAAAAACATATCAGCCATGATCAAATGGTGAAGCAGACTCGATGAGCTAAATGGCCCAATTTTGCTTCCAATATCTCAATGGTCTTTATTTGCAGAGGTTTGTTTTGTTGGAATTGAGCTGAGAAGGACAATAAACATCTGTTGAGAGATGGTGATTGTTTTGATTTGCAGCAGTTTTTATTATTAAGTTGCAGAATCTGCTTTTCAAAAGGTCTTTTGCCTCAGTTGAATCCTCATTCCCAAAGCATGATTCTAAAACATTACTGAATATTAAGACAGTAGAATCGATCATCTTTTAATTTTAAAATGAACTCTAATAACATCATACAACAATCTTATTTTTAAAGATGACAACCAGTACCTACAACTAAACCTCTGGGAGACCCGCACCAACCAACCCAATTGCCCTGGGGCTGAACACTTTAACTTCTCCTCCCACTCCGCCAAGGACATGCAGGTCTTTTGCCTCCTCCATCGCCAGACCATGGCAACATGACGACTGGAGGAAGAGCGCCTCATCTTCCGCCTAGGAACCCTCCAACCACAAGGGATGAATGCAAATTTCTCCAGCTTCCTCATTTCCCCTCCCCCCACCTTATCTCAGTCCCAACCCTTGGACTCAGCACCGCCTTCTTGACCTGCAATCTTCTTCCTGACCTCTCCGCCCCCAGCCCCACTCCGGCCTATCACCCTCACCTTAACCTCCTTCCACCTATCGCATTCCCAACGCCCCTCCCCCAAGTGTCTCCTCCCTACCTTTTATCTTAGCCTGCTTGGCACACTTTCCTCATTCCTGAAGAAGGGCTTATGCCCAAAACGTCAATTCTCCTGCTCCTTGGATGCTGCCTGACCTGCTGCACTTTTCCAGCAACACATTCTTTTAGCTCTGATCTCCAGCATCTGCAGTCCTCACTTTCTCCTAATTCCTGTATAAGCCATGTATAATTCCTGCAAGACTACATTACTCTTATACATACCATTTGCCTTTCTAATTTGTTCTTTTACCTGCATATCTCACAATCTAAACCAATCCCCAAGAAATAAGTCAGAAGACAAGTAACCATGGTCATTCACTTCTGCAACCACAACTGCACCTGAAGGTGGTGATGATGATGATCCTCTGTCCCTGCATTAACAATATTTTTTCAATGTAATGTGTTAAATTTACATTTGTTCCATGAATAAATATGATTTAAATCTTCATTCAGGCTGTGTTATATTTTGTGTTAGGCTTTTGGGTGATTTTTGAGCGATCATGTCTTTTTGGCTTGCCCCAATTCCACTTCTTCCATAGGGTTCCATTATTTCTATGAAGCAATTTTCTACTAAGTGAGGATTTGCTAGAATGCAACTCCAGCATTGTAGCAGAAGTATCTGTACCAACATATCAGTCTATTCATGATCAACACTCCTAATGAAAGTAGTTATCAACAATCTTATTAAGCAGCACTTTGTTTGCAATGACCTGCTCACTAACACTCAGTTTAAGTTTTACGTGGGCCACTCAATTACTGACTTAATTTCAGCTCTTGCAAAAACAAACAAAAAAGCTATGCTCCAGAAAAATTGGGTTAAGGGTAAATGTTTAGGTCTTACATTATATGTAGGTATCTTTTAAAGCCAGTTGTCCAGAGTTCAGGACCAGCATGTTCAAATGAGGATGAAAGATAAGGATAGCAAGAGTTGGGAACTTTGGGATGACAAGTCACTAGCAATGTCCCAGAAGTATAGTGAATAGCCAATGTTGTTCCTTTGTTCAAGAAGGGCAACAGGGATAATCCAGGAAATTACAGGATGGTCAGCTTTCAGTAATAGTGGAATTATTGAAGACTATCCTTTGGGTCAGTATTTACTTGCATTTGGGACTTGTTTGGGATTGCCAGCATGGCTTTATGCAGGGGAGGTCTTGTCTCACAAATTTGAATACACTCTTTTGAGGAAATAACTAAGATAATAGATTGGGTAAGGCATTAAATGTTGTCTACATGGACTTCTGGTAAAGCATTTCACAAGGTCTTTGTGGTAGACTAGTCCAGAAGACCAAATTTCATTGAATCATCGTGAATTGGCAAGCTGTTTATAACATTGGCTTGGCCATTGAAGCCAGAGGGTACTTATGGAGGGGTGTTTTTTTGACTGGAAGTCTGTGACCAGTGGTGTTCTACAGGATCATTGCTGGGATCTATGTTTGTAATATATATAAATGATTTGGATGAACATGTTGGTGGCCTGATTAGTAAGTTTGTGACAAGCAACATCTGACTCCCTGTCTCCAAAGAACAAATCAAATGTGATAGAAGACTCCCTATCTGCTCAGATGAGTGTTAGTCTAACAACACTTGAGACTTCTTTTTACACATTTCAGGACAAAGCATTCTGTTTGATCAGCATCCTATCACTCCCATTAAAACATTCACTTCTATCAGCAGTGTTCCAAGGCAGCAGTGAATCCCAAATACAAGGTGCTTTACAGCAACTTGCCAAATCTTTTTTGATAGCATCACCTCAGCCTGCAATCTCTCCCAGTACAAGACAAGCAAATGAATGGGAAAATGTCCTGACTTGAGATTGTAGCTTACTTTTTCACTGCAGTTGGTCAAAATCCTTAATGATTCCACAATTTTCAGAGAGGCAATTAGAACTGAGCAATTTGTACCAATCTGCCTGCAATGCTCAAAACTCACGAATTAGTTAAAGCACTTAATGAATTAATTCTGATCTTTTTCTTCTATACTTGTAAGCATCTTAAGAGATTGTGTGTAAGCTTGTGTCTTGACATCAGGGTTTTTACTATATGAATAGCTTTAGAGGTCTTAAAAGAGTCAATTGTAGTTGGTCTGATGAGTTTTCTTTTTCAACTGCGACCAATCCGCCTTGAACTTGTTTGTATGTACAGTTTGTAATTCATACATGCGTGTGTGCAGTGGGATATTGTACGCTGTTTTTTGGTTAGTGTTTCACCTTAATTTATAAATAAAATAGTGATTTAACCCTTTTGCTGAATATGTCATATATTGGGATGCACCAAGATCTGTCACATTTAACTAAAAGCAGATTGGAGAGTGAATTAATTGCTCATAACGTGGCTTTACCACAGAGGAAGCAGAAGAAAGAGGTTTATGTGCGGCTCTACTTAAAACACATTACTTCACAGAATAAGTAAGAATGAAGAGTGGAGCTTTCCAGCGACGAGGAACATTTTTCAGAAGTTAAAAGCCCCGTGAGTTCAGAGGACCGAATGTGTTTTTTTAATCATATTTGAGTGTGGTGATTGTCAGTATTCAAAGCGTTTAGTTGTGTGCCAAGTTCCTGTTTGATCCTAGGTTCACTATAATTATCCCAACATTGTCCACATCTGAAAGGACTTCTTATACTAAGGAGCAAATAATTTTGAATACAAGGAAAGAATCTGAGATGCCAGTCTGCACTGAATCTGTTAGATGCTCAGCGAAGTTCAGGGAAATATCTGGGAGAGAAATAAAAAGTACTGAGTGGACATGTATGGCTGACAAAGGAATGCTTTAATGCCATGACTTCTGGCATTGTTCATACTGTGAGTACAGAGCTTCCTTCATGGAGAGGTTGGTGACTGACACAGGGAGGTAGATCAGGAAGGGCAATCAGTAGTGACCACGTTTGTCTTCAGACCTGTGTCTGACCATGAGCTCCAGGAAGCTGTTGTTAAGTGAGAGGGCAATTTGAGTGCCTTGAGTCTCCTCCAGCTGCCTGTTCATCTCCAGCAGACAGGTAGGCTCCATTACACATCCAGATTGAGGGGATACTGACCAGATCCAGTAATTACTGCAAATGTGGTGGCATCTGCACTTGTACAGGATCCACCAAACACACAGAAACATTCTTGGGCTCAGGCAATAGAGGACAGGCATTAGTTCACCTATGGCCAAGGGACTGAGTAATCAGCAGCCCAACTCCCACCTCAGCAGCATCACCCAGAGAGAGGAAGATCATGTTGATATACTGAGATGGCACTAATGTTTGTACTTTTAATGTTAGTGTTTGTATCACTGAATACAATAGGGCTTTCATTTCTGCATCCCTAGTTTAATGGATGATGCCGTAAGAATCGCTTTTTGAACCCTTGGACCTTTCTATATTGGTGCAAATGACTCAGAGACAAAAAAAATTACAAAAGTAAAATAAATTAGCAGAAAATATTCAGTGTATGCTTTTTTTTAACCTAAATTGTTTTATTCTTCTGCATGAAAAGGGGGGAAAAAAGCAGGTAAAGCAGAGGAATACAGGAAAAAGAAGCCAACTTTAATGAATTGAGGTTGGTCATTATTTACTGCATCCAGAGTCAATTACAAAATTAACACAATCATTCTCAGGGTCTCCCATCACTACGTTGTACATGGTCATCTTGACAAATGGTCAATAAATGACCTTTGTGTGATCCTCTAAACCATTTTTAGTTATAAAGCATCTTTCCTCAAAAATAAGCAAGCATATCTCAACAATCTGGTTAGTAAAATGAAAATAGAGAAATACAATTCTGGTAAATATAACGACAAAACTGCACACCATCATATTCATGTTGTTGTTATGTACTTTGAGATTTCATTCATACTTTGATGGCATTTGTCACCAACAAATATATTCACCAATGTTATATTAATTAAGGCCATTTGCAACATTTACAAGTTTGACTAAAGATCAACGCTTCAGGACAAGACTGATGGAAGGTTTGTCCGCCGCCACAGTTGTAAAATTTTTGACGATCATTTGGATCAGCATACAATCCTGGAAGTTTGCCGTGGCACCAGTTGTTTGTACTTGTATGAGGGTCAGTTGTTGTAGGTACTTTTGGAACAGATGGCTTGAGAGGAGTGGATTCAGATGAAGTTGAGTTATGTGTTATTGAACCACCATCTGTGAACCAAAGAAATAGCATTTTAATCAAATTACTTGAATCCAAACCATTAAGATTTTGTTCATCCCTTGATATTTTCAGGTAGTTTCATTTTGCAACAACAGGTTAAATGAGCTTTGTGTATTTATGAAATTAATGCCTAATGTTGAAAAGAGATTCTTCACAACACCTGACTTTGCCTAGCACCTTGAGTGTTGCACTGAGCTATAAAGCCATATGGAGCAAAGTAGCAACAAAACTGGGGAGGTGACTGAAGCTGTGGACAGTGAGGGATAATTTGATGAAGATTTGTAGGGACAATGGTATGATGAAAGTGTTAGAAATAGAGCTTCACAGTGTATGGCTAAAGTTTTTAAGGTAATAGCATGTAAAGCAGAGACATACACTGGAAAAGTGGGGAATATTTGGTTGAAGACAGGCCTGAAGGAGGCTTCAGAGCAAAAGTGGGATGAAGCCATGGGAAGTGACAGGAAAATAAGTTTTAAAAGTTTTGCATTTGAACAAGAAACACCTTCTTCCAATGTAATTTAAACCAAGAATTGTATGTTTTATATAGAGTCATGGAGATGCACAGCACGAAAACAGACCCTTTGGTCCAACCCGTCCATGCTGACCAGATATCCCAACCCAATCTAGTCCCACCTGCCAGCACCCGGCCCATATCCCTCCAAACCCTTCCTATTCATATACCCATCCAGACCTTTTAAATGTTGCAATTGTACTAGACTCCACCACTTCCTCCGCAGCTCATTCCATACACATACATTGCCATTATGTACATAACACAATATTGTTTACCATCGTACTTCTCATTCTGTCATGGCATTGCACATAAATAGTGAAGATCACTTATTCAGGAGCTAGGTTATTGGGTCAGAGATAATCAGTCACTATTTTTATTTATGCTTGATTACAATGTGAGAAGTTTACAGAGATAGCTTCCTACATACCTGTAGACCTGAACATCACTATGCAAATAGAAGATGAATGAGCAAGGCAAGAGGACGTGAAATTTTGGACAAGTTAACATACTATTCAAGACAGTAACAAAATGCAGTTTAATTTGCGTGTCATGTGCAATAATTTACCAGCAATTTGAATGTTAAGAAGGGACTTCAAAGTATTGATTAAAGGGTAAACTCCTTGGCTGCATGTATTTCCAGAAAAATCATCCAGATCCAAAGCCCATGCCATGGCACCTCCAAAATTGTGAGCCTTCAGCCACTGAATCTACAGGGAAACACAGAATGAAAGATACAATTCAAAGGTATATTTGCTTGATTCAAATTAGCATTCCATTGAATACATTAGTTCTTTACTTCTCTGAAATATTGTGCATTCAATGACTGTTATATTCTTGTTTAATATCTCCAAGGAATATGCAAAAGAACAAATGAATTGCAGCGGAAATGAGGTGGGAGGCATTGATCAACATCTACTTCAGTTTCTCCTGGGAGCTGGGTTGTGGTGATGCAGGAGTTGGACAAGGGGTGAGGGCCGTTGGTTGGGTGTTAGTGGGGACTAGATAGGTAGTTAGCGACAAGGAATGTCAGTGATAGATTTCAGAGAAGGGTGATGGTTTCTGTTTGAAGCTTACTCATGAATTACCGCAGATTTGCATCCCTCTAATTTTCCCTGGTCAACTTTAAATATTAATAAGTCAAAATGCTCTAATATCTCCCATTCTAATTCAGAGTTTGGGACATAATAAGATATTTCCAGACTTTGAATAATTGCCAAGCTGAAGATTGAACTTTCTGGGTAACTCCTGCAGGCTTAGTTGCGATATGACTTGCGTTTCTTCTCAATGCACAACTCCTGTCTATGCTTCATCCAGTTGGACAATTTGATTCATTGTGCTTGATCTCAATGACAAAATCTACTTATATATACAGGGTACTTAGTGATTTTGTCAGTCATGTGATATGATATTCTGATGCACATAATTTATTATAATACAAAATCTATTTATGTGTCCATTCCAAAATATAGAGTAAATTCATGACAAATTATAGCACACAGAACAAGCCCATCACATCACACGAAGTGTGGGATGCATCATATGAAATGACATGAATATGTATAACTTCAAACGTTGCCAACTCCTCATATCCTAACTTGTAGTGTTGATGCTCTGAGATTCCCTGTTTTTTATCAACATGACATTTGCTATTATAACCTTAAATTAAATATATCTTTCTTGTCATATCAGGTTAAAACAAATTGTTACATTTTCATAATTCGACCAAGTTTAAGTAATAAAATCACAACAACCTATTGGAATTTATTTCATACACAATAAAATCTGTAAAATTGCAGAGCTTTAAGTGTTGAACCAGTAATCACCGGATAATTTATTTTCCCAAACAATACTCAGGACCATTTATCTTTGTTCTCTATTTTGTCAATGATGTAAACCAATTTTGATAAAAATTGAATATTGTAACTTACACAGTTTGAGTTGATGGTTGAAAAGAGCTCCATTGATTTACGTTTTTTTAAATAAACTTATCTTATTTTAACAAGTGTAGATTGAATAGATTGTAAATAGAATACCCATGGTTCTGAATAAACTTATGAAGAAATTTCAAAGCCCCTACTTTGGTTGTAAAGCTTTGGTGATCATCATATCCAACCCATTGGTTACCCTTGACTGCGTAAGGAACTTTTTGGTCTTCAATAAAATTAATAGTAGCACCACTCAAAAATACGCAGATCTGTCAATCAAAATAAATAAATATTGTTGAAATATCAGGCAAATTTATCCTGTTTCTTCATAGTCTCCTTTCAAGTTATTTTCAGGATTTATTTAACTCTTTTCTTAACTTCTACAATAGACTTCATTCGGAAATTATCCATAAAAAAATACAGGTACAAACAGTTCAGTATAGACTTCACAAAGTATGTTTAAATGTGAGAGAAAAATAGTGAAATGTTAATAGGAAAGAAATATACCTTCAAAAAACTAACATTTTAACATAATATTGACTATTTAATGGGTGTGGTAAAATCCTTTAAATGCTAACAGTCAGGACTAATCACAAAGGAAGGGGTGATTATCATCACAATGGATCTTTCTCAAGGGCTTACCTAATAAACAATAGATACCACATTTCAGGACTCCCTGTTTCATTTCAGTTGCGTTTTCAAGTTGGATAAGACTCATGTTTCTTGAATAAGGATCATTAAGTAAGTATTATACCTGTATATGTACCTATGTAGAGAGAGGGGTACATACACAGGTATGGTAGTTAATGACTCATCCTCAAGAAACATGTCTTCCATGCAACATGAAAACACAATTGAAATGAAATGGGGATTCCAGAAATGTGACAATTATTGTTACTGGATTGCATGATGAGATAATTTTGAAGAGTTTGCTCTGTGATAAATTGATATCATTTTCACTCTAATTACCTCATAGAAAGACCAGAATCCAGCTTCCCTGGTGAATGTTCCAGCTTGACCAGGACCTGACGCTGAAGCGCCAACACCTGTTTGTGAGGTGCTTAGGGTGAAGGTACGTCCATATGTTGGGAATCCAACAATCAGCTTCTCTGATGGGGCACCGTTTTCTCTCCAGTAATTCATAGTGAAGTTCTGCAACATAGTTTGGCTTGTTAGCTTTACTGAGATTTAATAAACACAATTAGGTCTTTTACAGGCCTCCTAATAGTCCTAGAATCGTTGAAGAAAGGATTGTGAAGATGATTCAGGAGAAGAGTGACAGTAATAGGGTGATTGTTATGGGAGACTTTAACTTTCCTGATATTGATTGGGAAAGCTATAGCTCCAGTTCGTTAGATGGGTCAGTGTTTGTGCAATGTGTGCAGGAGAGTTTCCTGACACAATATGTAGATAAGCCAACAAGAGGTGAGGCCATACTGGATTTGGTTCTGGGTAACGAACCAGGCCAGGTATTAGAACTAGAGGTAGGTGAGCACTTTGGGGACAGTGACCACAATTTGGTGATTTTTACACTCGTGATGGAGAGGGATAAGTGTGTACTACAGGGCAAGAGTTATAGCTGGGGGCAGGGAAAGTATGATGCGTTAAGGCATGACTTAGGATGTGTGGATTGGAAAAGTAGATTCCAAGGCAAGAGCGTAATTGATATGTGGAACTTGTTCAAGGAGCAACTATTGAGTGTCCTTGATAAGTACGTACCTATCAGACAGGGAGGAAAGGGTCGTGTGAGGGAGCCGTGGTTTAATAAGGAATTGGAATCCCTTGTTAAATGGAAGAGGGCGGCCTTTGTAAAGATGAGGTGTGAAGGTTCAATAGGGGCGATTGAGAGTTATAAGGTAGCCCGGAAGGACCTGAAGAGAGAGCTAAGAGCAGCAAGGAGGGGACATGACAGGTCCTTAGTTGGTAGGATTAGGGAAAACCCTAAGGCTTTCTATAGGTATGTTAGGAATAAAAGAATGACTAGGGTAGGAATAGGTCCAATCAAGGATAGTAATGGGAAGCTGCGTGTGGAGGCTGAAGAGATTGGGGAGGCACTGAATGAATACTTTTCGTCAGTATTCACTCAGGAACAGGACATTGTTGTCGATATGAATACTGAGGCACGAATAAGTAGAATGGATGGCTTTGAGCTATGTAGAGAAGAGGTGTTGGAAATTCTGGCAAGGGTGAAAATAGATAAGTCCCCTGGGCCTGATGGCATTTATCCTAGGATTCTCTGGGAAGCAAGGGAGGAGATTGCAGAGCCATTGGCCTTGATTTTTGTGTCCTCTTTGTCTACAGGAGTAGTGCCAGAGGACTGGAGGCTAGCAAACGTGGTTCCCTTGTTCAAGAAGGGGAGTAGGGATAATCCTAGTAATTATAGGCCAGTGAGTCTCACTTCTGTTGTGGGCAAAGTCTTAGAGAGAATTGTAAGGGATAGGATTTATGCACATCTGGATAAGAATAATGTGATCAAGGATAGTCAGCATGGTTTTGTGAAGGGCAGGTCGTGCCTCACAAACCTTATTGAATTCTTTGAGAAGGTGACTAAGGAGGTAGATGAGGGGAAAGCGGTAGATGTGGTATATATGGATTTTAGTAAGGCGTTTGATAAGGTCCCCCATGGTAGGCTACTGCAGAAAATACAGAGATATGGCATTGAGGGTGAGTTGGAGGTTTGGATTAGGAATTGGCTGGCTGGAAGAAGACAGAGGGTAGTAGTTGATGGCAAAGGTTCATCTTGGAGTGCCGTCACTAGCGGTGTTCCGCAAGGATCTGTTTTGGGACCATTGCTGTTTGTCATTTTTATAAATGACCTGGAGGAAGGGTTAGAAGGTTGGGTGAGCAAGTTTGCAGGTGATACGAAAGTCGGAGGAGTTGTAGACAGTGAGGAAGGATGTGGCAGGTTACAGCGGGATATAGAGAAGCTGCAGAGCTGGGCAGAAAGGTGGCAAATGGAGTTCAATGTAGGTAAGTGTGAGGTGATTCACTTTGGTAGGAGTAATAAAAAGATGGGGTACTGGGCTAATGGTCGGATACTTGGTAGTGTGGAAGAGCAGAGGGATCTTGGTGTCCATGTACACAGATCTCTGAAAGTTGCCACCCAGGTAAATAGTGCAGTGAAGAAGGCATATGGCGTACTGGCTTTTATTGGTAGAGGAATTGAGTTCCGGAGTCCTGAGGTCATGCTGCAGTTGTATAAGACTCTGGTGCGGCCGCATCTGGAATATTGTGTGCAGTTTTGGTCGCCATACTATAGGAAGGATGTGGAGGCACTGGAACGGGTGCAGAGGAAGTTTACCAGGATGTTGCCTGGTATGGTAGGAAGATCCTATGAGGAAAGGCTGAGGCACTTGGGGTTGTTTTCATTGGAGAAAAGAAGGTTTAGGGGTGACTTGATAGAGGTGTAAAAGATGATTAGGGGGTTAGATAGGGTTGACCATGAAAACCTTTTTCCACGTATGGAGTCAGCTATTACAAGGGGGCATAGCTTTAAATTAAGGGGGGGTAGATATAGGACAGATGTTAGGGGTAGGTTCTTCACTCAGCGAGTCGTAAATTCATGGAATGCCCTGCCAGTAGCAGTAGTGGACTCTCCCTCTTTATGGGTATTTAAGCGGGCATTGGATAGGTATATGCAGGATAGTGGCTTAGTGTAGGTTAGGGGTGCTTTGATCGGCGCAACATCGAGGGCCGAAGGGCCTGTACTGCGCTGTAATGTTCTATGTTCTATGTTCTATGTTCTATGTTCTATGTTCTATATTCTATGTTCTATAACAAATGTGTTAATTTTTGTAATATTTTACACTGATAATGATTATAACCGAATTTGGCTATCCTGTTTACAGACATACTTACGACATTATAGTAAATATATTGGCCTCGGTCAGTAGAGCCACGATACAGAGGGCTGTTGTGTCCAGTCACACTCTCCCAAGAACCATGATAATCATATGCCATAACAGAGATGAAGTCCAAGTATCTGTTTAAAAATAATACGACTTGAAGCATGATAACTCAAAATTATTTTGTATAGTTAATCACAATAATATTTACGAGTATTACTCAGTCAATGGCTCTATTGTAAAGCATTGATGCCTGGGTAATACTCCAGGTTTACATTCTATTCTTTGATTATTGGAGCTAAGGCAATTCTTAATGAGGGTGTTTCTTTATTTCTCAGCTCAGCACCAGGTGGTGGTCTTCATTTTGTAGGAGAACTGTGTCTCAGACAATAGGAAACATCAAGCAGCCTCAATCTCCAAAGGAGGATCTCATACTGCTTCATTCATTTGAAGCTCTTGGAATCACACCTACAGTTACAGTGAAATCAGATGTCTGTAAGAGTTCAAACATGTGCAGACTGGGTGGATTGGCAATGCTAAATTGGGCCGTAGTGTCCAGGTATGTTCCGGATCATTGGGTTATTCATTGGAAATGAGGAGTGGTGAACAGGATGTTCTTTGGAGGGTCAGTGCAGACTTGCTGGCTCAAATGGCCACTTTCTCCATTGTAGGGATTGTATGATTGTAAACTGTGGAACTGAGCAGAAAGAATAAAGAAGAACAAAATTAAAAATAAATTTTATTTCCTGTAGCGGACAGGATATTGTATCACTTTTGTCATTGCTTTGGGGAAAATGTTATTAAAACGACCCTCTTCCAACAGGGAAAACTTTTGAGAATCTATTAGTGTCTCATTTTCACACTGCCACACTATGAGCATACCACTGACATGTTTCCACTCAATAACAGAGTGCAGTGATGATGATGACATGTACTCTGCTAAAGGAAGGGAATTGATTTAAATAGCCCTCGTCCAGGAGTCAGATTGAAATCAGTCAGCACTGCTGCTGAAGGCAGAAAGGAGAAAAAGGTTGGCAGAAAGACTTTGGAAGGATAATCCTTCCAGTTCTCTGGAAGGTCAAATTGGAGATTATGAAGGACTGAAGGGAAGTTTTGTTCCAAGGTAAAATCTGGAATTGGGCAGATTGTCGTGTCGTGTTCCCAGGCTGCTGGTACTTCTCAATGTTTTAACGTCAGCACTCTGCAACTGAGCCCATATCCCCTTTTACAGTGAAAATTTGATCTATTTAAGGATTTTTCACTTACGTTGCTTTTAGCCGTTAGTGTAGGAAATATCATTAAAACAGACTTGTTGCTTGAACTCAACATTGAATAAATGGTCAGGAACGTTGGGGAAGAAGAAAAAAGTGATTTAAAAAGGCTGTCTATGTCATGTTTGTACATGAGGACAACTTCTGTCTCAACAGTTTCAAAGCTCACATTCTTAAAAAGCTTTGATTGTTCTTTCCATGTCTCATTAAACTTCAACTAATTCAGTTACAACATGCTTTGTAAAAGCTTTTTCCCAAAGATTGTAAGCTTGAACCATTCAATAAGTTGTACTCACTTTGAAACTTCAGATATCTCATATGCGGCATCAATGGTTCCTTTTCCAGCAGCAACAGCAGCTGTCAGCAGGAGTCTGTCCTTGCCGGAAGATTGTGCCTCTTTTTTAAAGGCCGCTAGCAATTCCTACAGAGGGTGAGCACACTTTGATTTTAAATTACGATAAACATTTCTCAGAAAATAGTTGCCGTAGCGCACTGTTCATGGGAATTTTGTTACTCAACATCAGTTGTCACTTCATCAGAATGGGGCAGTTGGTTGGATGGTTGGTTTGCAATGGAGAGAGACGCAAACTGTGCAGGTTCCTGTACTGTGTGAGGTTACAACGAAGGTCCTGAATTCTCAGTCTTGTTACTTGCCTGAGGTGTGATGTCTGTCAGGTCAAACTC
Organism: Chiloscyllium punctatum; assembly: GCF_047496795.1. Taxonomy (NCBI): domain Eukaryota; kingdom Metazoa; phylum Chordata; class Chondrichthyes; order Orectolobiformes; family Hemiscylliidae; genus Chiloscyllium; species Chiloscyllium punctatum. The sequence goes on from NC_092783.1 coordinate 47,991,718, forward strand.
ACCACAATAGAGAGCATCCTTCTGGGACTATGGTTCATGTCAGACTCAGCTTTTTATATTTTGCCTTTATTTAAGGGATTATTTTCTTCTGTGATGTTGAGTATATTTTCCTGATCTACTGCCTTAACTATTTATACGAAGGCCATTTCCAGTGCATCCATTTCCATGAAAGTCGCAGTCGAAAGAGACGATGTAGGCCATTTAGGAGTGAGAGGAAGAGATTGTTTTTTCTACTCAGCATGGTGTCCCTGTGAAATTTCTACCACAGAAAGCAGCTGAGGCCAAACTATTGAATGTTGTCAAGGAAGATGTAGATATAGTTCTTAGGATTAAAGGAATCAAAGGGTGTGCAGAAATGGGCTATTGAGTTGCTCGGTTAGCCATGATTACATTGAACGCAGGAGCAGGTTCACATTGTTTACATCTGTCCCTATTTCCCATGTTTCAGGTTTCTATGCATACTAGTTGGCCCTCAGTGACATTTGGGAAGCATTACTGGTTTTGGGGTTTCTATATTTAATCTCCACATGTTATGTTGATCACCACCATTCACAAATTTGAAAAGTAGTAAAATATAAGTACAAAAAAATGAGATGGAAGATAATTGTTTTCTGAATTAATTACAAAGGTGTTTTCTTGTGATACTCTCACATAGTGTTAGAGTAACCATGGTAACCTTAGACCTTTCACCTTAACCAAGACTGTGAAACGCTGTTTATCTTCCGGTGGACTGCTTCGTGATCCAGGATACTCCCAGTCCAGATCTAAACCATCAAATCTATGCTTCCTCAGAAAGTCGATTGAAGAATCGATAAATATTTTGCGAGTCTGCGATGTAGCCACCATGCTGGTAAATCTAATCACGGGAACAGATTGAAAATAGAGAATGCATTAAATTGATCAATCTCCACTTGAAAACCAACTGAATAGTTCTGTCCAGCATTTAATTTTTGAATACTTGACATGCCCATAGTAACAAGTTAAAACAATGACTGCAGATGCTGAAAACCAAATATGGATTAGTGGTGCTGGAAGAGCACAGCAATTCAGGCAGCATCCAACGAGCAGCAAAATTGACGTTTCGGGCAAAAGCCCTTCATCAGGAATAAAGGCAGTCAGCCTGAAGCGTGGAGAGATAAGCTAGAGGAGGGTGGGGGTGGGGAGAGAGTAGCATAGAGTACAATGGGTGAGTGGGGGAGGAGATGAAGGTGATAGGTCAAGGAGGAAAGGGTGGAGTGGATAGGTGGAAAAGAAGATAGGCAGGTCGGACAAGTCCGGACAAGTCAAGGAGACAGTGCTGAGCTGGAAGTTTGAAACTAGGATGAGGTGGGGGAAGGGGAAATGAGGAAGCTGTTGAAGTCCACATTGATGCCCTGGGGTTGAAGTGTTCCGAGGCGGAAGATGAGGCGTTCTTCCTCCAGGCGTCTGGTGGTGAGGGAGCGGCAGTGAAGGAGGCCCAGGACCTCCATGTCCTCGGCAGAGTGGGAGGGGGAGTTGAAATGTTGGGCCACGAGGCGGTTTGGTTGATGGTGCGGGTGTCTCGGAGATGTTCCCTAAAGCGCTCTGCTAGGAGGCGCCCAGTCTCCCCAATGTAGAGGAGACCACATTGGGAGCAACGGATACAATAAATGATATTAGTGGATGTGCAGGTAAAACTTTGATGGATGTGGAAGGCTCCTTTAGGGCCCTGGATAGAGGTGAGGGAGGAGGTGTGGGTGCAGGTTTTACAGTTCCTGCGGTGGCAGGGGAAAATGCCAGAATGGGAGGGTTGGTCGTAGGGGGGTGTGGACCTGACCAGGTAGTCACGGAGGGAACGGTCTTTGTGGAAGGCGGAAAGGGGTGGGGAGGGAAATATATCCCTGGTGGTGGGGTCTTTTTGGAGGCGGCGGAAATGTCGGCAGATGATTTGGTTTATGCGAAGGTTTGTAGGGTGGAAGGTGAGCACCAGGGGCATTCTGTCCTTGTTACGGTTGGAGGGGTGGGGTCTGAGGGTGGAGGTGCGGGATGTGGACGAGATGCGTTGGAGGGCATCTTTAACCACGTGGGAAAGAAGGAGGCCATCTGGTGTGTTCTATGGTGGAACTGGTCCTCCTGGGAGCAGATACGGCAGAGGCGGAGAAATTGGGAATATGGGATGGCATTTTTGCAAGAGATAGGGTAGGAAGAGGTGTAATCCAGGTAGCTATGGGAGTCGGTGGGTTTGTAAAAAATGTCAGTGTCAAGTCGGTCGTCACTAATGGAGATGGAGTGGTCCAGGAAGGGGAGCAAGGTGTCAGAGATGGTCCAGGTAAATTTAAGGTCAGGGTGGAATGTGTTGGTGAAGTTGATGAATTGCTCAACTTCCTCGCGGGAGCACGAGGTGCCGCCAATGCAGTCATCAATGTAGCGGAGGAAGAGATGGGGAGTGATGCTGGTGTAATTACGGAAGATCAACTGTTCTACATAGCCAACAAAGAGGCAGGCATAGCTGGGGCCCATACGTGTGCCCATGGCTACGCCTTTGGTCTGGAGGAAGTGGGAGGATTCAAAGGAGAAATTGTTAAGGGTGAGGACTAGTTCGGCCAAACGAATGAGAGTGTCAGTGGAAGGGTACTGTTGTGGACGTCTGGAGAGAAAAAAACGGAGGGCTTGGAGGCCCTGGTCATGGCGGATAGAGGTGTAGAGGGATTGGATATCCATGGTGAAGATGAGGCGTTGGGGGCTGGGGAAACGGAAGTCTTGGAGGAGGTGGAGGGCGTGGGTGGTGTCTCGAATGTATGTGGGGAGTTCCTGGACTAGGGGGAATAGGACAGTGTCAAGGTAGGTAGAGATGAGTTCAGTGGGGCAGGAGCATGCTGAGACAATGGGTCGGCCAGGTTGGTCAGGCTTGTGGATCTTGGGAAGGAGGTAGAACCGGGCAGTGCCGGGTTCCCGGACTATGAGGTTGGAAGCTGTGGGTGGGAGATGAGGTTCTGTATGGTCTGGGAGATGATGGTTTGGTGATGGGGGGTGGGGTCATGGTCGAGGGAGCAGTAGGAAGAGGTGCCCATAGGAACCTCCACTTGTTAACAGAATAACATGAAACAAAAGACAGAGATATTTAGAACAAGATGTGAAAGCTACAAGCAGGAATGCTGTCTCTTTAACTTGACAAACTCCAGCACTGGCCCAATAATTCTTCAAACATAAATTCTGATTTAAACATATAACAGTTTTCATAAGTACAAATTTTCAATTATAAACTTATATCGGGGATTTATTTTGCATTGTTATGATGTTTGGCAACGTGAACAACCTAATAAGATACTTACTTAAAACCTCTTAAACTAGGCATATGTTGCCATCATTTCATGCAGGAAAATTCGCATATTTCAGTTTACTCATTAAACACAGAATTGTTGACATTCTGGACTCTCAACTCACTTAACATTGGGATGTTCACCAATTTGCAAAAATAAATTAATGAGTAATGTTACCTGCTGGTACCAAAATTCCAACCTCCAATAGCTAAAAGTGTTTTCAGCTTGGAATTTCTGTTGAGTAAAAGTACACAAACTGTGAATTTCAGTTTTGCAGTAACCTGAAGCAGAGTATATGAATATTCAATTCTCAATCACAGTAAGATTTCACAAAATAATGTTATCGATCATTTTCTTGCAAAATGTTGAAGTAGTTTAACATGAAATTAATTATAACTTAAATCTTAAATTTGTAAATATTAGAGCACAGAGTGAATGAAGACTTACTTTTTTTTCAGATCATTGAATTTCACATACATAGTTTCATCATTCCATTCATAGGTGGTGAGTTTGTTATCTGTCATACTGGCGAAGGCATAAATCAGATGAGTGCACAGGTAGGGGTCAACATTACTTGGAACAAATTTAGCAGTGGATGGTCTGTACTGAGACCAGTTTGTGTAGTAACAAACCAGCTTGTAGGAAGAGACTGAAGTGTGAAGAAAACATGTATTTATTTGAAATATTATAGACAATTATCTGTAGACTTCCGCAAAACACTAGGCTATCAACAAATCATGGTTTTTGAATTGGGATTGAGTTCATGTACTGTTGCTTATTTGACACAAGGGTGTTAACTGTGACTATGATTGATAATATGAAACCAATGAAATCAATTCAGTCATACTTTGTACATTGGCTCCAATTTTCAGTAACATTAATATTATCACAAATTCAAGCTCTCAAATTGTCACAGTGAGATTTTAAATCATACTTGATTGGGTCAGTACCCCAGTAATATTTACACTATGTTACCTTTTCCTGGAATAATTAAAAAAAGCTTTATAATATCTATAAGTATGCAACACTTACCCAGTGATCTTTGTAGTAGGACTAAACTCACTGAAATAAAAATAAACATGCAATGTAATTTTTTGTCACTAAATACCAAAGAACCTTCCTGTTAAAAGATACATTGAAAATGAATTTAACTGAAATTTTAATTGTATTTTTGTGTAGGACAAATATATATTCTAAAACTGAAGTCTTAAGTCAGTTGTTCTTCTGTTTATGTCTTTGATTTTAATTTTTTTCAGGAAATATATGTTGAGATTTTGTGAAAATCTAATTAATCTGGAGATTGAAAAAAGTTCCATGAGTATGGAGTCATACAGTGAGTTTTGAGAAGATTTGTAGCTCAGGTTGAGGTTCTGGGCATAGGCTTGCTCGCTGAGTTGGGAACCTCCCAGCTCAGTGAGCAAACCTACATCCAGAGAGTCATACAGTCATAGAGATTTACAACACCGAAAAAGATGCTTCAGCCCATCATGTCTGTGCTGGTCAAAAGCAATCATCTTATTACTCCAAATCCATTTCTCAGCATTTGGGCCATTTCCTTGAATGCCTCCATCATTGAAACATCAGAAGTCACAAAACACCTGGTTATAGTTGGCCATGTTTATTTGAAATTACAAGCTTTTGAAGCACTGCTCTTTCATCAGGCGAAATCTTGTTCTTCACTTGACAAAGGGGCACCATTCCAAAAGCTTGTGATTTCAAATAAACTTGTTGGACCATAACATGGTGTTGTGTGACTTCTGATTTTGCCCACCTCAGTCTAACAGCTGCACATCCATATCATGATTACAAATGCACACCTAAATGCTTCTTAAATGTTACAAAGGTTTCTACCTCTACCCTACTCACAGGAAGTGAATTCCCAACTGCACACTATAATGATTTCAACAAGGTCAGCCAGGTGGACCTCATGGAATGAGTTCCGTATTTGGGGGCTATTAATCTGGTCCAATCAGGGAGCCCTGGCTGACAGATAAAAGCAGACATCCCATCTTCCTGGTGGTGGAAATTGAATAAAGATTCGTGCACTTTGTGTCTCTCACTGTGTCTCACACCTGCACACACATAACATGGGTGCTGGGGAAAAAAATAAGCACTAGTGCAGTTAGGTGGTAGTGTGGGGGTTTAAAAAAAAAAAAAAAAAAATAAAAAGGAGAGTTTTGATCACACAATATTGCCCTTTGATGTGAAGGGCAGTGCTTGTCACTGGTCACTCAGATGTAAACAAAAACAAAGCTGACATCCTGGGGTGGCACGGTGACTCAGTGATTAGCACTGGTGCCTCACAGCACCAGGGACCTGGGTTTGATTCCTGCCTCAGGCAACTGACTTTGGAGTTTGCACAGTTAGGAGTAAATATAGGGTAGGGGAATGGGTCTGAATGGGTTACTCTTCAGAGGGTCGGTGTGGACCTGTGGGTCCGAAGGTCCTGTTTCTACACTGGAAAGATTCTTTAATTCTAAGTGGCTGAAATGTCACATAATTGGAACTTCAGGGATAATATTTAAAACAAAAAGATATAAAAAGAAAAAAAGTAGACATCCTGACACTCTGAGAGCTGGCTCTGGGGAAGCTGGATCAGTGTCATAAAAGGTAAATGAAAGGTGACTTAGTGATGGAATACCAGCGTCTATAGAGTTATTTCACCCAACACTCTCTGGGTGAAAAAGGTTTTCCTCACAGCTTCTCTAAGCTGAATGCCTTTCCCTTAAATAAAATAACCGAACTGAACTGTTGAGATTGAGAAAGTCCAACCACTTCAGCACTTACTGGCCAATCAAGGGGATGATGTCTGGCCAGACAGTGATGCGAGATCTTCAATGAGATGTTAAATATTAATACTGTGGCTGAAAACAATCCCATGGCATTATGTAAGGTACACCCATATGAACAGACTGAAGGGGGCATTGGGTAACCTGCTGATGAAAGCTATCGCCCAGTTTTGTGGTGTCACTTGCCAGCTCAGTTAATCAGAATTTTTTAAACAAGACACAAAATACTGACCAATCAAGAGAAATGTCTTCCCCATTCTTGTGCTTTGAATTTGTCTTTATGGATCTGTAAAAGAAATCATAACTAACCAAGCAACTTACATAGAAATAACATCTTAAAGCAGAAATATCTGTAAATTCAGGAGAATACTTTTCCTATTTTATGCATAAAACTCAATGACAAATATCTTAAACTCACCTAAGTAGGCAAAAGCTTAAATCCGTACTGAGTAGTCCACTGGTCACCTTTAAAAAACTGAACCACCCATTTTATGTATTTTTGCATTTCTGGCAAATTTGTATCAAGCAAGAGTAGGATTGGAAGGATTCAACTTCCTTCTGTGTTGCAATATGTGTATCATGTGAATTTTGAGGAACTGCATAATTTTCTGTAATATTTTGTTAACTTCTCCAATACTTAGCTCAGTTTAAAACTATTGAGACATGTTGAGTTTGGTAATATTTTTTACTTGGACAATACTTTTATGCTGTGGAATATGGCATTGGATTTAAATTATTGTTGATAGATGACAGATACAAGTGTTAGCATTTTACATTAATTTTCAGACTGGCCTCATAACTTTGTCTCATTAGTAACAGAAGAGGTGATGTATCAAACTGTAGTGATTGGAGCAATGTCAGCCAGTCACCCAAAGTGGATTAGTGGTGCTGGAAGAGCACAGCAGTTCAGGCAGCATCCAACGAGCAGCGAAATCGACATTTCGGGCAAAAGCCCTTCATCAGGAATAAAGGCAGTGAGCCTGAAGCGTGGAGAGATAAGCTAGAGGAGGGTGGGGGTGGGGAGAAAGTAGCATAGAGTACAATGGGTGAGTGGGGGAGGAGATGAAGGTGATAGGTCAAGGAGGAGAGGGTGGAGTGGATAGGTGGAAAAGAAGATAGGCAGGTCGGACAAGTCCAGACAAGTCAAGGAGACAGTTACTGAGCTGGAAGTTTGAAACTAGGATGAGGTGGGGGAAGGGGAAGTGACCTACTTGTGCTATGGAGTCAACAAGACTGGTTACATCTATTGGAGGATAAAGTTAAGGCAATCAATGGTGCCTTGGCTTCCACGTCTGTACCAAAGCTTATGTCTTTCCTTGGGTTGGTGAATTCATAGGTAACCTGGTCTCCTTCAGGTACCCTTACATTTGCAATGAAAAAAGGGCCAGCCTTGGAAATGGTCTTGTAGCCAAGATGCAGCCTTTAGGGAAGTGAAGAAGTAGCTATCATCATCTAAGGTGTTGGCACACACTGATCTCGAGTGAAATGTGGGGTGCTGTCACATGATGCCTACTTGTATGATATTGGTGTAGTGATGGCTCACTTGGTGACCCTGAAATATATGCTTCCTGGACTTTGGCTAATGCTGAAAGAAGATAGGTCCAGACAGAGAAGGAAGGTTTGGTGGTCAGTTTGGGCAAGAGAAAGATCCACAAGTACCTTTTTGTGGATGTAACTTTGTAATAATAACTGACCTTAACTCCATGCCATGTCCACTCAAAGAGGCCAGGCGGTTCCGCCCATAGCTTCAGGCTGAATTCAGCAGTGGGCTTTTATTCTGAGTGTGTACAATTACAAGTTGGAAAGCTGCCAGGAGGCCAAATGGCAAATGTGGATGCCTTGAGCTGTCGCCTACCAGCAGATACACCACCGATGGTATTGCCACTAGAAGTCTCTGTTCTAGTATTAAACTTCCTGGCCACCCTTCCGGTCTCCGCTGACAATATCTGACTATGGACACAAAACAATTCCATCCATGCATATCTAAAACAGATGGTGATAATGGGGGAAAGAGAAGGGCCATCACAACCAGGACTGAAACCTTTCTGAACCCGGCAAGATCAGATCACAGTAGAGTGTGACATATTATTATGGGGAGCAAAAGTGAATGTCCTGAGCAAAGTTCGCCAACAAATACTGGATGACCTCCAACTGGGTCATCAGGGGTTTCAAAAATGAAGATATTGGTGAGAAGCTATGCCTGGTGGCAGGATTGTCTGCCAACATGGCCACTTGGATGGGATAGTGCCCAGATTGCCAACAAAGACAAAGATTACAGCCAACATCTCCCTCACATTTATGAGAATGAGCAGAGAAGCCCTGGACTCAGTTACATGTTGGCAATGCTGGCCCCTTCATGGGTTGTATGTTCTTAGTCATTGTGAATGCCCACTCGAAGTGGTTGGATCTGCATAGAATTCATTTGTCAAACATGGTGGTGACAATTGAAAAACTGTGAGCATCTTTTGCAATACGTGGACTCTTGGAAGTGTGGGTCAGAGACAACGGGCCATCAGTTACCAACAGGGAATTCCAGTATTTCCTAAAGTCAATTGGCATTCAAGCTTGTAAGGATAGCGCTACACAATCCATCATCCAATGGCCTGGTGGAAAGAGGCAGCCAAAGGCCTGATGCTGCCTGGCTTGTTGTGCTTTTCCAGCCTCCTGCTTGTCTACGATTAAAGAAACAACTAACAGCTTCACTCTATACCAAACTGTCCTGACTCCTGTTTGAGTGCAGGCCCACCCATCACACAACTGCAGGGACAGCTCTAGCAGAGTTGCTAATGGGGAGAAGACTCCACACCAGGTTGCATCTGATCTTGCTGGACCTAGAGGGAAAGAGAATTGGCATCAGGAATGCTAATGCCGGACACAAGGCTCCTCCAACAGGGAGAGGCAGTTTATTTCTGGGGACAAGGTTTAGTGTCGAAACCACGGAAATAGCCCTGCATGGGTAAAAGGCACGGTTGGTGAGAGGTCGAGCTCCGTGATGTACAAAGTTTAGGTGAGTGAGATGGTCCTGAACAAGTACGTAGGCAACATGAAAGCTGCAACCTCCCAAATGGCACAGAAACAAAACATATCCAGCCCCTCATAGCATCCACCAAGGTGTCAGAACTGTGAGTTCTCCACTTCCACGTAGTGTCAAAGCAACCTCAGAGTCTGAGATGTCACAGCTTCACCACCATTATCACCGAAAGAATAATTTCTGCTGAGATGTTCTGAGCGCAAGAAGTGCGCTACGGTCCAGTACATGTTGCCAATATTTGAGGCAGAGTCAGAAGAACCAGATCTTGTGCGAAAACACCCAGGAGAAACTATAGGAAAAGCAACAGGCTAATGTCTTCTTTGGAGTGAGTGTGAGGTAGCTGCAGGAAGGTGGTGACACTTAGCCTTCGGCAGTGCAGAAGGTCATTGACCTTCCTCTTGTATTGCCTCAGATTTCTATGGATTATTGAAACTACACTGTTCTGGGTGGTGTCCTCAACCAACTGGCTGGATCTTGTGTTGTGGATGCCTTTGCAGGACCTGGGGTGAAGAGGACCACCTATATCCTCTCAACCTTGCCCACCAGGACTTCCAGGGTCTGCAAAGTGAGGTACCAATTTCCCCTTGTTTGCCATGACCCTAGGCAAATAAATTAACTTTGCAGGGCATCTTCAGACTGCCAGGGCTTGACCAGGTGCATTTCTACCTTTTAAGTATAAAGTCATAGAATCACACGGGAACGGTGCGTTCGGTCCAACTCTCCATGTCGACCAGATACCCTAAACTAATCCAGCCGCTTTTGTCAGCATTTGATCCAATCTCTCTAAACCCTTCCAATTCATATACCCATCTCGATGTCTTTTAAATGTTATAATTGTAAGAGCTTCCACTACTTCCTCTGGCAGCTCATTCCATACATGCACCACCCTCTGTGTGAAACAGTTGCCCCCAGGTTCCTTTTAGATCCCATTATGGACTCCCCTCCCCTGCAGCGAGGATATTGGCTCTTCACCCTGTCCATGCCCCTCATGGTAAGGTCACCCCACCCCCTCAGCCTTCTATGCTCCAGGGAAAACAGCCCCAGCCTATTCAGGCTCTCCTAATAGCTAAAATCCTCCAATGCTGGCAATGTCCATGTAAATCAAATATGGCACCAATATCAGGGACCATGGGGAGTCCCAGCAATGGTGAATACTTCCATCTACTGTGAGTGAGAGAATAGGACAGGCAGAGTATGTGGGGCCATGTTACATAGGCAAATAGGTGATTTTGGGATAACGTTATGAGAAAATTCACCAGCGAGAAACATCCCATGAAACTTGTCAAAAATGCCACTTTGTTATTTGTGATGAACTCAGCTTAGAGTTTCCTCAATCACACTGAGCAGACTGTGCAATATGAATTCTCCATAGATTGTGGTCTGTGCCGTGATTGCTCACATCGTCATTCTCAATGGTCTAATAGTCACCAGGGATAAGCAGATCTGGGATCTGGTGAAGAATCAACTGGGAACCAAACAGTTTTTGTGAAGATTTAATTTTGTATATTGTTGCTCTCAAAAGTGGTTGGAAGAATTTTGAAGCTCATTAACAGTGTACTTTGAGTCCTTCCATAGTCAAAGATCCTGGAGTGAGACTTGAAGCTCGGACTTACAGCTTATGCTCCAAACTGAGCCTTCCAGGCCCCACTTTGTGGAAAATAGCATTTAGTACAACATTAAATTGCAGCAGTTATAGCAGGTAAAAATACAATTAGCTTTCTGTTGTGAGCAAGTAGAGGATATGGTATCATTCAAGGAACTTGCAGTGATATAATTAGAATTATTCTAATAGCAAAATATTGATAATGTTCGCCAATGTGTTGCCCAATATTGCAGAAAGTGCATCACACGAGACTTTGTTAATATGTGGATTTGCATCTGACAAATACCTTGAATGCTTGAATTCCGGTATACAACTCAATCTGCAATATTCCACCCCATAAGAAAACAGGTGGTACCTGTTAGTTGAGATTCCCAAACCAACAGTTGCAGCACTCCTTGACAGTGATTCAACTGCGTAGAAATAGTGAGGTAGCAGCTGATTACAATGTCTCTCCTGTCTCTGATTAATTTTCTACAGTCACCCTTATTTATGCTAATGCATGGAACCAAAAAAAATCAGAATGGATCCAAAAACTAAGTAGATGTTAATTTTTCACTTCAAACAGGGGGATGGGATCCGGACTTGTAGTCCAGCAAGTAAGCTAGCTGTGTGTCAGGATGTCCAAGACTGTAGGGAGGCTGTGGAGAAGGTAGCACTGACAGGGACTACTTACGGACACAGAGATGGGCTCAAGTGCGTATACTTCAATGCAAGGAGTATCAGAAATAAGGTGGGTGAACTTAAGGCATGGATCGGTACCTGGGACTACGATGTTGTAGCCATCACGGAAACATGGATAGATGAGGGACAGGAATGGCTGTTGGAGGTTCCTGGTTACAGATGTTTCAGTAAGATTAGGGAGGGTGGTAAAAAAGGAGGGGGGGTGGCATTGCTAATTAGAAATGGTATAACGGCTGCAGAAAGGAAGTTTGAGGGAGATCTGCCTCTGGAGGTAGTATGGGCTGAAGTCAGAAATAGGAAAGGTGCAGTCACCTTGTTGGGTGTTTATTATAGGCCCCCCAATAGCAGCAAAGATGTGGAGAAACAGATTGGGAAACAGATTTTGGAAAGGTGCAGAAGCCACAGGGTCGTAGTCATGGGCGACTTCAACTTCCCAAATATTGATTGGAAGCTCTTTAGATCAAGTAGATTGGATGGGGCGGTGTTTGTGCAGTGTGTCCAGGAAGCTTTTCTAACGCAGTATGTAGATTGTCCAACCAGAGGGGAGGCCATATTGGATTTGGTACTCGGTAACGAACCGGGACAAGTGGTGGGCTTGTTAGTGGGTGAACATTTTGGTGATGGCGACCACAATTCTGTCACTTTCACCTTGGTTATGGAGAGGGATAGGTGCACACAACAAGGAAGTTTTTACAATTGGGGGAAGGGAAATTACGATGCTGTAAGACAGGATTTGAGGAGCATACGTTGGGAGCATAGGCTGTCAGGGAAGGATGTGGTGGAAATGTGGGACTTTTTCAAGGAGCAGATACGACGTGTCCTTGATATGTATGTACCGATCAGGCAGGAAAGAAATGGTCGTGTGAGGGAGCCTTGGTTGACGAGGGAGGTTGAATGTCTAGTAAAGAGGAAGAAGGAGGCTTACATAAGGTTGAGGAAACAAGGTTCAGACAGAGCAGTGGAGGGATACAGGATAGCCAGAAGGGACCTGAAGAAAGGGATTAGGAGAGCTAAGAGAGGGCATGAAAAATCCCTGGCGGATAGGATCAAGGATAACCCCAAGGCATTCTATGCGTATGTGAGAAACCTGAGAATGACGAGAACGAGGGTAGGTCCGATCAAGGACAGTGGTGGGAGACTGTGTATTGAGTCGGAAGAGATAGGAGAGGTCTTGAACAAGTACTTCTCTTCAGTATTTACGAACGAGAGGGACTGTATTGTTGAAGAGGAGAGTGTGAAACGGACTGATAAGCTAGAAGAGATATCTGTTAGGAAGGAAGATGTGTTGGACATTTTGAACAACTTGAGGATAGACAAGTCCCCCGGGCCTGACGGGATATATCCTAGGATTATGTGGGAAGCAAGAGAGGAAATTGCAGTACCGTTGGCAATGATCTTCTCGTCTTCACTGGCAACGGGGGTGGTACCAGGGGACTGGAGAGTAGCGAATGTTGTGCCCCTGTTCAAAAAAGGGAATAGGGATAACCCCGGGAATTACAGGCCAGTTAGTCTTACTTCTGTGGTAGGCAAAGTAATGGAAAGGGTACTGAGGGATAGGATTTACGAGTATCTGGAACGGCACTGCTTGATTAGGGACAGCCAGCACGGATTTGTGAAGGGTAGGTCTTGCCTTACAAGTCTTATTGAATTCTTCGAGGAGGTGACCAAGCATGTGGATGAGGGTAGAGCAGTGGATGTAGTGTACATGGATTTTAGTAAGGCATTTGATAAGGTTCCCCATGGTAGGCTTATGCGGAAAGTCAGGAGGCATGGGATAGAGGGAAATTTGGCCAATTGGATAGAAAACTGGCTAACCGGTCGAAGTCAGAGAGTGGTGGTAGATGGTAAATATTCAGCATGGAGTCCAGTTACAAGTGGAGTTCCGCAGGGATCAGTTCTGGGCCCTCTGCTGTTTGTAATTTTTATTAATGACTTAGATGAGGGAGTCGAAGGGTGGGTCAGTAAATTTGCAGATGATACAAAGATAGGTGGAGTTGTGGACAGTGAGGAGGGCTGTTGTCGGCTGCAGAGGGACTTAGATATGATGCAGAGCTGGGCTGAGGAGTGGCAGATGGAGTTCAACCCTGCCAAGTGTGAAGTTGTCCATTTTGGAAGAACAAATAAGAATGCGGAATACAGGGTTAATGGTAGGGTTCTTGGTCAGGTGGAGGAACAGAGGGATCTTGGGGTCTATGTACATAGATCTTTGAAGGTTGCCACTCAGGTGGATAGAGTTTGTAAGAAGGCCTATGGAGTATTATCGTTCATTAGCAGAGGGATTGAATTCAAGAGTCGTGAGGTGATGTTGCAGCTGTACAGGACTTTGGTTAGGCCACATTTGGAGTACTGTGTGCAGTTCTGGTCGCCTCACTTTAGGAAAGATGTGGAAGCTTTGGAGAGGGTGCAGAGAAGATTTACCAGGATGTTGCCTGGAATGGAGAGTAGGTCATACGAGGATAGGTTGAGAGTTCTCGGCCTTTTCTCGTTGGAACGGCGAAGGATGAGGGGTGACTTGATAGAGGTTTATAAGATGATCAGAGGAATAGATAGAGTAGACAGTCAGAAACTTTTTCCCCGGGTACAACAGAGTGTTACAAGGGGACATAAATTTAAGGTGAAGGGTGGAAGGTATAGGGGAGATGTCAGGGGTGGGTTCTTCACCCAGAGAGTGGTGGGGGCATGGAATGCGCTGCCCGTGGGAGTGGTAGAGTCAGATTCATTGGCGACCTTTAAGCGGCATTTGGATAGGTACATGGATGGGTGCTTAATCTAGGATAGAAGTTCGGCACAACATCGTGGGCCGAAGGGCCTGTTCTGTGCTGTATTGTTCTATGTTCTATGTTCTAACATTCACTGATTTAACATATTACTGATGGAATTTAACACTTGGAACAATGAGACAGTAAATTACAAGTTAATATTACACTGTACAGTGTCCTGCCAAAGACACAAATGTGGCAAAGACTTCATTTTGCATGAACCCAAAGCTATTTATCGACCTGATTGAATCTCTTTCGGATTTTATAAGCCTTAATTATATCTGTCTCCAATAATCAAGATGATTCAAGCAATATGAGCAACCTGTCCTCAAAATTTGACTCTTAAAGACCCAACATCTCAAAGATCAGCAAAGCAATAGAAGTTTAAATTAACAGTGCTTTAGAGTGGTACTTACAGAGCGATGGCCTTTTCACAGAAGCTTAGTTCAGTTTTTGTCAGGGCGACATGGCTGTTGACTTTATTACAGTACTCCACATATGGACAAAAGGATTGAATTTAACAGCTCCGGCGAGGGTGACTGTCCTGACAATATAGTATTAAAGATGCCTAGCATAATTTATGCAATCGAGATTTGGAAAAATTATCCATTGATTGGAGTTGTGCTGCACACAAAGGAAGAAGATTTTAATTGTTGAAGATTACTGGTCCAGGTCCAGAACTGTACCCTTGGCCCAACCATTTTTGCTGCCTCATCGATACATTTTCCTGGCATATAAGGTCAGAAATGGGGATGTTCACATAAGAAAATTCGCAAGGTCTCTCTGAAAATAACCCACCATGACCTCAAGAAAAATGCCACTTTGGCATTTTGTGGTAGATTTTAGCCCAGAGTTTCCTTGGTCATGCAGGGGACCCCATGCAATATGAATTCTCGACAGATTGTGGTCTGTGCTGAGATCATTCACCTCATCATTCTCAATAGTCTGTATTGACATTGTGTTAGTATGGAAGTTATTATGACAGCAATATAGTTAACTTAGTGTTGTAATGCATGCCCGGGATCATGTTACAGGGCTCCAGTAACTTTTTTTTTGTGCACGAATCTTTATTCAAATTCCCACCACCAGGAATAAAATAAACACCCGAGTTGCCAGTGACAAGCAGTGCCCTTCACAAAAGGCAGTGCTGTGTGATCAAACAGTGAAGGGGAGGGCAGGGATTAAATCAAAATAGAGTTGGAGGAGGAAATAACACACTCCACTCCCTGCGGCGCCCACCTCTCCCTGAACAAATCCAGGGGGTCGATGGATACCGCGTGCTCCTTTTCCAGAGACACCAGGGCTCTAGGGCTCCAGTAACTTTTCTTTTTTTTTTGGCAAGCACTGCCCTTTTTTTTGGTTATATATATTTTTTTAAACCCCCACACTACCGCCTAACTGCGGTAGTGCTTATTTTTTTCCCCCAGCACCCATGGTGTGTGTGTGTACAGCTGTGAGACGCAGTGAAAGACACAAAGTGCACGAATCTTTATTCAATTGCCACCACCAGGAAGATGTGAAAAACACCCGAGCGGCCAGTGACAAGCACTGCCCTTCAAACCAAAGGGCAATGCTGTGTGGTCAAAAAGATGAAGGGGAGGGTAGGGACTAAATCAAAATAGAGTTGGAGGGGGAAATAATGCACCCCACTCCCTGCGGCGCCCACCTCTCCCTGAACGACTCCAGGGTGTTGGTGGACACCGCGTGCTCCTTCTCCAAGGACACCCGGGCTCTAACGTAACCCCGGAAGAGGGGCAGGCAGTCGGCCCTAACGACCCCCTCCACGGCCCGCTGCCTGGACCTGTTGATAGCCAGTTTGGCCAGGCCCAGGAGCAGACCCACGAGGAGGTCTTCAGACCTGCCCTCCCTCCTCCGTACCGGGTGCCCGAAGATCAGGAGAGTGGGACTGAAGTGCAGCCAGAAACAGAGGAGAAGGTTTTTAAGAAAATCAAAAAGGGATTGCAAACGCCCACACCCAATGTATACATGGTCCACGGACTCCACAGCGCCACAGAACAAGCAGTTGGGCTGGGAGTCCGTGAACCACCGCAACCTGCGGTTGCAGGGGACCGCTGCGTGCAGCACCCTCCACCCCAGATCCCCGAGAGAAAGGGGGAGGACTCCCGCGTAGAGAGCCCTCCACTGGGGATCCCCACTAGGGCTCCAGTAACAGATAATGGTAGTGCATTGTGATAGGTTAATTAAATCACTGGGAGATTTAATTTTTTTTTTCTTTTTTTTTTCTTTTTTTTTTCTCTTTTCATGAAAAACACCCGAGTGGCCAGTGACAAGCACTGCCCTTCAAACCACAGGGCAATGCTGTGTGAGCAAAACAGTGAAGGGGAGGGTAGGGACTAAATCAAAATAGAGTTGGAGGGAGAAATGATGCACTCCACTCCCTGCGGCGCCCACCTCTCCCTGAACGACTCCAGGGTGTCGGTGGACACCGCGTGCTCCTTCTCCAAGGACACCCGGGCTCTAACGTAACCCCGGAAGAGGGGCAGGCAGTCGGCCCTAACGACCCCCTCCACGGCCCGCTGCCTGGACCTGTTGATGGCCAGTTTGGCCAGGCCCAGGAGCAGACCCACGAGGAGGTCCTCGGACCTGCCCTCCCTCCTCCGTACCGGGTGCCCGAAGATCAGGAGCGTGGGACTGAAGTGCAGCCAGAAACAGAGGAGAAGGTTTTTGAGGAAATCAAAAAGGGAGTGCAAACGCCCACACCCAATGTATACATGGTCCACGGACTCCACAGCGCCACAGAACAAGCAGTTGGGCTGGGAGTCCGTGAACCACCGCAATCTGCGGTTGCAGGGGACTGCTGCGTGCAGCACCCTCCACCCCAGATCCCCGAGAGAAAGGGGGAGGACTCCCGCGTAGAGAGCCCTCCACTGGGGATCCCCACTAGGGCTCCAGTAACAGATAATGGTAGTGCATTGTGATAGGTTAATTAAATCACTGGGAGATTTAATGCTGATGGTGATGATGATGGTGTTGTAAATATAATTGGTTCCTTCCATCACACTTAAGCTGTATGGCAGGTGATGATTAGTTTAGAAAGACAAAGCAAACCAGCATGATTGGCTATGCTAATGTTATCCGATATGTGCGGAACCAACAAATTGTATAAACTGGAGAGAACAAAGAAATTGTGTGGAGTCAGGGAACACATTTTGCTGGCTCTGACAGCTTTGGTTTTGCAAGATTAAAGTTTAATTTCATTAAGGATTTTCTGTGTCTCCTGGTAATTTTTTATAGAACACTGAGTGATTCTTCCACAACAAATTTGGCACCCCAGACGGAACCGGACAGAGACCTTTTTCTCTGAAAAGAGGCTGCAGCTGAAGGTCACTTCCTAGTTGAACCAGAACTCTCCTGAGATTGACAGAATAAAAGGGTTGGCCGCTCATAAACAAAGGAAGAGTAAGTGTTTTGTTGCTAATTTGAACTATATTCTGTCGAATAAGGGAGGTTCTTGAGGATGCAGAAGTGATGGGTCTCTCCGATCCAAAGAACCAGAAGGTGGATGGTCAATTAATATCTGAAGAGGCGCAGAGGATTGTTCAGGAAAACTGCGCAGGGGGTGAGCAGTATAGATTAAAGTGATTGAGACAAAATTTCATGTGATGTATTTAATTTTCTGTGTATAGCGCCTTCTCTGTAAAACATAGAGATTAATTTTTAACCTTTGTATTTTATTGATTGGGGATTGAACAGGTAGAAAATGGTAGATTGTTTTATTGTTGGTGTTAGTGATTTTGGATGAAATTGTAAACTGGCAGATTGGTAGTTGATGACATAAAAGTAAAATAGTTAAGAATGGTCAGTGTGTTAAAGTGTAACTAGACTGTTGAATGTTTAAAACAAGGCCTGTTTGATAATTAGACTGTATTTTTAGAAATGAATGAAGGCTCAGAGAGAGAGAGAGAGAGAGAAACTTTGGCTCAGTGCTGAGCTCTGACTGCTTGCACAAAGGTTCTGTTTTTGTGTTTGTGTGTGTGCGTGTGTGTTTGTGTGGATGGGAGAGAGGGAGAGATTACAAATAACAAAGAAAGTTTACAGCCCAGGAACAGGCCCTTCGGCCCTCCAAGCCTGAGCCGATCCAAATCTACTGACTAAACTTATCACCCAATTCCTAAGCATCTGTAACCCTCTGCTCCCCACTTACTCATGCATCTGTCCAGATGCATCTTAAATGAATCTACCATGCCTGCCTCTACCACCTCTGCTGGTAACGTGTTTCAAACGCCCACCACCCTCTGTGTGAAATACTTGCTGCGTGTATCCCCCTTAAACCTTCCACCTCTCACTTTGAAAGCATGACCTCTCATTATTGAATCCTTCACCCTGGGAAAAAGCTTGTCTCTATCCGCCCTGTCTATGCCTTCATGATTTTGTAAACCTCAATCAGGTCCCCCCTCAATCTCCTTTTTTCTAATGAAAATAAACCACCTACTCAACCTCTCTTCAGAGCTAGCACCTTCCATACCAGGCAACATCCTCGTAAACCTTCTCTGCATCCTCTCCAAATTGTCCACATCCTTTTGGTAATGTGGCGACCAGAACTGTACATAGTATTCTAAATGCGGCCGAACCAATGTCTTGTACAACTTTAACATGACTTGCCAGCTCTTATACTCAATACCCCGTCCAATGAAGGTAAGCATAATATATGCCTTCTTGACCACTCTATTCACCTGTGCAGCAACCTTCAGGGTACAATGGACCCTGATTAGTGCATTCTGCAGATGCAGTCTTGGAATGGTTTAGGCAGGACGAATGTGAATTGATTGTTTTTGTGAATTAGTGTGAACCTAGGGAAGTTTAGGGACTGCTAGATTAGATAGGGACGGTTGTGAGTTGTAAGAGTTAGGGAATATTTATAATATGCGCTACCAGACTTGTATGGCATAAAGGAATGAACTCTGAGACTAGAGGTAATAGATTAGCTGGACTGAAATGTATGTCAGGATAAATAAAGGGACTGTAATTGAAATTTTGGTTAAGCAATTTCCAGTAGTAAGACACAATTTTGTAAAAAATTCTGGGAAATGGGAAAGAAGAACTAAGGATTTATTAACAAAATGGCCAAAAGAGAGTGCCTTTGATATAAATATGTGTGATGAAAGAATTACAGACCTGGGGATAAATCATAAAAGAGAATATTGAAGAGGGAGTGGGAGGTAGAAATGTTATGACAGTTTGGAATTGTTGGGGAGGATTGAGAAAAACTTTTCAGGCACCAGTTACAACCAGGGGGGTGCCAGAGAGCAGAACGAGCAGCTTTTGGAAACAAAGACTTTAGAAGGGAAAAACTTCACATGCTCGGTGCAGAACAAAGAGCCCTTCAGTATGTGGGCCCAGCAGGGTGGTAACCCCACCCTCATTTAGGTGAACAGAATGTAACACATTATCCTGTACTAAGGGGGACAGTAGAGATAGAGGGGGAGTTAGATTTGGATGAATCTGACCCAGAACAGAATGTATTAAAAATAAAATGAGAGGCACGACAGAGGAGGGGGCAAACAGAATTAGGTGCTTTACAACCGGAAAAAAGACAGATTGCGAGGTGCATGTTCAGAGAATAAAGAGACCAGAGGTACACCTAATTTATTCCAAGAATGTTGTGCAAAGGCAGGCAGAGACTGATGGGGGAGGGGAGCAGAGGAGGCAGTAACAGGCAGGGAGGTGGGAGGAAATACAAGTTAGGGTTAGATTTGGAATCTGATGAGGAATCACAATGTAGCAATTTTAATAAGGTAAAGAAGTTCCCACAGGGGAAGATGCTGCTGTTGTTTATAAAAGTGCGGAGACAGCCACAATACATTCCTTGGGGAACTCCGGATCCTGGAAAAGCTGAGAAATGTCTTGCCCAGTTTACATGATGGAGCAGGAAAGTGAATGAGAGCCTTTGAATCTGAAACCACAGGACAGTTGTTTGCTATGGGAGATTTGAAGGCACTGCTAGTACAGGTGGTGTGACTCGCGCAATAAAGAGAGATAATGGATTGAGCTTGCTTGAAGAATGTGGTGGACAAACCGTCTATTAATGGTGCTGGGTTTGATCGAGTAAGACAAACAGTATGGCAGGCCCTTAGCCTGTTACCCACCAAAGCCTTGAGAGGGGGTCTTCTGGGAGACACTGAAACCCAGCAGTCTATTTGGAAAGCCAGTTGAAAAGGTGGAGGCTTGAAACAAAGCAAGTTGTGGAAGGGAGTCAACTGTTAACCACAATGTTTCAGACTGCTACTGTTGAGGTAATTCCCCTCAAGTCAAATCTAAACGAGAGGAGGTAGTGGGCCAGGAATTCAAAGGTCATGCAGTCCGTGCAGTCAAAAGATACTGGATAAGACAAAAAGAGGCTGGGTGAACAGCAGGAGGAGGTGCAAAGAAAGTTGACATTACTGCAGCTTGAGGATCTTAAAAAGAAAGACAGAGAGAAAAGCGAGACACTCGCCTGTGACATCGAGGTTGATCGACGCTAATGCAATGAACAACATGCCGGTCCAAGGAAAACTCCATAAAGCCACCTGCAAGGGCCACAGGATTCCATGCTGATAAATGCTTTTGGAGGGACTTTTCCACAAGTACCACACCAAGGGCAAAATAAAATTAATCAACAGCCTAGATGGAACTGGGGTCTCCAAGGACAGGGACAGGGAGAGGTAGGGGGCCAAAGAGTATGGTGGGAAGTCAGATTCAGGGAGGATCAGGAGTAGTGTGTTAGGGGTGCCCAGAGAACCCAAGTGGGAAGGGGCCATACCCTATGATAACACGGGAGGCTGAACAGGCACCTATTTTTGGTTAGTCTGGAAGGACGGTTGACGCCTATGTTACTGGAGCTACGTACACTTGCAACTGACCAAAGTATGCCTCCCATCTTCCCGTGCCGGATAAATTTATTAAGACTGTAGGGTTCCCAGGTAAGCCACAGTTGGTGAGGTTTACTGCTCCAGTAAGTTTACAAATGGATAGTAAGATAGTCGTCTTGCTTTTATTAGTCTCTAAGGGGATGCCAATTAATTTGCTGGATAGGCGTACTTTATTGGAGTTAGAATTGGTATTGGAATGTACTCAAATGGGATTTAAAGTAGATAGAGTGAGTTCTCAGGTGGTGTTGCAGGGAACCAGGACGGCTAACGTATGTATATGAGATAGGAGATATAGGTGGTTGTATTTGGGTAACTTGGGAGAAATGGGGCAAGATGCTTTAGCTTTACTGCCTTTGGCTATGCCACCCATGCCTGAACTGCATTGTGTCAGTGAGTTTTGATGAGACTCAGAGTAAACTATTGGAGGAGAGGTGGCACTGTGAGGTTGTCACCCCGCAGCATTTACAGAGTGAAGCTATAGTGATAGGAAAGCAGCGCGCAGCATTGCAGATAAGACAGTGATTTTCTGAAGAAATGGTACAGTGTGCCAGGGGCTTTGCCCCATGTGACACTGTTTGTAAATGAGGGACATCAGTCCAAGGATCTAGGACTCATGATGAAGCATGTAGAAATAATTAGTGATTGGCAGATGATGACACCAGGGGTCTGGAAATCTGGCGATGGTAATTATGTTCGAATTACAGCTTGTATAGATATGTTGGGGAACCCCAAGGAATTTGAGGTGGTTTCCCAGCGAAGTATGCCAGTGATAGGGGAGGAAGTGGTCATCAATTTGATTATTGGCTGGATGCATTACCAGTTAGCTTATGATCACTACAAGATACAGATGTGGGGAGAGTGAGGTCAGCAAATCCAGTGGAAACTAGATTAAAGCTGGGGGTACATTTACCGAGGAGATCACAATATCCTTTGAAGCCAGTGGCAGAGGAAGCAATGGCGGTGACAATACAGAGACTGCTGGTAGCCAGGGTGCTTAGGAAGACATGCAGCCCATGTAGCACCCCATTGCTGCCTGTATTAAAAGTGGATAGGTCTAAATGGAGACCGGTATATGATTTGAGGGCAGTTAATGAGGTGGTAGAGAATTGGCCAGCAGTGGTTCTAAATCCACGTACATTGCTGACTAATATACCGCCGGAAGCAGTTTGGTTTTAAATGATTGACTTGTGTTCAGCCTTCTTTAGTGTTCTGTTGGCAGAGAACTGTCAATATTTGTCTGCTTTTACATATGGGGAAGGCATTGTACTTATAATCAAATGCTGCAGGGGTTTGCGCATTCACTGCATGTATTTAATCAGGTGTCGAAGTTGGATCTGGAGGGTGTGCCATTGGAGAATACATTAATCCAGTATGTTGATGATTTGTTAGTTTTCTGAGAGTCAAGAACAATGTGGGTGTGACACCATATCTCTTCTGGGACAGTTAGCATATGGTGGTCATAAGGTGTCGAGGAGAAGCTGCAATGTTGTAAGCAGCAGGTTGAGTATTTGGTAGGCTGCTATCTAAGGGCTGTAAGTTGATAGCAGCTGATCAGATTGAGGCAATAACTCAAGATCCCAGACCTGTGACAGTTGGATAGATGATGACATTTGATGGTTGGTTTTAGTTCTGATTGGATTGAAGAGTCTGCTGAAGTTACAGCTCCTTTGAGAGAAATAATGAAGGATGCAGATCATGCAAGTCTGCAGAGTGTGCTGCAGTGGACTGAGGATGCTGTGGCAGCTTTTAATACTCTTAAGCAGTCATTGCAGTCAGCCTGGGTGTTGGGCCTGTCTAACCATGAGAAACGTCTTCACCTTTACTTGTCAAACAGACAGGCAGGTTATGCAGCTGCAGTACTTACACAAGAGGCGGGTGTAGGGGGAGCTAAACAGCCTATTGCATATAATAACAGCAGATTGGATGATGTGGGTCAGGGATAACCACCTTGTTACCGGGGCCAGGCGCTGTGGTAAGGGTTTTGACAACTGAAGTTATTCCGAGGTTTGGCGTACCGTCTGAGATCAGTTCAGGTAATAGGTCTGCCTTTATTCAGAAGGTGGTTAAGTTGGTGCTGTAGACTTTGCGGATTGAGCAGGGGTTTGGCTGTGTGTATATCATCCCTAGTCGCAGGGCATAATGGAATGGATTAACGGTACCTTAAAGGCTAAATTGAATCAGATTTGTGTGAGCACCAATCTTAACTGGGTTGCTGCGCTGCCGCTGGCAGTATTGGTCTACCGTGTGCAGACTAACCGCATGACTAACTTGGCATCACCTGAAGTGCTTACCAGTACACCCATGCCAGTGTCCAGGTTAGTGGTCCATTCGGGAGGCCTAGCTTCGAACGATTGGAACTTGAACTTAAGTAGTGCATGCAACAGTTAACTATGGTTCATGAGTCTATACACACACACAAGAAGTACCCATGGGAGCCAGTGTCTGGTAACAGCAAGGGGCCTATTGGACCTGGCGGTCAGGTGTATGGATGGGTTTTTCCAGAGAAAGTAGAACGAGCTGAAGGGAGAGGGTCCCTTTACAGTAACCAGGGCATCGCCTACAGCCGTTTCAATGGTGGGTCGTTCCACATGGTATCATCTTAGTCACTGTACCAGGGTGCTCCCATGGGCACAGACGGACTCTGGGGTTTAGGTATGTGAGAGCTGAGAAGAGGCTGCGATGATAGGGCTTGTTGGGATCCAATACTCCTTTACATGGCCTTGGGTAGTCAGTGAATGTGGCTTGTAGGAGTGCTGGTACCTCTGAGGCCTTCAGTGATGCGTTTGTGGTAGGGCACCTTTCTCCTGCTTGTGTGGGTGAGGATGAGTTGGGGGAGGTCACTGCAGCCCCCCTCCCTAGTCCTAAACCTTTCTGCTCCTGTGCTGAGTTGGAGGTCCATTGATTTGGCGGACCTGGCGGATCTCACTTGGTAGTGCCAATGCCCTATCACAGCTGGCTCTGCACTGCCCAGAATGGGGATATGTCCCTGATCGGTCTGTACACATTGTTGGTACATGTTGGCCAAGGGGTTTCCCCAATGTGTTCAAGGCCAGGAATGTGATTGCCGTGGACTGGGAGTCGCTTATCCCTGCCGTTGGGATTGGCAGCAATACTGAGTGGATTTATTCTACGTATTACAATTAGCAGAGATTTATTAATTACTCTGATGATGCCCTCTCAGTGTAGGGTGAGCAATTGGATGTGACCTTTCGGATGGCGTGGGTGGGCTCAGGCAGCCTTGGATTGGTTGTTGGTCGAGAAAGGTGGGGTCTGTGTACTGTTTGGGGAATGTTGCTGTACCTTTGTTCCCAATAATATTAGCCTGGAGGGATCTTTTACTCAGGTGATGGGTAAGCTGTGGAATTTACAGGAAGTGCTTGAGAAGTTGGGGTCAGGCCATTGGGTTTTTGGCTTGTTGGATGCTGTTTTGGGTGGATTAGGTGGTTTGGTTCGCTAAGATTGGGATTGTTGCGGGTTTTTGTGTTGCTTGTTGTTGCCTTTGTCTTTTGCTGTGCTTTACCTCTTGTTAACTCTTTTTAGTGCGCCTTGCTGGGCGATGATTCCCTGTTGTTCCGGTGGACTCTGGTCCAGTCTCCACTTCTGCTGCGGATTCACCACTCTACTACTATGATCTGACATCTGCTGTGGTGCTGAAGCCTTGTCTCAATGGTTTGGAGCTATCACCCATTGGCACAGCTAACCTGAGAATGCAACTTTTAAAAAAAGAGGTTTTGTGATTTACACATGAAAGAAGTGAAACTATCATGGTATTCAAACAGATGAAAGACTCAACAGACAATCAAGGTATTTTTCAATGTATAATTTCAGTTACATCTCACTGTAAATTTTTGCTATAAATTCTGTGTCTTAGGATTGAGTCCTCCACTATCACCTGATGAAGGAGCGACGTTCCGAAAGCTAGTGTACTTCCAATTAAACCTGTTGGACTATAACCTGGCGTTATGTGATTTTTTTAACTTTGTTTCAACGGTGTCACCTGACTTGCATGTGTTGCGAGTGCGTTTAGACTTTGCGGGGTGTTTGGGTCTTTTTTTCCGGTTTCAGTTATTGAAGGACGGGGTTTTGGCCTGAGACTCCAAGTGCTGAGGGAGAATCTCTTGAGGTTTGGACACTTGAGGTTGTTGTGTTTAAATCTGAAGTATTGCAGATGCTGAAAATCTAAAACAATCACAGAAAATGCTGGAGGAACGCCACATGTCTGGAAGCATCTGTGGACAGAGAAACAGAGTTAACATTTTGGCACCAAATGACTTTTCTACAGAACTCTGTTCTGAATGAGATGAGATTGAATGACAAAAATAAATAAACAACAAACAATGAGCCTGGGAGAAGATAACACCAGGTTGAAGCTAGACAGAATGGAGACACAAGCAGGATGTGTGTGTCCGCCTTTTCAATGGTTTATATGGTCATGGTGGGCCTTTGTTTTGTTAATTGTTAAACTATGTCACAAGATCCTTTCACAGTTGGTTGGTGGGAGATGATGCTGTATTCTAGGCTGTGATCTGACCAACATAGTGACTGATTGTAAATAGACAGCTTGGAGCCACTGGGTTTGGCTGATTTGGGGACATGTACACACAATAATGCCGTCAGGATCAAAAACAGAAAATTCAGCAGGCTTTTCAGCATTTGTGCACAGAAATCAGAGTTAACGTTTCAGGTCTGGTGACTCTTTGTGAGAACTAAAAGTAACTAGGAAAAGGTTTGCTATATACTGAAGACTGGGGTGGGGATGCTAAATGTGTAAATGATAGGTAGAGACATAGCCCAAATGGAGAGAAATACAGTTGGACAGACAAAGTGATTGAATGTCAAGCCAGGGAGAATGAAGAACTGCTAATGGGGACCGTGAGGGGGTTGGCTGTGCTGCAACCAATTCACATGATGACAGAGTTTGGGGCATGGGGGTGGGTGAAGGAAATGGAAGAAGGTGCTCAGGCCCTAAGATTACTGAACTTGATGGGTATACATCCCACCCACAACTGCAGTCCAATGATATCACATAGTCCATTGCTGGCCCATTTCGATCCCAAGTGAAAGGTGGTGCTGTCAAGCGATGCCTCTCCAGATGGTATTGAGGTAGAGTTTACTCAACAGTGGCTCAACGTAGAGGAGCACCCAATAGCATATGCTTTCCGGACTTTGGCTGATGCTGAACGCAAATATGTGTAGATATAGAAGGACAGTTTATGAACATCTTTGTTGTGAGAAAGTTCCATCAATACCTTTACAGGTGTGAGTTTGTCATAGTAACGGATCACAAACCCCTGCTAGAGCTACTTAAAGCAGATAAGACGGTGCTGCCCATAAGTTCTGGTCGAACTCAGTGGTGGGCCCTTACTCTCAGCGCATACAAGTACAAGTTACAACACAGTCCAGGACACCAAGTGGTCTTGGGCTGCCTCCCATCGGCAGATACTCCACTGATGGTGTCACCCCTGGATTCTGTTCTGGTTTTAAACTTTATGGACACCCTTACTCTCACCGCTGACAATATTCAACTGTTAGTACAAAAAGATCCTGTCCTGGCAGAACACTTGAGAAAGCTCTTAAATAAGTCACCTATATGGTACTGGAGAGGGACTACCGGTCACTGGAGTAACTTTATAATGATGTTTACACATTGCACATCACTGAGTATAAATACCACAGTGGATTAGAATGCACTGGAACTTTAGAGAGTCTTGACAATACATACTGTCCACAAAGTATCTGGGGTGATTGCAGTCTAGGAGGGGTCCATAGCTCTGAAGTGAGTCATGGTCTGCTGCTCTGGAAAGGAAACATAGGAGTGTACTCATCACCACTGGGGGCTGCAGGCTGAGATAAAGGGAGGTTAACAGCTGTGAAGTTGGGCAACTGCATTTGTTTACGGTTTGAGTATTATAAAACTGAATGAGGACAGGGTCATGTAGGAGGGATCTTGCCCACAATTGGGAACCCCCTGTCTTCAAGTGGATCCAGTGTTTATAGCACAAGGGCAGTGGAGGCAGCAAAGTACAAAGCACTATGTAGCTCTTGTTTACCTTGAACATAGAACAATATAGTATAGGAATAAACCCTTTGGCCCATATAGCTCACTGATTGAAGACTTTTCACTGACTGACTATTATACGGAGAGATTGATTGAAGGCAAGTGTAGGTATCTTGAAACCAGAAAGTCACATGTTGTGATGTCATGTAATTATCTCATAGATACAGCCCTTTCTGCTCTGGAATCTATGCCATAACACAGCACAAATTATATCAACGATGACTTAGTTAAATAATTCTTTGAAGTAAGTTAACATCAGAACAATTGTAAATCAGATATGAAAATTATAACTAATGTAAAGACAATGATATGACTTACTTTTCTTTCAGATCATTAAATCTTTTTTACAAATTTTCATCTTTCCCTTTAGCGATCTCAGCTCCCTTAGTGACATTGGAATAAACCAGGTGGCTGCACAAGCAAAGGTCAATATTTTCTGGGTAGAAGTTTTCATTTTGCAGTCTTCGCACAGACCATGCTAAGTAGTTACAAAGTATTATGTATGAATAAACTAAAGTGACAGAAAATAATGCTGTTATTTGAAATATTAAAGACCGTAAAGTGATAAACTGATCAAACAAATGTATGACAGGCTTTACTGAATCTTTGGGCCTGATTAAATGTTTGATGGTGTCTGCAGAGTATATTTACTTTAGTTCACAGGCAAACTCTTGCTGTCATCTTCAAAGGAAATCTTGCATCAAGCTTCTGCCAGACAGTTACCCAAAACCAAGATAATTTATGGTTAAATTTCATACAATTTCTACTCAACTAATTTCAATTGCATGAATTAATCTTCACATATTTACTCCATGCCCATTCTCATCCAAAGATGTTTCAAGGAATCTGAATAAACGTCAGAATCGAGAGAAGCTGTTATCATCTTGCACAATGCGAGTTTGTCACCTCAGAGTGATGGTTGAGAAAACAATCATGTTTATGAAAAGGAAACATTTATAGAGGACTTTGTGGCAAGGGTCTCAGAACAGAGTGATGGGGGTGAGTGGCTCAGATTTTAAGAGAGGACTTTGGGACACAAAGCTCAAGAAGATATCAGGGATAGACCCTTTGAGTTGATAAAATATGGTGCTGGAAAAAGCACAGCGAGTGTGGCAGCATCTGAAAAACAAGAGAGTTGATGATTAAGTCCTAATGGAGGATTATGCCCAAAATATGGACACTTTTGCTCCTCAGATGCTGCCTGACCTGCTGTACCTTTTCCAGTGTCACACTTTATTGACTCTGACTCTCCAGCATCTGCAGTCCTCACTATCTCTGTGGAACCCTGGAGGACTTGGACACAACTTGCTTGGCAAGGGCTTCAGACTGAGAAAGTGTGAGGGTATGAGGGACAGAGAGGATTTTGAATGAGGATCTCATTGCTGTTTTCCAAGATTGGAGGGAGAGTGGTTTCTGTGTCTTAGAGAACCATTTGTGGAGCAAATGTCATCGGTTTCAGCAACATGAGCTCTGGGTATGCTGCTGCCATCACTGCAGCTCATCTATGTGGAATGGGACTATTTGGTGCCGCCCTTTTGGTGCTGATCATTTGGCCCCACTGTTTTGGCTCTTAACTGTTTTGGCGCTCATTACTTTGGCGCTGAGCTGTTTTGGCACCAATACATATAGATAACCATCGTGTGAAAATTTTGGTTTGTCTCTCTTGCTTAAAATGTTTTCAGCCATTTCTGGTATGGGTGTGACAAGAAAATAGAAAGAAAATAGTATTACAGCTTTCCAATGTGAAGACAGAAGGGCTTAAGTATCATCAAGGCAGTAGATGACTATTAACAATTGTTAAATGAGAAAATGATTACAAAGCGAGATTTGAATTTACAGTGGATCATTACAGCTTTGACTATCAACTCTTGCTAGTTGAGAAAATTACATCGGGTAGGTTGTTAGTCATCCTCTCTTCTTTAACCAAACAAGACTTTTTTAAAATTCTGAATTGGCGCCAAAACAGCTCAGTGCCAAACTAATGAGTGCCAAAACAGTTTAGAGCCAAAATGGCGGGGCCAAATAATTGGCGCCAAAAGGGCGACGCCAAAACATACCTGACCCCATCTATGAGGATGAAAACTTCATGAATCACATGTGGTCAAATCACAGCTTCAGAGGATACAGGCTGACAGGGACTGGGTGACCGGCAAGCAGTCAGAAAGGAACTGGCAGGTAGAGTGGAAGTCCCCTATGTAAACATCCCACTCTCCAACCAACAGTTCAGAATACTCACTGAAGTGGTGGTTCACCTGGGAAATACAGACAGAACCATGTCCACGGTACCAAGGGAAGCACAGTTGTATGGGGCACAGAGCAGGAATGACAAGGAAGACTGGAAGAGCAATAGTGATGGGTAATTCGCTAATGTGTGGAAAGGACAGACCTTTTTTCAGCTTAAAGTTTGAATCCAGATGCTGTGTTGCCTCTCTGGTGTTGAGGTCAATGATATTACTGAATTGTTCAGAGGTAGCAATCTCTGAATTACTCCTAGTTCTTGCAGCAAGTGTGTAAAGAGTTAGGAGGATAAGAGCGATTAATGCACGGCTGGAAATATACTGCCTGAAGGAGGGCTTCAGGTTCTTGGGGCATTGGGATTGAGGATGGGGATGTGTGTGCTGTGCAGGTGGGACAGATAGTGCTAAACATAGCAAGCATTGAGCTTTTTGAGGTATGTTTTGCCAGTGCTTTTGGGGACGTTTTAAACCAATTGGGCAAAGGTGAATTATGTGATAATATTAAAGAGAAGTGCCAAGGCACATGGTGGGAGAGGTAGATAACATATGAATAAGAAATGGAAATTCATTCAGTGGTGACAGAGTAAGAGAGATAATAATAAAGTCTAAATCAGGTTTGTCATGCCTGTGTGTGAATGCTTAGAGTGTAGTAAGTAAGACTGGTGAATTACAGGCTTGGATTGCCACATGGACATATGATGCCAGGGCTTTAATGGACCCTACTGCAAAGAGGTAAAAACAATGACTGCAGATGCTGAAAACCAAATACTGGATTAGTGGTGCTGGAAGAGCACAGCAGTTCAGACAGCATCCAACGAGCAGCGAAATCGATGTTTCGGGCAAAAGCCCTTCATCAGGAATAAAGGCTGATGAAGGGCTTTTGCCCGAAACGTCGATTTCGCTGCTCGTTGGATGCTGCCTGAACTGCTGTGCACTTCCAGCACCACTAGTCCTACTGCAAAGATCCCAGCTAATGTTATTTCTCAACATGTCAGATCCCATTCTGCAATCTGGCTTGATAGATCTTATTGTGTTTTATTCTAAATGCCTTGATTTATTTTTGCCTTTACTCTTCAACCCCTTCAGGATTCGAGCCAAACATTTCTGGCTGAGAGGTTTCAAACAAAACCTTTACACTGCAGAGACATCTTTCCTAAAAGTTTTAAGGAGCTTCCGTTCTGCAGAAAAAAATGCTTTGTACACCAAACTTTCACCTGGCCTTCTGAGAACTAAAAACAAATGCTTTCCAGGGTATGTGTTTTTTTTCAGATGAACAAAACAAAATCTTTCTAATTTAAAGGCTTGCTGAGATTCCTCAATGTTTACTCTGTTCAATCTGAAACTAGCTCAGAAGCAAACAAATAAAAAACCAAAATATTGCAGACAAAAACAGAAAGTGCTGGAGAAACTCAGCAGGTCTGGCAGCATCTGCAGAGAGAGTAAAAGAGTTTTAAATGTGTTATGAATCGTCCTACTACACTCGAAGTGTTTTTACCTGGTTTTTGCTTTCCACAGATGCTGCCAAACCTGCAGAGTTTCTTGAGCCGTTTCGGTTTTTACTTCAAATACAACAACCCATTATCAGCCTGAGGACTTTCTCTTGCAAACTGAGCAAACAATCTCTTTTGTTTTGCTCCATGATGCTTCCTGCACCAGCCTTTGGTTACATACCAGCTATGATTGGATGAGGTTCTCAAATGTCTAAATTATCAACCCTGCACCCATCCAGTCCCATAACTCTAAACCCACTACTGGGGACATTAAATCTTTCTGCACATTACCATTCCCTGGACCAATTAAATATACCACCATATACAAAAAACAAATATACAATGACTTACCCAGTGACACTTGCAGCAAGAAGAGTAAACTCAAAAAAATAAACAGATATTCAACATTTGTTGCCCATCCCTCTCCTGCTCTTGAGAAGGTGATGATAAACTGCCTTTTTGAACCGCCAAAGTATGTGGGCTATTGGTATACCTCCAATGCCATTATGAAGGGAATTACAAGATTTTGATCCCGTGACACTGAAGGAACAGTGATATGTTTTCAAGTTAGGACAGTGAGTGGCTCGGAGGGGAACTTGCAGATGGTGGAGATCTGATAAATATTTTGTTCTCATAAATATGAGTATCATTGAATTTGACCATAGCTTAAGATATGAGCTGCACGCAAATTCATATTACCTTTCCATGAGCTGATGTTTCTTGAAAGATCTTGAACTCATATGCTTTGTGCTGGGTAAAGTTGGGATAACTTGTGACTTGTTTGTTGATCATGCACCTGTAACATTTTCTCGCTGTATTCCAGAAATGTGTCGTGTACATGTGGTCGAGTGAGAAGAGCATGAGATTGAAGAACTTTGCAGATTTGTTTTCTAAATATAAGAACCTCTATGAGGAAAAAACATTGCCCGGAGGAATAGCACCTTGATTGAACATGGTTATCTGAAAATCTTGGAAAACAATTATATATTTAATGGTCATGGACTTCACCATATGAACAGTGCATTCTGTGAAACCATGAATTTGAGGATAATGAGGACAGGAGATAATATGTTGAATACTGCATGTATCTTGAAAGAGTACCCTTGTATTTTCTGTGTTTTGGTAGATAAAATTCTTTGAAGAACATCAAACACACAGAATATGGTGGTTAATGTGTCAGCAACTGTTGAAGATGGATGCTATGCTATTTAAAAATAAATTTTGTGAAATATTTAGTTACCAGGATTTAATCTGATCACCACACCTGGAGAATATCAGTTGTGACCTTGCACTATAGCTCAGAAGGGATATGGTGCGAATTGCAAAGTTATCACAATCATTGCAGTTTGTTTCTGAATGACCAGAAAGAATGTGTTTACTCAGGGAGCTATTAAATGTGTTCAGCCAGTCTATTGATGATGATCAGCTTTAACTGCTCCAACTGGATATTGACAGATATAGCTTGTAGAATCTACTCTGTTTGACTGTGACCAATCAGACTGCTGTCAAAATTATCTTTGAATATGGATTCATAGTACCCACTTGCAAATGATGTGAAATACCTTTGTTCTAGTAGGATTTGTAACGACTGATAAGAATCATCATCTGACAGCCTAGTTTGTATTGATTTAGAGATGCCGGTGTTGGACTGGGGTGTACAAAGTTAAAAATCACACAACACCAGGTTATAGTCCAACAGGTTTAATTGGAAGCACACTAGCTTTCGGAGTGACGCTCCTTCATCAGGTGATTGTGGAGGGCTCGATCGTAACACAGAATTTATAGCAAAAATTTGCAGTGTGATATAACTGAAATTATACGCTGAAAAATTGATTGTCTGTTAAGCCTTTCATCTGTTAGAAAACAGTGATAGTTTCACTTCTTTCATGTGTAAATCACAAAACCCTTTTTTTTAAAGTTGCATTCTCGGGTTAGCTGTTAACAATGGTGATAGCTAGACAATATGTTGAAGGTGTTAGCCCCCTGTGTTCTCTGTCTATGACCTGATGTTTACATTGATTCCAATCTAAAAAGTGAGATAACAGAGTTTTACATAAATTCATGCAGTTTTTGAGCTCAGAGTTCTACATGAATGTATGCAGTTTTTGAGCAAAGTGCAATGTAACTCTGCAAGTACAAATTCACCACACAAAATATATGTGTACATGTGGACTTTGTCTGTCTGTGTGTGTGTGTGTCTGTCTGGGGTGGAGGTTGTGAGTGTGAGAAGGTGTGTGTGTGTGTGTGTGTAGTGAGTGCAGAGTGTCTTAGGTCTGTGAGGGGGTGCATGTGTGGGAGTGTGTGTGTCTATAAGGGTGTGTGTGGGTGTCTGTGTGCGCGTCTGTATGTACCTGTGTCCGTGTGTATGTGAGAGTGTGTGTGTGTGTAGGAATATCTGTGTGTGTGTGTGTGTGTAGTGCAATGGTGATCACCTGTAATGTGACATGAACCCAAGGTCCCGGTTGAGGCCCTCCCTATGGGTACCGAACTTAGCTATCAGCCTCTGCTTGGCCACTTTCCTCTGCTGCCTGTCCTCACACGTATGGACCCCAGCTATGCCTGTCTCTTTGTTGGCTATGTAGAACAGTTGATCTTCCGTAATTACACCGGCACCACTCCCCATCTCTTCCTCCGCTACATTGATGATTGCATTCGCACCACCTCGTGCTCCCGCGAGGAGGTTGAGCAATTCATCAACTTCACCAACACATTCCACCCTGACCTTAAATTTACCTGGACCATCTCTGACACCTCGCTCCCCTTCCTGGACCTCTCCATCTCCATTAGTGACGACCGACTTGACACTGACATTTTTTCCAAACCCACCGATTCCCACAGCTACCTGGATTACACCTCTTCCCACCCTACCTCTTGCAAAAATGCAATCCCGTATTCCCAATTTCTCCGCCTCTGCTGTATCTGCTCCCAGGAGGACCAGTTCCACCATAGAACACACCAGATGGCCTCCTTCTTTAGAGACCGCAATTTCCCTTCCCACGTGGTTAAACATGCCCTCCAACGCATCTCGTCCACATCCCGCACCTCTGCCCTCAAACCCCACCTCTCCAACCGTAACAAGGACAGAACGCCCCTGGTGCTCACCTTCCACCCTACAAACCTTCGCATAAACCAAATCATCCGCTGACATTTCCGCCACCTCCAAAAAGACCCCACCGCCAGGGATATATTTCCCTCCCCACCCCTTTCCGCCTTCCGCAAAGACCGTTCCCTCCGCGACTACCTGGTCAGGTCCACACCCCCCTACGACCCAACCTCCCATTCTGGCATTTTCCCCTGCCACCGCAGGAACTGTAAAACCTGCACCCACACCACCTCCCTCACCTCTATCCAAGGCCCTAAAGGAGCCTTCCACATCCATCAGTTTTACCTGCACATCCACTAATATAATTTATTGTATCCGTTGCTCCCGATGTGGTCTCCTCTACATTGGGGAGACTGGGTGCCTCCCAGCAGAGCGTTTTAGGGAACATCTCCGAGACACCCGCACCAATTAACCAAACCGCCCCGTGGCCCAACATTTCAACTCCCCCTCCCACTCTGCCGAAGACACGGAGGTCCTGGGCCTCCTTCACTGCCGCTCCCTCACCACCAGACGCCTGGAGGAAGAACGCCTCATCTTCCGCCTCGGAACACTTCAACACCAGGGCATCAATGTGGACTTCAACAGCTTCCTCATTTCCCCTTCCCCCACCTCATCCTAGTTTCAAACTTCCAGCTCAGCACTGTCTCCTTGACTTGTCCGGATTTGTCCTACCTGCCTATCTCCTTTTCCACCTATCCACTCCACCTTCTCCTCCTTCACCTATCACCTTCATCTCCTCCCCGACTCCCCCATTGTACTCTATGCTACTCTCTCCCCACCCCCACCCTCCTCTAGCTTATCTCTCCAGGCTTCAGGCTCACTGCCTTTATTCCTGATGGAGTGCTTTTGCCCGAAACGTCGATTTCGCTGCTCGTTGGATGCTGCCTGAACTGCTGTGCTCTTCCAGCACCACTAATCCAGTATTTGCTTTCCAGCATCTGCAGTCATTGTTTTTACCTGCCTGTCCTCAAGTCCACTTTGGAGGATGGTCACCCGAAGGTCTGAGACTGAATGTCCTGGACATTCAGTCTCAGACCTGACATGAGACTCATGGAGGGAGTGGTCTTTTTGGAATGCTGATAGGGAAGGGGAGGGAAATATATCCCTGGGGGTGAGATCCGTTTGGAGGTGGCGGAAATGACGATGGATGATATGATGTATCTGGAGGTTGGTGGGGTGATAGGTGAGGACCAGTGGGGTCTGTCCTGGTGGCGATTGGAGAGGCGGGGCTCAAAGGCGGAGGAGCGGGAAGTGGAGGAGATGTGGTGGACAGCATCGTTGATCACGTTTGGGGGAGAAATTGCGTCTTTGAAGAAGGAGGCCATCTGGGTTTATCGGTATTGGGACTGGTCCTCCTGGGAGCAGATGCGGCGGAGATGAAGGAATTGGGAATATTGGATGGCATTTTTACAGGGGGCAGAGTGGGAGGAGGTGTAGTCTAGGTAGCTGTGGGAGTCGGTAAGTTTATAGTAACTGTCCGTGTTTATTTGGTTGCCCGAGATAGAAATGGAGAGGTCTAGGAAGAGGATGGAGGAGTCTGAGATGGTCCAGCTAAATTTGAGGTCAGGGTGGAAGGTTTTGGTAAAGTGGATCTACTGTTCAACCTCCTCATGGGAGCACGAGGCAGCGCCGATACAGTCATCGATGTAGCGGAGGAAAAGGTCGGGGTGGTGCCAGTGTAGCTGCGGAAGATGAACTGTTCCACATATCCAACGAAGAGGCAGGCATAGCTGGGGCCCATGCGGGTGCCCATGGCTACTCCTTTGGTTTGGAGGAAGTGGGAGGATTGGAAAGAGAAGTTGTTCAGAGTGAGGACCAGTTCAGTCAGTCGAAGGAGGGTGTCAGTGGAAGGGTACTGGTTGGTACGGTGGGAAAGGAAGAAGCGGAGGGCTTTGAGTCCTTTGTGATGGGGGATGGAGGTGTACAGGGACTGGATGTCCATGGTGAAGGTAAGGCGTTGGGGACTGGGGAAGCGAAAATCATGGAGGAGGTGGAGGGCGTGGGTGGTGTCCCGAACGTAGGTGGAGAGTTCTTGGACTAAGGGGGACAGGACCGTGTTGAGGTATACAGAGATGAGTTCGGTGGGGCAGGAGCAGGCTGAGAGAATGGGTCGGAGCAGTCAGGTTTGTGGATTTTGGGCAGGAGGTAGAAACGGGCGGTGCGGGGTTGTGGGACTATGAGGTTGGAGGCGGTGGATGGGAGATCCCCTGAGGTGATGAGGTTCTGGATGGTCTGGGAGATGATGGTTTGGTGGTGGGAGGTGGGGTCATGGTCAAGGGGGCAGTAGGAGGAGGTGTCTGCGAGCTGGCATTTAGCCTCAGCGGTGTAACGGTCGGTGCGCCAAACTACTACCGTGCCTCCCTTGTCTGCCGGTTTGATAGTGAGGTTGGGGTTGGAACGGAGGGAGTGGAGGGCTGCACGTTCCAAGGGTGAGAGATTGGAGTGGGTGAGAGGGGTGGAGAGGTTGAGGCGGTTAATGTCGTGGCAGCAGTTGGCTATGAAGAGATCGAGGGCAGGTAAGAGGCCAGCACGGGGTGTCCAGGTGGATGGGGTGTGTTGGAGGCGGGAGAAGGGGTCGTCAGAGGGTGGGCGAGAATCCTGGTTGAAGAAGTAGGCGCGGAGGCGAAGGTGCAGAAGAATTGTTCGATGCCTCACCGCGTGTTGAACTCGTTAATCTGAGACTGTAGGGGAATGAAGGTTAGGCCTCTGCCGAGGACTGATCTTTCATCCTCAGAGAGGGGTACTTCTGGAGGGATGGTGAAAACATGGCAGGGCTGGGAGCTAGGACCTGGTGTGGGGCTGGAGCTGGGAGTGGGAGCGGTGTTAGGTGTGCGAACGGAGATTGGCGTGGGGGCGGGGTTAGGCGTGCGGACGGAGATCGGCGTGGGGGCGGGATTAGGCATGGTGACGGAGATCGGCGTGGGGGCGGGGTTAGGCATGGTGACGGAGATCGGTGTGGGGGCAGGGTTAGGCATGGTGACGGAGATGCATGTGGCGTGGTTGTTGTGCAGGTTAGTGATGTCACTGGGGGCGGAAGTGGCTGCGGCGATAGCAACCCAGGGGGCGGAAGTGGCTGTGGCGACGGCAGAAACGGTGTTGTTCCCGATAGCCGTGGACCCCGTGGAGGCCGCGAATCTGTTGGCGATGGTTTTCCTGGTGATCGTGGAGAAAGTTGTCTGGGCGGTGATCGCGGAGACAACTGTTCCAGAATCTTCCATCGGCCTCCGAAGTCACTCGGGCGCCATTAACCACGCGGCCGCTGCAGCGCCCGCGGCAGCAACCGCCGCCGTGAACCATGAGGTCACTTCCGCCCCCAAAGCATTCCAAAAAGACCACTCCCTCCGTGACTCCCTTGTCAGGTCCACACCCGCCACCAACCCAACCTCCACTCCCGGCACCTGCAAGAAATGCAAAACTTGTGCTCACACCCTCCCCCCTTACTTCCCTCCAAGGCCCCAAGAGATCCTTCCATATCCACCACAAATTCACCTGCACCTCCACACACATCATTTACTGCACCCGATGTGGCCTCCTACATATTGGGGAGACAGGCCGTCTACTTGCGGAACGTTTCAGAGAACACCTCTGGGACACCCGGACCGACCAACCAACCCAACCGCCCCGTAGCTCAACACTTCAACTCCCCCTCCCACTCCACCAAGGATATGCAGGTCCTTGGACTCCTCCATCGCCAGACCATAGCAACATGACGGCTGGAGGAAGAGCGCCTCATCTTCCGCCTAGGAACCCTCCAACCACAAGGGATGAACTCAGATTTCTCCAGTTTCCTCATTTCCCCTCCCCCCACCTTGTCTCAGTCCCAACCCTCGAGCTCAGCACCACCTTCCTAACCTGCAATATTCTTCCTGACCTCTCCGCCCCCACCCCCACCCCCAAACCCCCCCCCCCACCCCCACTCCGGCCTATCACCCTCACCTTAACCTCCTTCCACCGATCGCATTCCCAACACCCCTCCCCCAAGTCCCTCCTCCCTACCTTTTATCTTAGCCTGCTTGGCACACTCCCCTCATTCCTGAAGAAGGGCTCATGCCCGAAACGTCGATTCTCCTGCTCCTTGGATGCTGCCTGACCTGCTGCGCTTTTCCAGCAACACATCTTCAGCTCTGATCTCCAGCATCTGCAGTCCTCACTTTCTCCTCCAATCAGCTAAAGAACCCATTTATACATGCTCTGCCAGCCAGTCCATCTTCTATCCATGCTAATAAGTTACTCTCCATTACATGTGCTTTCATTTTCCACAATAAACCTTGTAGTGGCATATCATCAATGCCTTCTCAAATCAAGTATGATATGTTTATCTGCAGTTCATATCTGTCCTTCAAAGAATTCTAATAAATTAGTTAAACATGATTTTTCTTTAACAAGACTATGCTGATTTTTCCTGGTTACCTTGAGTTCTTCGAAGTGAATATCTATAACGTTCCCCATGACAGACATCAAGCTCATTGGCCTATAGTTCACTGCTTTATTGAGCAGATACAAGCCTAACCTGTCAAATGACAACTGCCCATACCTAGTATTGTAGAGTCAAACAGCACAGAAACACACCCTTCAATCTAACTCATCCATGCTGATCAAGTTCCCCAAACCAACCTGGTCTCACTCGCCAGTGTTTGGCCCGTATCTCTTGAGACCTTTTCTTTTGCCCTTCCTGATTTCACAAACCTCGATAAAGTCATCCCTCTACCTCCTATGTTGCACTGAAAAATAAATCCCAGTCTATCGGTCTCTCTTTGTAGCTCAAAACCCCCAGTCACGGAAACATCCTGTTGAAACTCTTCTGAACCTTTTCCAATTTAATGATATCCTTCCTACAGCAGGATGACCAGAACTGCACACAGTTCTCTAGAAGAGGCCTCACAAACGTCCTATACTCCCTCTCCATGACGTCCCAAGTCCTACACTCAATGGTCTGAGCAATGAAGGCAAGCATGCCAAATGCCCTCGTAACCACCCTGTCCACCTGTGACGACAACTTTCGAACAATGATGCACCTGCACCTCTCAGAATCTCTGTTTGACAACACTAGCCAGGACCCTACCATGAACTGTATACATCCAGCCCTTTTTTGTTTTGCCACAGAGCAATACCTTGCATTACGCCAAACTATAACTCCATCTGCCACTCCTCTGTCCGCTGTCCCAATTGATCAAGATCCCTTTTGTAGTCATAGATAACTTTAATTTGAATTCAATAAAAGTCTGGAATATAGGGTCTAATGATGATCATGAGACCATTATCGAATGTCAGAAAAACCCATCTGGTTCACTGATGTCCTTCAGGGAAGGAAACTGCCATTCTCACCTGGTCTGGCCTATTAGTGACTCCAGACCCACAGCAATGTGGTTGACTCCTAAATGCTCTCTGGGCAATGGAACAATTGGACAATGTATGGACAACGGGCATGAATAATGAAAGAAAAGTCCCTAAGTTGGCTTTGCAGAGGTTTGGAAGTAAATCGAGCCTGAACTGCTGCAGTCTCGTCAGTCAAGTCATTGCTATAAATTATCCAAAGTTGAGTCCCCAGCACTTGGCTCAATACATCTCAATGCATACTCGATAAATCTTTCCTAGCAAAGGAAGATCATTTATGCCGAACCTTTTTCTTGTAATCCAGCCAATCTTTTATCTCGTATGTTACCCCACCCCCATGAGCTCCTATTTTTTGCAATGACCATTGAAATAGCATCTTACCAAATACAAATATTCACATGTATCAAGTGCCTTCTGGAAATCGAAGCATAATAATCAGTTTACAGTTATCCGCAGCACATGATGCTACTTCACTGGAATGACAAGGCTTTAATGTAACAGCAGTAGAATTAATTATACTTGCGGAATTGAATCAGCAAAGAAGATAAATAAGAACAACATGTCATCTCTGGACAGTGGTATAGTGTGGAGAAAGTGAGGACTGCAGATGCTGGAGATCAGAGCTGAAAATGTGTTGCTGGAAAAGCGCAGCAGGTCAGGCAGCATCAAAGGAACAGGAGAATCGACGTTTCGGGCATAAGCCCTTCTTCAGGAATGAGGAGGGTGTGCCAAGCAGGCTCAGATAAAAGGTAGGGAGGAGGGACTTGAGGGAGGGGCATTGGGAGTACGATAGGTGGAAGGAGGTTAAGGTGAGGGTGATAGGCGGTGCTGAGTCTGAGGGTTGGGACACCTGCATCAACCAACCCCACTGCCCCATGGCTGAACATGTTAACTCCCCCTCCCACTCCGCCAAGGACATGCAGGTCCTTGGCCTCCTCCATTGCTAGACCATGGCAACACGACGCCTGGAGGAAGAGCGCCTCATCTACCTAGGAACCCTCCAACCACAAGGGATGAATGCAGATTTCTCCAGCTTTCTCATTTCCCCTCCCCCTACCTTTTCTCAGTCCCAACCCTCAGACTCAGCACCGCCTTCTTGACCTGCAATCTTCTTCCCGACCTCTCCGCCCCCACCCCCTCTCCGGCCTATCATTCCTCATTCCTGAAGAAGGACTTATGCCCGAAACGTCGATTCTCCTGTTCCTTTGTGCTGCCTGACCTGCTGTGCGTTTCCAGTGGTATAGTGTGGCAGATCTTATTAAGATCTGCTGTGTTTGGTTGTTTATTTATAACCCTGTGACATTCCTTTTATATGTAATTATGTCATCCAATTTTTGTCTCGATTCAACAGGAAGTTTATGACCATGACTGTGGAAAAAGTGGCAGCGTTTGGTGTAGCAAATGCAGTATATATAAACCTTCCATCAACTATTGCCTAGAATATGTTGAACCAAGCAAATGTTGAACGTTCACAATATATTTTGTTAAGAAATGGTAACATTGAGGATTTCTAAGACCATTTAACATTATAAGGACCTGCATATCCTGATTGTGTCTCCTTTCTGTCTAGCTTCAATCATTGTCTTGCCCCATTTTGAGTTTGGTTTGCTTTGAGGCATCATTTATTTGACTAGTTAATGACTCCTGCTTTCTATTCTAGCATAGTTACTCCCTGTTCTTCATATGTCCCTTTATCTCTCACGTTTACCTAATTCTGTACAGCTTCAAAACATTCTTGTTGCTAACAGTATCTACATACCCTCATATTTCAATTCCTATGAGAATTCCACTCTATTATCTCCATTTCCTTGGCTCCTTTGTAAATGTGCAAATGAAGCCATTTCCCACACCAGTTACCTCCTAGATATCTTCCTTTTCCTCAACTGACAATTCAACCCACAGTACTGAAAGGGACATTGAGTGTGATTCTTCCATTTCATTCACTTTGGCTCAGCCATCTTGCCCTCCCTTCCAGTGCCTCAATTCTATTTCTCTGGTCTATCCAACCAGTCTCCCTATCTTCCACACCATCTTTCACTATTTCTGCCACTTCCAACATAATTATCATCTCAAACACTTATTTCTTTCCCCTGTCAGCATTCCAAATAGACCATTAATTCTGTTCAGTCTGCAGTCACCCTCAATACCCGCAGCCTATATAAAATAGTTAACGGTGGCACAGTGGCTCAGTGTTTAGCTGTGTTGCCTCAAAGTACCAGGCACCCAGGTTCAGTTCCACCCTAGGCAACTGTCTGTGTGGAGTTTATAAATTCTCCCCATTTCTACTGGTGCTCCGGTTTCCTCCCAAAGTTCAAAGATGTGCAGGTGGACTGGCCATACTAAATTACTCAGTGTTCACAGATGTGTAGGTTAGGTCCATTAGCTATGGGAAATGCAGGGCTACAGGAATGGGGTAGGGGGATGGGTCTGGGTGGGATACTCTTTGGAGGGTCGGTCTGGACTCTTTGGGCTGAATGGTCTGTTTCCACACTTTAGGGATTCCATGGACTTAACACCTGCCTCTTTACCTCCTCTGGGCGCAGCTACAAACTTTCCATCACAGTAAACCCGTGATTTCCTTGAACTATGTTCAATTTTATATACTGCATTTGCTACACCAAACGCTGCCACTTTTTCCACAGTCATGGTCATAATCTTCCTGTTGCTTTTCATTTTGCATCTCCTCTTTGTTCCTACTCTGACTTTTACTGTTGGATTCCAATCAAATTCCACTCAACTGCATCAAAGAATAACACTTCATCTTTCAACAAAAATGGCAGTCTAAGATGCTGGCACAGGCCCGGGGAGCAGTGGCGGCCCAGGCCGAGTGAATGATAAAGGAGTGGGCATCCAGCAGCAGTGGCAGCATTTCCAGGATGAGGCGAATGCGCTCCTACCCCAGTTCTGAGGCTCCCGGTGAGCGAGGGGAAGGTCCTGGGCTGAATCTTCCAGTCTGGACTCACAGGTTGAGCCAAGGCTCCAGGTTTGCGACTAGGCCCCAGAATCTGAATGAATGTCAGCATCAGCAGAGTGGATGGCGGGAGACCACTCTAACCAAGGTCTGGCAGCTTTGTCTGGGTGAGCCTCAGTTGGGGCTTCAGATGTATGAGAACTGGTCCATGGCTCCAGCTCAAATGAGGCAGTCACAGGAATGGTCATGGCTGTGACCCGTAACCAATACCCGGAGACCAATACAGAGACCCTGGCCAATGTCGAATGGTACAGAGGATGAGGAATGAGGAACAAAGAGGGTAGGGAAAGATAAACTGTACTTTAGTGATATCATTTAATATATTCAATAACTCAAAATGTCACAAGAGCCTGGTTGTTCCCGCATGCCGTACCTGGACAATGAAGACTTTGGACTGCATAGATTTTTCAGTTTGAGTTGAGTCCACTGATGCATTGTAATCTTTTGCTTTCAATTCTGTGTCTTATGATCCTACTCCACAGCTATCTAATGAAGGAGCAGTGCCCCGAAAGCTAGTGCTTCCAAATAAATCTGTTGGACTATAGCCTGCTGCTGTGTGATTTTTAACTTTGTCCATCCCAGTTCAACACCGGCACTTCCACATCATGTTTCGGGATAGAATTGGTGGTTTCGGTTGATTGTCCTTTTACAGAGGAAATATAAGTTGGAATTCCAGGCTGAACAATGGTTCTAGACAGACATCTCGATTTCTGTGAGTTGTGTTTGTGTGTTGTCCACAGAGTTCAGTCCAGCTGCCTTTGCTTTTTAGAAGTTTTGATAAAGTCCAGGGCTTTGTCTGGTATTTTATATAGTGGGGATTTTACAACATGGAGGTAGGTTTTATCAGTTTCTAATGACAGCTAATACTATCTTATTTTTGTTCATACAAAACCTGGCAGTGACATGTATCTCCTTATTCAATAACCAACTCAACACCCCATTCTACTTGACCTTGTTTCAAAATGCTGCGCAAGACACCAAATGCAGTCCCTATGGTATTGTTTTGGAAATAAAGCACCACTCTTCCCACAATCAACACAGCCATGATTAGATTCATAATATCCAAATCACCTGACTGACAAACTTGAGTTTAAAGAAAACGTTCTTCCGGAGTTTTGTGTTCAACAAGAAAATAACTCAGTATTATGAACAAATTGTCTTTAGCCAACAGCAAGTAGGAAATATGGGATACTAACTTCTAACTCTACAGCTTAAACTCTATCCCTTCTTAGCACACACAAACAGGCAAGACATAGATATTAAGGATGGAAAAAAAGGCATTCCAATGTCACCAGTCTGGTGAACAGGAATTCATAA
This sequence comes from Chiloscyllium punctatum, assembly GCF_047496795.1. Taxonomy (NCBI): domain Eukaryota; kingdom Metazoa; phylum Chordata; class Chondrichthyes; order Orectolobiformes; family Hemiscylliidae; genus Chiloscyllium; species Chiloscyllium punctatum. Next base: position 48,035,238 of record NC_092783.1, read on the forward strand.
ACTGCTATCTTTCTTTTCCTTGCAATTTCTTCTTAGTTCTTTGCTGTTGACACAAGGTTGTTTGGCCAATGACGCTCCCTTTTATTAATTGGTTGAAATTTCATCCTTTTACTGTCTTTAGGCATATTTTATTTCTTCTTCAACACAGGAATTGCAAAGAGAATCAAATGGAAGACTGAGATATAACTGGAGATACAGGTGAGAAACGGAGATTTGTACGGTGCTTTCCTTTTGGAAGTCAGGTTCTTCTTTGCTCCTCTGGCCACATACAAACCATAATGTCTTGATTAGAAGCCTATCAAGGAATTGTTATCAAGCAATTTTCATTTGGAAAGCGTGTGTAACATATGCCTTTTGCTCTCACTGTTTCAGAGAAATGCAATATTGTATGTAACTCAACTTCCAACACCTCTTTACACAGTCACCTTGATTTAAAGCAGTGCATTTTTATTACTACACAGTCCAAAAACAAAGTGAAATAACTCTACAGAGACTGGTATCCCATCACCAAATCACCTTTATTTACACCTGGAGGTTCCTTGACACAATCCAGCTCTCAGAGTGACAGAATGTCTGATATTCCTATTTCTTTTTTTTCTTTTTCTTCTTCTTTTTTCTCTTTTTTATTTTTTCTTTTCTTTTTTCTTTTTTCTTTTTTTTATAACCCCCACACTACCGCCTAACTGCGGTAGTGCTTATTTTTTCCCCAGCACCCATGGTGTGTGTGTGTGTAGGTGTCCGACACAGTGAGAAACACAAGGTGCACGAATCTTTATTCAATTTCCACCACCAGGAGGATAGGAAAAACACTCGAGTGGCCAGTGACAAGCACTGCCCTTCACACCAAAGGGCAATGCTGTGTGATCAAAACAGTGAAGGGGAGGGTAGGGACTAAATCAAAATAGAGTTGGAGGGGGAAATATTCCTATTTTTTTTTCTCTTTTTTTAAAATTTTTTTTATTTTTTGACTCCTGTTTATATATATTTTTTTCCCCTTTTTTTTAATCCCCACACTACCGCCTAACTGCGGTAGTGCTTATTTTTTCCCCAGCACCCATGGTGTGTGTGTGCAGGTGTGAGACACAGTGAGAGACACAAGGTGCACGAATCTTTATTCAATTTCCACCACCAGGAGGATAGGAAAAACACTCGAGTGGCCAGTGACAAGCACTGCCCTTCACACCAAAGGGCAATGCTGTGTGATCAAAACAGTGAAGGGGAGGGTAGGGACTAAATCAAAATAGAGTTGGAGGGGGAAATATTCCTATTTCTCTCTGTCAGTCAGGGCTTCCTGATTGGACCAGATTAACAGCCTCTATCAGGGAATTCAGTTTTTATGAGGTCCACCTGGCTGACCTTGTTACAATTGCTACATCCCTCTGCCTCTGAGTCTGAGGATATAGGCTGGTGCTTCTTTCTGTAACTCCTCCTGAGGCTTTTTGCTGGGTGTCAGGTTCCTCCAACTCTGCCTCTGTTATGAGCAGCATATACAGTAGCTCACCTCTTGTGCCTGGAGCACCTTGGAAGAAATTCATTTTCTTTCTCAGGGGTAAAAGCATCATGGCGACAACATCCACCAAATCCATCTCATATTCTGCGGTATCTTCAACACTGGATGGAGAGGGAGAACCTCTGGGCTCTGGAACAGTTGGAGAAAGGCTGTCAAGAAGCCAAGTATGTTTGCTCCCACACAAGTGCCTCCAATACTTGAACTCATTCACAAATTCCTTTTAAAGATAGCCGCGGTGACAGGAATCCCATACTGTGGTAAGAACTTCTGGCTATGGTGGGTGGGAGAATCGGGTTGCATTGGACATTCGGTATTAGAATTAGAATTCCTACAGTGTGGAAACAGGCCATTCCATCCAACAAATCCACACTGACCCTCCGAGGAGTAACCCACCCAGACCTGTTCCCCTATCACTCTGCATTTCTCCTGACTGATGTACCTAACCTGCTCATCCCTGAGCACTAGGGGCAATTTAGCATGAGCAATTCAGCCAATCTGCACATCTTTGGACAGTGGAAGAAAACCCACACAGACACGGGGAGGACGTGCAAACTCCAAACAACCCAATGTTGGAATTGAACCCAGGTCCCTGACGCTGTTAGGCAGCAGTGCTAACCACTGACCAACCATGCCACCCTGGTGTTGCATGTGGATGTGGTAGGCAATTAATGAGGAGAGTTTGGGAAGATCATGCAAGAAAACTCCCTGGACCTCAAGAGGGAAAGCCTCCATCGAACTTGACAGAAGTGATTTTTAAGTAAATTCAGCTCCATTGGTCTCATTTCCTTTACCTCTCCTACATGTTCAGGAACTAAGTATTCATCAGAGTTATTACAGAGCAATATCTGAGTCAATACAACTAGAAATACAATTTTTGATAAAACCCCAATTTCATTTTCCAGGTTTCAATTGTATCATTATATTGTTTGACCTGTAGGTTAAGTGGCTTAAGGACTTAATTTAGGAGATGCCACGCTGTGGCATTTGGACCAGGGTGATAGCAGTGGAAAACATTGCAATGATTTTACCCTTTGACTAATATGTTGAAATCTGCCCTCACCATGAAAGATTCTGGTAAAATATATATGAGTCACACCCAATTGCTCCTGTAGAATATTTTAACAAATTATGAGCTCTTATTCCTACCTTTACAGATCTGTCAGGTTTATTTGGGACTTCAGTAATAAAAATCACTTCTAAAAGGGGAACATATCTCACATTCTTTACCAAAGGAAAGTACATTTCAGAAAATACAGCAGACAATTTACCTATACATTGCTATACGAAGATCAGACTGAAACAGTGATCCGCCTGCTTTGTCCCCACTTTACAGTGATTGCTCGGAGCACCCCTTCCTAAATGAGTTAATTGTTCTGTGAGGCAGGGATTTTTTACTTTTTCCATACAAAGAAGCCGTGCTTTCAATCTTTCACACTATCCAGTCTCCAGCAAATGATCAGTTTGACCATGAGCAAACATCACAAACATACCTTGATTTTCATATCAGTTAAATAAATTATATCTCCTTGGAAAGTGGCTTATCTGCTTCTTTTAATGAACTTTGATCTTAGCTCCAACTTGCTTGTGTGCTTTATGCCAGCGGAACAGTTATATGGTAGTTACACAACACAATTCTACAGCAATTACAAATTCAGTTGCCAAACAGCCACTTTAACACTTATTCACAGACTGTTGTTACACAAGGCTTCAGTTTTTCAGTGTTACTGTGACAGTTCAATCCATTACTGCTGAGTTACAACACATTCATCAAAACAGCCTTACATAAATCTTTCAGCAAAATACAGAAACATTTTAAAATGGTGGCCTATCCACTCATGAAGTCACCATCAAATTTCATATGTTTTCTCCTTATTTAATTTCATTGAACTTCATCTTGGCAATCCCAGCATATTTTGGGTTAATATCTACAAATTCTTGAGTCATACTGGAAGGCTTGTGATTAATATTCTAAAGTTACATACATTAAGTTCTCAAATTGCATTTTGTATCCCTCCTTAGCTCCAGAACTTCCTGCTTCTGTAACCTCTTGTTGGCCTACGCACTGGATTGAATTTTGTTCTCTTCCAGGTTGAGTCATTGTTTTATTCAATCCTCTACTGTATCCATTTGCTGTAATGGAGCCTTTATTTTACTGTCTCAACCCTACATTCTGCTCCTATAGCTTTCTTCATTCCAATCCCCAATGAAGCCTCCCTACATTATTTCTCTTTTCTGTGTCTTCAATCAACTATCAAATCATTTTTGCACTGCTCCACAATGCCCTACTCCATTTCTATGAAATGCTGGTTGACTTCAAGCTGCTACATCAGTGCAATATTTTGTGGAACAGGATCTTTTGAGTTCAGATTGTATCTTGCATTTACATACAGTTTCCAACTTGTGCCATTGTTGCTGCACACTTACGTGTGAAGGCAGCTGACTCTGATAAGAAAATGATTTTATCCCAAGAATAGTGACTCTCATGTTATTAAAATGGTGTACATTTTATTCTACAGGGTGTGTGACATCATCATCATCAGGATTTATCATTTGTAACATCAACAGAGGAAGCTGAAATGAACGTTTGATGTTTCAACAGGCTGTTGGGTTCCATCCTCACACAAAAGATCCTCAAAAGATTTTATGGTTGTGCAGATGGAGAAATGCATGTTACGGCTTGTCCTCAAACATTGAAATTGAATGATAAGTGTTGTTATTGTTGTAAATGAAAATTAACACAATATTGAATGGATTAAATTGGATAACGGCACCCAAAGTAAATGAACAATTCAAGCACGAACCATGAAGATGAATTGGATAATGCGCTAGTTAGCAATTGTGTTGTTAGAATTCAATGTACTAATGTTGGCTTGTATCATAATTAACCACAGTTAACTTTTTAACTTAATAAATGGGTTGGTGTAGAAAATGGGTTATTGCCAGTGACAGATGATAAACAATAAAACACAGAGAACTATACAAAAGAGAATAGTTGGATTATTTGTTAATGGAAACAGGTGCAGTAGTGTCAGCAAATAACCTGAACATGCTAAGAGTTTGATTTCAGAAGCAAAAAATGAGGGATTCGCACGGTGCTGTGGTAGTGTCCCTGTCTCTGAAACATGAGGACTGGGGGCAAATCCTAATCTGCTCCTGAGAAGTGTGCTAACATCTTTGAACATTTTGATTTGAAGCAAAGTTTGGATTCAGTGAACAATAACCTTGTTTGATTTGTTAAAATGTGAAAGTAAATGATTTTTAAAATTCCTTCGGGTGAAGCTGGCTGGGCCAGCATTTGTTGTTTCCTTTCCATGGAAAATGTGATGCCTTTGTGAACCGATGCAGTCCTTGGGATGTAGGGACAGCCAGAGTGCTACAAGGGATGGAGTTGTAAGAGTGTGGCCCAGCAACCCTGAAAGAACAGATATATTTATGAGTCTGGATGAGATTGACTTCAAAGAGAGCTTTCACGTGCTGGTGTTCCCATTTAGCCACTGCCCTTGTCTTTGTAGATAGCAATAGTTGTGGATTTGGAACATGCTATCAAAGGAGCCTTGGTGAATTTCTCCTGTTTATCTTGTAGATGTTTCATTATATTGCTACTGAGCTTTAGTGGTGGAGAATTCAAATATTTGTAAATGTGGTGCCAATCAAGCGGGCTGCTTTGACCTGGATTATGTCAAGCTTCTTGAGTATTGTTGGAGCTGCACTCAGCAAGTCAAGTAGGGAGTCATTGTCCTGACTGTAACTTGTAAATGGTGGACAGACGTTCGGGAGTCAGGAGGTGAGTTATTCTCTGCAAGGTTAATTGCATCTGACTTGCTTTTATAGTGACAGTATGGCTGTGCTAGTTCACTTTCTGGTCAGTGGTATCTCCCAGGATGCTGATATTGGAGAATTCATGAATAGCAATGCTGTTAAACGTCATGGGGTGATGGTTAGATTTCTCTCTTTCTGGAGCTTGTCTGCCTGGCACTTGTGGTGCATGAATAAAATTTGACAGCCCAAACCTGGATATTGTCAAGGTCTTGCAACAGTTGGACATGGACTATTTCAGTACCTGAGGAATCACAAATGGTTCTGAACATTGTGCAATCATAAACAAAACACCCATTTCTGACTTTGTGATAGAGCGGCTGAAAATGGTTGGGCCAAGATCACGATGTCAAGGAATGCAGACACAGTTTGAGCTGAAATGACTGACTCCCAACAACCAGGAACTATCCACCTGTGTGACATGTATGACTCCAACTAGCAGAGAGTTTAACCCATGATTCCCATTGACTGTAGCTTTGCCAAGACTCCTTGATGCCACACTCAGTCACAAGTTGCTTTGATGTCAAGGGCAGCCACTCTCACCTCACTTTTAGAATTAAGACTAGATATGGGAGGACTGCAGAGCTTTGGTATAATCTGCTGGCTGTGTGATCCCATAGCTTTGTGTATTGTATGTTGCTTCTGCCCTTTATCATGATAATAATCCAATGTTATAGCTTCATCATTGTTAGGTATGCCTGCAGTTGCTTCTCATGAGTTCCTGTACTCTTTATTGAACTAGGTTGATCTCTTGGCTTGACGGTAAGGGTAAGGTTGATCACTTTCTGGACCAGGTGATGACAGATTGTGGATTCTGTTAGTGGACCACAGTGCATCATAGCTGAACAGAAATAAGTTGCTAAATTTGTTTGAAGACTTATCCTTTTAACATGGTTGTCATCATTCTGACCATCTTCCAGTCTTTTGAATATTTGACCTCTTGTAGAATTCAGTGTGCTCCTGTTTTTTCTCACTATTCCATTTTCCATCTTCACAAGACAGAATTGTAAATGTAATGCTTTATTAAGGATGTTGCCTTGAAGATGTTGATCATGATTTCACACTGAATCATATGGCTGGAGTTCTGGTGTATTTTATACTCTGTAGTGATCATTATAATTGCTTGTTTTATTTGCTCAAATACAACACTCTGTGGAACCCAAGTGAAACATATATAACCTCAGTGGTTGACTGGGTCTGACATCTCTTGATATGAACAATCATAAATCAACAAGTTATCTACAACATTTACATAATTTCCTTGTTTAGAATAATGTCTTATAGCAGGGCTGAATGGTATATGTCCTATACTGGATTAGTGGTGCTGGAAGAGCACAGCAGTTCAGGCAGCTTCCCACCATCTGAGAAAAGGAACTGGAAGTGACTTCACCAGAGGATATGATATCACCACAGGAAATGACATCACCAATCGAAAGAAACTCAAATATATAGAAAGCAGGAATTTTCAGCATTGCTTTGCATGAGGTCCACTGAAGATGTTACCTAATAAGGTAACAAAACGTCTGGAAATGAACCTACGTCCAAAACCTCAACCTGAACTACAAATCTTCTCAAAACCCACTAATATATCGCTATTCCGTCAATGTCATTGGGTCAAAATCCTGGAATTCCCTTCCTAATGGCATTAGGAGTTAACCTACAGCAGGTGGAATATTTGCTTTCCAGCATCTGCAGTCATTGTTTTTACCCGGTATATGTCCTAGCCATCCTTTTTTGTGGGTTTCATCAATTTGAGCACATTCCTTCTCTGAACCTGTATATTTTTAATCACAGTTAAATGCTTCTTCAAGATGATACTTGACTATCCATATTTGGTTGTTCATGAAGTAAAGGTTTCCAATTCTTCAGGTCTTTAGTGGTTATCTCAAACATGAAATAGAAATTCAAGACGTTCCCTGCAAACTTTTCACAAGCCTAAGATAATGCCTTTAATTTTACGTTGTCTCAGTCAAAGACTACAATGTGAAGTACACCAGTATACATTGACTATCCCTCCGAACCTGGAAAATGAAAGCTCTGAATTCAGTTGATAAAGAATTGACACTAAAAATGAGAGGCATTTATGCATTACAATAAGCCACTGTATCCAGTGAGTTTAACATTTGCCTGAAATTTTCAAATGACTTATGTTGGCTTTCTTGCGAGATGATGCAGGCCTTATTTGGCAATTGTGAAGTTGGATAAGAATTTCTCCAATTGGTTCACTATCCCCATAAATCTCGACAGCTCTGTGACATTTCAAGAATGTGGAACTTCTTTAATCATTCTTGTTATGATTCCAGCCGATGCTAAAACATGACAAGCTAGGTCCTACTGTTAAAAAAAACCTTAACAAAATACAGGTTTGATGTTCCTTTTTGTTTCCTGTGGAGGTAATTCACTGAATAAATTCACAAGACATGATCAAAATATATTTACAAATATAAGAATTTAATACATGAAAGACAAAGAAAGCATAAAATATATTACACTATTCAAGGTCTGTTTGAGTGATCTTACAAATGCCAGAAAGATTCATTCCTTTTATCTCCACCAAGAACTTTTTTAGCATGTGATTTGATACCACATTATGCGTTTGTTTTCATGATGGAATGGTTGAGGAGAAGACAAAGTTTAAACCATCTTCAGGTTTAGATTTCAAGACTCTCTAAAGTTCCATGCATTCTAATCCACTCATGCTGTGGTATTTATACTCAGTGATGTGCAGCTAGAAGATATCATTATAAGGTTACTTCAGAAAACCAAAACCCCCTCTAGTATCATTCATGTGACTTCTTCAAGAGCTTTCTCAAGGGATCTATCACAGAGGTAAATTGCAAAATTAAAGCTGACTGATTCACCATATTTATGGACTGCTGCAATTTATATGACATGAAAAGCCTGTATAGCACACAAAACATAAGTTGCTTTTAAGGAACAACTGGTGAGCTGCAGTAGCATCTCCCAAACCTTGACCCATAAATGCACACAGGATTAATTGATACTATTTACTAGGGATCAATTTTGTCCATGTAACCACTCCCCCCACTTCCAAGTGACCCCTTTGATGAGGAGAGTCCAGTAGCCCAGACTGTGAGATTCTCCAACATCGCTGGCTTCCCCCAGATACAGGATGCTATTGACTGCATTCCCAGTTCTTACCCTACCAACAACCTTCGTTATCAATAGAAAAAAGCTTCTACTCCAATAAAGCTCAAATTGTATGTGACTGTCGATGTCAGGATTTGGAGGTCTGCGCCAGATGTCATGAAAGCTGCCATGTTGTTGATATTTTTGAGAACCTATAGGCTCTTTCATCTTGTCAATTTCTCCTACAGGGAAAGAACGAGGGCAGTCTTCGTGACTGACTGTGGACACCTTTCTATAACACCCAGACTGACACAAGATGAAGATACAATACTGCTCATGTTTTCACCGGACCACGGTGGAACAGACTACTGAGTTCCTTAGACTGGAGGCTTGATGCTTGGATTGCTTAGGCAGAACCTTGCAATAAAGCTCAGAAACTCAATCTCTCCTGCCCCTTGGATGCTGCCTGACCTGCTGTACTATTCCAGTGCTACCCTTTTCGACAGTAAAGCTCAGAAAATGTATTTCATATCATTATGGCTTACTGTGACCATCACAACTGGAGTGAAGAAAGGAGATGTATCCTGAATGCAGAGGAATGGAGGAAGTAACAGCAATCTGCTGAGAATGAAGATGTGAATGAGAATCAGAGCACTGATGAGGAGAGCCGTGCAAGATGGAATGACAAGGCAATGTATTATGGAATCTGCCTTGTTGGAGATAACCTGATTAAAACTGATTTAAGAATGAGTGTGCTGGATTTGGACTTTGTTTAATTATTGTCTACCATTCTATAGGTAATGTGGCAACTAGCTCCTGCAATATGTAAAGGATACATGGGACTTGTTATTGTTGCAACCCTTGACTTCTTTTTTGCTGAATAATTATTTTGTCATCCATCTGATTGTACACTGGCTACCCTAGGAAAGACAATGGTTTAAAGGTATTGCCACTGGACCAGAGATCTAGGCCAATATATTGGGAAAGTGAGATTGAAGCCAACCATGGCAGATGATCAAATTTGATCAAAATTATTGGAGTTTGAAATTAAAATCTAGGCTAATGGTAACCATGAAGCCATTGTTCATCACTGTAAAAGTTTTTTTCTCATGGGAAGCTAGGGAAGAGATTGCTGGACCCCTTGCTGAGATATTTGTATCATTGATAGTCACAGGTGAGGTGCTGGAAAACTGGAGGTTGGCTAACGTGGTGCCACTACTTAAGAAAGGTGATAAGGAAAAGCTAGGGAACTATAGACCGGTGAACTTGACATTGGTAGTGGGCAAGTTTTTAGAGGGAGACCTGAGGGACAGGATTTACATGTTTTTGGAAAGGAAAGGGCTGATTAAGAATTTGTGATTTTTGAAAAGATCTGTAGCTCAGGTTGAGGTTCAGGTTGTAAAGTTTGCTCGCTGAGGTGGTAGGTTTCTTCTAAGCCATTTCGTCACCATGTTAGGTGACATCAACAGTGAGCCTCTGGTGAAGTGCAGGTGTTCTGTCCCACTTTCTATCTAGATATTAAGGTGGGTGATATCATTTATGTTTCTTTTTTCTCAGAGGTTGGTAAATGCGGTTCAAGTTGATGTGCTTACTGATGAAGTTCCAGTTTGAATGCTAAGCTTCTAAGAGTACCTGTGTGTGCCTCTGTTTAGCCTGTCCTAGGAGGGATGTGTTGTCCCAGTTGAAGTGGTGTCCTTCTTCATCTGTGCATAAGGATACTGGTGATAGCTGGTCATGTCTTTTGGTGGCTAATTGGTGCTCTTGTATCCTAGTGGCTAGTTTCCGCCAAGCACGCCAATGTAGTGTTTGTTGCCGTCCTTGCAGGATATTTTGTATATGATGTTAGTTTTGCTGCTTGTTGGTACAGGGTCCTTTAGGTAACTTTGTGGGCTACCATGATGCCAAAGGGTAGTAGTAATCTGGTAGTCATTTCTGAGATGTCTGATGTATGGTAGTGTGGCTAGAGTCTCTGAGCGTATTGTGTCTTCTTGTTTGGGTTTGTTGTTTTAGAATCAGAAGACTGTTTATTGGTTGCCTGTTTTTCTCAAATAAACTGTATAGGTATTTTTCTTCTATTGCTCGTAGTTTCTTGGTGCAGTAGTGTGTTGTGGCCCGTTTAAATAATGTCCTGATGCAGCTCCATTTGTGGGTGTTGGGATGATTGCTCCTGTAGTTGAGTACCTGGTCTGTGTGTGTTGCTTTCCTGGAGCTGCATCAGGACATTATTCAAACGAGCACTACCAACACACTGAAACAGTTACTCATGAACCTAAAGGACCCTGGAGCAACAATCAGCAAAACAAATGTCATTTAACAAAATATCCTGCAAGGACTGCAACAAACACTATGTCAGACTGACAGGCTGGAAACTAGCTACCAGGATACATGAACACCAACTAGCCACCAAAAGGCATGACCAGCTATCACTAGCATCCTTACACACAGACGAAGAAGGACACCACTTCGACTGGGACAACGCATTTATCCCAGGACAGACTAAGCAGAGACAACCACGGGAATTCCTAGAGGCCTGGCATTCAAACCGGAACTCCATCAATAAACACATTGATTTGGACTCCATTTACCAACCTCTGAGAAAAAGAACCAGAAATGATATCACCCACCTTAACAGACCAAGACACCTAAAACAAAATTGGGACAGAGCACCAGCACTTCATTGGAGGCTCACTGATGATGTTACCCAGTATGGTGCCAAAATGGCTGAGAACAAGCCTATCAGCTCAGCGAGCAAACTTACAAAACTGAATAGGGATAGTCAACATGGCTTTGTGCGTGGGTCACAAACTTGACTGATTTTTTGAAGAAGTAACAAAGATGATTGTTGAAGGCAGAGTGGTGGACATGATCTATAAGGACTTCAGTAAGGCGTTTGACAAGCTTCTAGGGAACTGAAGCGGGAGCTGGATAAACTTTGGATCATTCGGGAGGCCGAAGCTGTGGTAGATAAGAGTTACAGGGAAGTAGTTATTCCTAGGCACGAAGAAAGCTGGGTGACTGTTTGAAGGGGGAAAAACAGTCAGTGGAGGAATCCCCTGTGGTCGTTCCCTGAAAAACATGTATAATGTTTTGGATATTGTTGAGGGGGACAACTTACCAGAGGCATACATTGGGGTGCAGGTCTCTGGCACAGAGCCTGTCCCTGTTGTACAGAAGGGAAGGAGGGAAAGGAGGAGAGTGTTAGTCAATGGGGACTCAATAGTTAGAGGCTCAGATAGAAGGTTTGTTGGGAGTGAACGAAACTCATAGTTGGGGTGTTGCCTTCCAGGTGCCAGGGTCCGTGATGTCTCAGATCGTATCTTTGGGGTCCTGAAGGGAGAGGGTGAACAGTCTCAAGTCATTGTCCATGTAGATACCAATGACATAGGTAGAAAGAGGGATAGGGGTGTAAGGCAGGATTTCAGGGAGCTAGGGTGGAAGCTGAGAGCTAGAACAAACAGAGTTGTTGTCTCTGGTTTGTTACCCGTGCTACATGATAGCGAGGCAAGGAATAGGGAGAGATATCAGCTGACCACGTGGCTGCAAGGATGATGCAGGAGGGAGGGTTTCAGGCACATGGATAATTGGGCACATTCTGGGGAAGGTGGGACTTGTACAAACAGGACGGTCTTCACTTGAACCAGAGGGGTACTAATATCCTGGGTGGGAATTTTGCTGGTGCTATTTGGGTGGGTTTAAACTAGCTCAGCAGGGGGATGGGAACCTGTGGTGTAGTTGCAGTGTACAGGAGGATGAGAGTAGGAAGGACAGGGACAGAATTTCAGGGTCACAGGAATGTGCTGACAGACAACAAAGTGGTTTGAAGTGTGTTTACTTCAACTCCAGAAGTGTCTGAAATAAGGTAGGTGAGCTTGCAGCATGGATAGGTACCTGGGACTTCGATGTTGTGGCCATTTCGGAGACATGGATAGAGCAGGGTGAGGAATGGATGTTGCAGGTTCCAGGGTTTAGATCTTTCATGAAGAACAGGCAAGGTTGTAAAAGAGGGGGAGGCGTGGCCTGTTAGTCAAGGATAAAATAACGGTGGCTGAGAGAACTTTTGATGAGGACTCATTTACTGAGGTAGTGTGGGCTGAGGTTAGAAACAGGAGAGGAGAGGTCAAACTGCTTGGAGTTTTTTTATAGGCCTCTGCAGAGTTCCACGGAGGTGGAAGAGAGGATTAGCAAAATTATTCTGCGTAGGAGTGAAGGGAACAGGATGGTCATTATGGGGTACTTTAACTTCCCCAATATTGATTGGAAATGCTTTAACTCCAGTACATCAGATGGATCAGTTTTTGTCCAGTGTACAGGAGGGTTTCCTGGTGCTTGGTAATGAACCAGGCCAGGTTTTTGATTTAGTTGTAGGTGAGCACTTTGGAGAGAGTGAACCTAATTCAGTTACGTTTAGTTGAGCGATGGAAAGGGATAGGTACATGCCACAGGTAAAGAGTTGCCGATGGGTCAAGGGCAATTATAATGTGATTAGGCAATAATTAGGATGCATAGAATGGGGTAGCAAAATGCAGGGAATGCAGACAATGGAAATGTGGGGCTGGTCTAAGGAACAGATATTGCGTGTCCTTGATAGGTATGTCCCTGTCAGGCAGGGAGGAAGTGATAAGCTAAGGGAACCATAGTTTAATACAGAAATTGCATCTCTTGTTACGAAGAAGAAGGAGGCTTGTGTGTTGATGAGGCAAGTTGGTTCAGATGAGGTGATGGAGAGTTGCAGGTCAGCTAGGAAGGATTTAAAGAGAGAGTTAAGAAGAGCAAAGAGAGGACACGAACAGTCTTTAGCAAATAGAATAAAGAGGAATTCTAAAGCTTTCTAAAGGTATTTGAGGAATAAAAGGATGATTAGGGTAAGAATAGGGCCAATCAAAGACAGAAGTGGGAAGTTGAGTGTGGACCCTGTGGAGCTCGGAGAGGTGCTAAACAAAGATTTCTCATCAGTTTTCACTCAGGAAAAGGAGAATATTGTTGAGGAGAAGAATGAGGTCCAAGATATTAGACTAGAAAGGATCGAGGTTAGTTACAAATAGGTGTTATCAATTCTAGGAGGAGTGATAGTGGACAAGTCCCCTGGGCTGGGTGGGATTTATCCGAGGATTCTCTGGGAGGCTAGGGAAGAGATAGTAGAGCCTTTGGCTTTGATATTTGAGTTGTCATTGTCTACAGGTTTGGTACCAGAGGACTGGAGGATTGCAAATGTTGTGCCCTTGTTCAAGGAGGGCAGTAGAGATGACTCAGGTAATTATAGACCAGTGAGTCTTACTTCTGTTGTAGGAACGGGTTTGAATAGGATAATAGGAGATAAGATTTATAATTATCTAGCAAGCAACAATTTGATTTCAGATAGTCAACATGGTTTTGTCAAGGGCAGAGTGTGTGTCTCAAACCTCATTGAGTTTTTTTGAGAAGGTGACCAAGCATGTAGATGAGGGTAGGGCATTTAATGTTGTATACATGGACTTCAGTAAAGCCTCTGATAAGGTTCCACATGGTAGGCTGTTGGAGAAAATGCAGAGGCATGGAATTGAGGGTGATTTAGCAGTTTGGATTAGAAACTGGCTTTCTGAAAGAAGGCAGCGAGTGGTGGTTGATGGAAAATATTCATCCTGAATCTGATTACTAGTGGTGTGCCACAAGGATCTGTTTTGGGACCACTGCTGTTTGTCAGTTTTATAAATGACTTAGACACAGGCATAGGTGGATGGATTAGTAAATTTGCAGATGACACTAAAGTCGGTAGAGTAGTGGACAGTGTGGAAGAATGTTTTAGGTTGCAGGGCGACTTGGATAAACTGCAGAATTGAGCTGAGAGGTGGCAAATGTAGTTCAATGCAGCTAAATGTGAGGTGATGCACTTTGGGAAGAATAACAGGAAGGTAGAGTACTAGGTCAATGGAAAGATTCTTGGTATTGTAGATGTGCAGAGGGATCTTGGAGTCCATGTACATAGATCCCTGAAAGTTGCCACCCAGGTGGATAGTGCTGTTAAGAAGGCATACGGTGTGTTAGGTTTCATTCATAGAGGGATTGAGTTCTGGAGCCAGAATATCATGCTGCAACTATTCAAAATGCTGCTGCGGCCACACTTGGAATATTGTGTACAGTTCTGGTCCCCATATTTCGGGAAGAATGTGGAAGCATTGGAAAAGGTGCAGAGGAGATTTACCAGGATGTTCCTGGTCTGGAGGGAAGGTCTTATGAGAAAAGGCTGAGCGACTTGGGTCTGTTCTCATTGGCAAGAAGGTGGCGAAGAGGGGTTATGATAGAGATGTACAAGATGATCAGAGGATTAGATATGGTAGACAGTGGAAGTCTTTTTCCTAGAATGATGATGTCAGCGTGTATGAGGGAGCATAACTACAAATTGAGGAGTGATAGATTTAAGAAAGATGTCAGAGGCTGGTTCTTTACGCAGAGAGTGGTAAGGGCGTGGAATGTCCTACCTGCTAAGGTAGTCGACTCAGCCACATTAGGGAGATTTAAACAATCCTGAGATAAGCTCATGGATGATTTTGGGATAGTGTAGGGGGATAAGCTGAGAATAGTTCACAGGTCAGCGCAACATCAAGGGCCGAAAGGTCTAGTGTTCTGTGCTGTATTGTTCTATTGTTCTATGTTCTATGTTCTTCATGGTAGACTGGTTAACAAGGCTAGATCACATGGAATACAGGGAGAACCAGCCATTTGGCTACAGATCTGGCTCGAAGGTAGGAGGCAGAGGGTGGTGGTGGAGGCGTGCCTTTCAAACAAGAGGCCTGTAACCAGTGGAGTGCCACAAGGATCAGTGCGGGGTCTACTGCTTTTTGTCATTTATATAAAGGATTTGGATGTGTACATAGGAGACATAGTAAGTTTACAGATGACACCAAAATTGGAGGTGCAGTGAACAGTGAAGAAGGTTTCCTCAGAATACAATGGGATCTTGAGCAGATGGGCCAAACGGCAGAGGGATGGCACAAAGAGTCCAATTTAGATAAATGTGAGGTGCTGCATCTTGGAAAGGCACATCAGGGCAGGACTTATATACTTAATGGTATAGGGAGTGATACTGAACGAAGAGACCTTAGAGTGCAGGTTCATATTTCTTTGAAAGTGGAGTTGCAGGCTGATAGGATTTTGAAGAAGGTGTTTGGTATGCTTTCCTTTATTGGTCAGAACATTGAGTATAGAAGTTTGGAAGTCACGTTGCAGCTTTATGGGATATAAGTTAGAGCATTTTTGGAATATTGTGCGCAATTCCAGTCTCCCTCCTCGTTCATAGAATCCCTAGAATATGGAAACAGGCCATTTGGCCCAACAAGTCCACACTGACCTTACGAAGAGTAACCCACCCAGACCCATTCTCCTACTACCCTATATTTACCCCTGACTAATGCACCTAACCTGCACATCTCTGGATTGTGGGAGGAAACTGGAACACCTGGAGGAAACCCACACAGACACAGGAAGAATGTGCAAATTTCAAACAGACAGTTGCCTGAGACTGGAATTGAACCCCTTTCCCTGCTGCTGTGAGGTAGCAGCACTAACCATCATGCTGATCCATCCAATCGGAAGGATGTTGTGAAACCTGAAGGGGTTCAGAAAAGATTTACAAGGATGTTGCTAGGGTTGGCGGGTGGAACTATAGGGAGAGGCTGAATAGGCGGGGGTCACTTTCCCGGAGTATTGGAGGTTGAGGGGTGACCTTAGAGGTTTATAGAATCACGAGGGACATGTATAGGGTAAGTAGACAAGGTCTTTTCTCTGGGGTGGGGGAGTCCATGAACAGAGAGCATAGGTTTCGGGTGAGAGGGGAAATATTGAAAAGGGATCTAAGGGGCAACTTTTTCATGCAGAGGGTGGTGCATGTATGGAATTAGCTGCCAGAGGAAGTGGTGGAGGCTGATACAATTACATCATTTAAAAGGCATGTGGATGGGTATATGAATAGGAAGGGATTGGAGGGATAGGGCTAAGTGCTGGCAAATGGAATTAGATTAGGTTGGGTTATCTGGTCGACATGGACGAGTTGGACTAAAGCATCTGTTTCTGGACTGTACAAATCTATGATTGTATGACTCCACGGTCCTTGCAGTAAAAGAAATCTGTCACCCTGACCTATTCCAGTCTACATGTAACTCCATCCCACAGCAATGTCGTTGATTCGTAACTGCCTTCTGAAATGATGTGGCAAACCACTTAGCTTAAAGGCAATGAGAAATGGACAACAAAGGTTAACCAGGTCAGTGACATTCACAATCTACACAGAATAAAACAAAATCTTCAGCTGACACCGCCACTTTTCAGATTCTGCACATTGCATGTCTTAGTCAGCAACCTCCAGTGAAATGGTGCACAACATTGAGGTTGGGTAGATCTAAAGTCACAGATCAGCTTATTGTAGCCAATTGTTGTGCAGTGAAGCCTCTCAGAAGACCCAGCACTTTGAGAGGAATCTCCTATTGACCCTTGCATTACTGAGACATCATTCAAGTGCAATGCCTTGGCTGCAATCATGAATGTCATGGTTCAAGGATCTGTGGCATCTTAGTCTATCTGCAGTGAAGGGCTCACCTTCTTGTGAGAGGTAAGAAATGCTTGGCCATTGTGAGTTTTTCAATACTTGGCTGTCAGAAGAGGCTGCTCATGGAATCATAGAATCCATACAGTGTGGAAACAGGCCATTTGGCCCAACAAGTCCATACGGACCTCCGAAGAGCATCCCACCCAGGCCCATTCCCCTACTCTATTACTCTACATTTCCCCTGACTAATGCAAATAATTTACACATCCCTGAACACTATGGGCAATTTGGCATGGCCAATTCACCTAACCAGATTGTGGGAGGAAACTGGAGCACCTGGAGGAAACCTATGCAAGCACAGAGAATGTGCAAACTCCACATTCTCATGATACAATGTAACCAGGTCCAACAGGTCAGAAGAATCCAGAGCAGATATTTTCTGAGAAAGACTGATTTTAAAAAGTACAGGGTTATTTCCAATTATGTGTTGCTTTGATACATTATATGTTCCCTCCCAATATGTCGAAGTATAAATCTGGCATCTATAGCTGGGCTAGAGGGAGTCTGCTCTGTTGGTGACCTTGCTGACCTACAGCAATTAGGCATTGGATGGAAGAGTCATATCCTTATACAGCAGGAATACCCTCCCTGGCTTGGACTTCCATCACAGATGAGAAATGGAGGAGCTTGCCAACTTTGGAGTGCCCTGTGGAGAAGCATCGGATGGTGATGTTGTTGGCAGGTGAAGGGTTGGTGGTAGGGAGCAGAGTTCGGCTCTTCTTCCTTCTGGGCGTTTGTCAACACTGTCTAATCTCAGCAGTGGCAGGAACTCCTGGAGTGGGCGCTCATCCCTCATCACCCTTTCACCTAGCCATTGGCACTACTGCTAAAGTGATGGAGTGTTGGTCTCTGCATATATCTAACTGACACTGAATGTGTTGCACCTGAACTTTGGTAGACAACTCCATTCTTTGGTCCAACTTAGGGAGTAACTCCAGCTAACTTGTCTACTATTCTCTGCATTTTAAAGCACAATGAAGCTGACTTTGTTGGTTGCCATTCAATTCTCACCATTCCCATTAATGGAGTGCTTTTATCTGACCCATTCTAGAAATTTCACCTTGTAAGACCCCATCCCATCTCCAGAAAGCCCTGCACATTAGTTGTTGGCCACTTTTGAATGCAATGGGATAAAAGAGAGATTCAATATGATGGAGTTGAAGCTAGAGCAGTGATTGGTGATGCAGGATCAGAAGGACTGGTGAGGTGTTCCCACTGAATAAGTAGAAAGCAAAGAGGGAAGGAAGGATTCGTAATTTTGAAGGATGGAGGTGGGTGACAGCCGTTGAGTCAGTAAGATGCATAAATAGAGAAAGTTTACAGGTGAGTCTTGAAGAAATGTGTGCACAGCCAAAGCTGTAGAGTGAGTGGCCTTGCTGCGAGAGTGAGGTAGCAGAGAGAAAAATTGTGTCCCTTACCTTTTGCAGCGAACAGAAGTGCATTGAACATCTTTCTGTGACACTCTGTGACCTGAGACACAACACTAACCTGGTCCATTATCGGAGTCCTCATTGGTTGTGTATGATGGTGTGGCCTCCTGCAGTGCTTTGCAGGAAAATGCCCAGCTGTCCTTGCCACCATCCTGCCCAGCAGCATCTCTGGTCCCTGTGTGCAAAATGGGGAGCCAGCTGCATCTCTGAGCCATGTCTTTAGTGTGAATGGTGTAGCATCAGAGTAAGAATAAATTTCAGACATGCATTACCTGAATTGGAGTGCAGCTGGAGTACAAATATAGTACCAACAGTTTGAACATTGTGAAGAGCCAGCTGTATACTGGTCATTTCCCTCTCCAACTGTGCAGTTTCACAACAAGGGCATTGAAGAGCCAGGTTCCATAATTAAATGACATGAAGAGCACAATGTCGTGTGATAAAAATCACTTGAGGCTATTGTGGACCAAGTGCCTGCAGGCTATCTCAGCAAAACACTTCATCTTAAAGTGGGAAACTTCTGACCTATATATCTATTCAGCCCTGTATCTGGACACTTCTACATGCCTGCAACCAAATATGTCACAAAACAAATCCAAAAGTAGGTAGTGCTCTGCTTAAGATCATTTAACTTAATCTCACAGGTTATAATCATTTTGACCTAAAAAAAAGCAATAAAACTTTGAGGGAATAGATAAGTTAATGGAAAATAATGTCAGTTTTGATCAATTGAGCTAGATCATTGTTAAATATGTCAGAAGCTGATTGTAAAATTACACAATTGTCCCACTTCAGATTCTTTGTTGATATCATTGCACCTGTTTTAACAAATTGTCAAAATATTGTCATGTGTGGTTTCCTGCCATTTATTTTTGATCATAAATTTCTTCCCTTACATACAAGTCTTTTTTTTATAATTACCAGTTTTTTCTGAAATAAAAATATAGATGTAGTGATTCATGAAAAAGTCACATGTTACTATGTTGAATTGTGGTAATACAATGTTAAACTAAAACATTGGCACATTCATTTTAGTTTCAAGTGCAGTGATTTTTTACTCTTTTTAAAACAATATCTAATCTAATGTATTTCTTGCTGTTGCATTAATTAATTATTGCAACATTTACAACTAATGTCAAAGATCAATTTACCAGGACAAGTAAGTACATCGGTTTCTCCAAGGCCACAATTATAAAATTCACTTGGTGATATAAACCTTCAGGTTTGCCTTAGCATCTGTGGCTTTCTTCAGAAACTGGCAATGTTTTCCCTGTTGCTAACTAACATCCTTCAAGACAAAATGTAACCAGTATTATAATGATTTTGATTTTATTGTATTAGTAAAGATTTTCATTTTCTTGTCAGACTCAGTTCACTTTACATATAATGACATTGAAATGCTGGCACAAGTGGGAACATCTATGAGAAGAGAAGGTTAGAACAAACAAAAGATGCTGTGCTTCCCAAAGGTTTGCACCTTGAACTCAAAGCGCGTTCCATATTGTACAGGGATGGTTTTGAGGAGTCTCTGTCGGGAGAGCTTTAGGAACAGAGCTTCAGAGTAAAGGGCCAATACATTTGAAGGTTCTGCTCTGATTTGTGAAGTGGAAAATGGGTTTAGACAGTGGCCTGACCTGGAAGAGTACAGCATTCAACTCCACAAGTAGGCCAATAAGAGATTACAGAGAAAGAATGGAGCCTTCGGGCCAGAAGTTGTTATTGATATAGGGGCAATTGGACCATGGGTTGATGATGTTACACTACCATTGATGATATCCAAATAATTTGGCTACTTTTAACTTTGTTATTATTTGTAGGAAAAATGCAAATATTCCACTAATTTGGGAAGCAAAGAAGCAGAGTTGGTTGATGGGGAGGAGCTTCTTTGCAGCTTTCGTCAGGCAGTGAGAGAGGTAGTAATGAGGTGTGATACCATCATTATTGATGGGTTGAGAATAACAGTGTTAGATTTTGATAGAAGTTGTTTGACATTTAAAATTTTTAAAAAATGTAGACACAAACATTGTACCAGAGTGTGAGCCTTAAACAGGAGATATATGGAGACATAGGTTTTGTTAAAAGCACAGTTAGTTGGAGCACATATTACAATTTACCAGTAAATTAAATGCCAAGGACAGACTTCAATGTGTTGGTCAAAGGGTAAACTCCTTGTTTACAATGAGTTCCATCGTAATCATCCAAATCCAATGCCCATAGCATGGCACCTCCAAATTTATTATCTTTCACCCACTGAGCCTAGAATCAAAAGATATACAAATGCAATTAAATAACATTAAATGGAATTAGTCTTTTATTTTAAAAAATTGGTGCTTAGTGTAAATTCACTCATGGTAAAGTATGAAACATAAGAAAAGGTCAAACCAGTCCTGAATTCCATACCATGTGAATATGCATCAAGAGAAGAAGATGGATTTATGGCTCAAGCCTGCTTCATTCTGAACTAATTGTGGTCTCAAAACCATTTCCCTGCCTACCCCTGACAATGTTTGATTTCTGTCTTAGTCAGGAATTCACCTCCTTCTTCCCATTTAAAAAAAAAGTACTTGATGGTCCTGTCTCCCTACTTACTAGGAAGAGAGGTCCATAGACTCAGAACAATTTGAAAATTTAAAAAATGCCTCATTCCCTTCCTAAATTTAGGACCACTCATTTTTAATGTCTGTCCCTTAGTTCTAGGTTCTTCCACAAGTGGAAAGATCCCCTCAGAACCTTAAATTGCTTATTAACATTCAGATCGGAACCAATCAAAATATGTGTCCAGTTAGGTGGTCACCTGTTTTGAATGAAGGTTAATGCTGGCTCAATGATTACAAAACTTGTTTTTAACAAGATCCACTCTGGACTCCAACCCTTAGGTTTGTGCAAGATCTCAGCTAGACTGAGAACCCACCTTGGGGAACCTTTACAGTTTAAGGGAACTTCAGTTCTGGTTCCTTAAGAGAAGTAGTTGGTGCATTGATTGCTGTAAAAGGCTCAGGCCCAAACTTGATGCACAAAATTGGTTGAAAAAGATTCATCTTGATTGGCTCAACATTTTCTGATTAGACAATGGCTGCTTGTGTAGAGTCCTAATTAAATACCCAGATGTTTCTCAGGAAGGTCTAGGGACTATCAAAGTAGCTAAAGGCTACTTTAAAAGTTGACCTGGAAACAATTCTGTGATTCTGCAAGGCTGGCTCAGTGCCATTTGCTTGTAGAAATCAGAAGAAACTGGAAAATGAAGTAGTCATCAAACTGCTATAATTGGAGAATAAGCAGCACCAGTTGTACTAATTGTGAAGCCCAATTGGTTAGTTCATCTTTGTGGGGATATTAAGCACATACTAAACTGCTTCTTACAGCTGGATAAATATCCAAACTCTCGCATGCAAAATTAACAATGGAGTTGTTCTTCATGAAACTGGACATGTACCTGCAATTGTGACTAGATGAAGAGACCCAGAAGTATGCCACAATTATTACCCATAAGGGTAAAAACAATGACTGCAGATGCTGGAAACCAGATTCTGGATTAGTGGTGCTGGAAGAGCACAGCAGTTCAGGCAGCATCCAACGAGTAGCGAAATCGACGTTTCGGGCAACAGCCATTCATCAGGAATAAAGGCAGTGAGCCTGAAGCTTGGAGAGATAAGCTAGAGGAGGGTGGGGATGGGGAGAAAGTAGCATAGAGTACAATGGGTGAGTGGGGGAGGGGATGAAGGTGATAGATCAGGGAGGAGAGGGTGGAGTGGATAGGTGGAAAAGGAGATAGGCAGGTCGGACAAGTCATGGGGACAGTGCTGAGCTGGAAGTTTGGAACTAGGGTGAGGTGGGGGGAAGGGGAAATGAGGAAACTGTTGAAGTCCACATTGATGCCCCGGGGTTGAAGTGTTCCGAGGCAGAAGATGAGGTGTTCTTCCTCCAGGTGTCTGGTGGTGAGGGAGCGGCGGTGAAGGAGGCCCAGGACCTCCATGTCCTCGGCAGAGTGGGAGGGGGAGTTGAAATGTTGGGCCACGGGGCGGTGTGATTGATTCGTGCGGGTGTCCCAGAGATGTTCCCTAAAGTGCTCTGCTAGGGGGCGCCCAGTCTCCCCAATGTAGAGGAGACCGCTTTGGGAGCACCTCATCCTTAACAATTTCTCCTTTGAATCCTCCCACTTCCTCCAAACCAAAAGGGTAGCCATGGGCACACGTATGGACCCCAGCTATGCCTGTCTCTTTGTTGGCTACGTAGAGCAGTTGATCTTCTGTAATTACACCAGCACCACTCCCCACCTCTTCCTCCACTACATTGATGACTGCATTGGCACCACCTCGTGCTCCCGCGAGGAGGTTGAGCAATTCATCTACTTCACCAACACATTCCACCCTGACCTTAAATTTACCCGGACCATCCCTGACACCTCCCCCCCTTCCTGGACCTCTCCTTCTCCATTAATGACGACCGACTTGACACTGACATTTTTTACAAACCCACCGACTCCCACAGCTACCTGGATTACACCTCTTCCCACCCTCCCACCCAGGAGGAGCAGTTCCACCACAGAACACACCAGATGCCCTCCTTCTTTAGAGACTGCAATTTCCCTTCCCACGTGGTTCAAGATGCCCCCCAACTCATCTCGTCCACATCCCGCACCTCTGCCCTCAGACCTCACCGCTCCAACCGTAACAAAGACAGAACACCCCTGGTGCTCACTTTCAACCCTACCAACCTTCGCATAAACCAAATCATCCGCCGACATTTCCGTCACCTCCAAAAAGACCCCACCACCAGGGATATATTTCCCTCCCCACCCCCTTCCGCCTTCCGCAAAGACTGTTCCCTCCATGACTACCTGTTCAGGTCCACGCCCCCCCTACAACCTACTCTCCCATCCTGTCACTTTCCCCTGCCACCGCAGGAACTGTAAAACCTGTGCCCACACCTCCTCCCTCACCTCTATCCAAGGCCCTAAAGGATCCTTCCACATCCATCAAAGTTTTACCTGCACATCCACTAATATCATTTATTGTATCCGTTGCTCCCGATGTGGTCTCCTCTACATTGGGGAGACTGGGCGCCTTCTAGCAGAGTGCTTTAGGGAACATTTCCGGGACACCCACACCAATCAACCACACCACCCCATGGCCCAACATTTCAACTCCCCCTCCCACTCTGCCGAGGACATGGAGGTCCTGGGCCTCCTTCACCACCGCTCCCTCACCACCAGACGCCTGGAGGAAGAACACCTCATCTTCCGCCTCGGAACACTTCAACCCCAGGGCATCAATGTGGACTTCAACAGCTTCCTCATTTCCCCTTCCCCCACCTCACCCTAGTTCCAAACCTCCAGCTCAGCACTGTCCCCATGACTTGTCCGGACATGTCCTACCTGCCTATCTTCTTTTCCGCCTATCCACTCCACCCTCTCCTCCCTGACCTATCACCTTCATCCCGTCCCCCACTCACCCATTGTACTCTATGCTACTTTCTCCCCACCCCCACACCCTCCTCTAGCTTATCTCTCCACCTATTACCCATAAGGGTTTGTGCCAATACACAAGACTGCCATGTGGGGTACATGAAGATATACCCAGATAGAGAGGCAAGTTTAGCGGTCATCCTTGCTGTGAAAAAGTTCAACTAATACCTTTACGGATGTAAATTTGTAATTGTAATGGACCACAAACTGCTGCTAGCGCTACTTAAAGAGGACGGAGCCTTGCCATCTATGCTACAGGTCAAATTTAGTGGCACATTCCTACTCTGAGTGTGTATAATTACAATTTGGTACATTGTCCGGGAGGACAGGTGGCAAATGTGGATGCCTTGAGCTACCTCCCACTGGGGGATACACCACTAATGGTGCTACCATTGGAAGAGTCCGTCGTCATTTTAAACCTTCTGGACACCATTCCACCACCGCTGACAATATCTGACCGTGGAAACCAAAAGATTCCATTCTGGCAAAACTAAAATAGTTGGTGGTGATGGGAGAAACGAAAGGACCATCACAAACAGAATCAAAACCTCTCTGGACCCAGTAAGATGGGATCACCATTGAGGATGGCATATTACAATAGGAAGAAAGAGTCATTGCCCTGAGCAAAGGTTGCCAACAGATTCTGGCTGATCTTCACCAAGTTCATCCACGGGTGTCCAAAATTAAGATGTTGGCAAGAAATTATATCTAGTGGTCAATATTGGATGCCAACATAGCCATGTTAGTGGGACAGTGCACAGAGAGCCAACAAGGACAAAATTTATTTCCAGCAGCTCCCCCATATTTGTGGGAATGACCCCATAAATCCTGAACCTGGTTGCATGTCAAGTGTCAGTCCTTTCATGGGGTCTATGTTTTTAGTTATTGTGGACATCTATTCAAATTGATTAGACATTCATAAAGTTCATTTAATCAAACATGGGGATGATGATTGAAAAATGGGAGGCATCTTTTGCAATACCAGACTCCTAGAGATATTGATCACTAGACCATTGGCCATCATATGCCAATAGAGAATTTGAATATTTCCTAAAGTCGAATGGCATTCAGCACATAAGGACAGCTCCATACCATCCATTGTCCAATGGTCTGGTGGAAAGAGCAGTCCAAAACTTTGAAAGTGAACTTAAAGAAATAGCCTACAGCTTCACTCGATACCAAACTGTCCCAGTTCCTGTTTAATTATTGGACCGCCTGTCACACAACTACAGGGACAGCTCCAGCAGAGTTGCTAATGGGAAGAAGACTCTGGGTTAAATCTGATCTTCCAGACTGAGAGGGTAGGGAGGGTGAAATGGCATCAGGTACACAAGACTCCTCTAGGCGACAGAGGAGTTTACTTCAGGGGATGAAGTTAGATGTAAGAATGGAATGGCCCTGCATAGTTAAGAGCTATGGGCGACATAAAGTCAGGTCCTGTTTCACACAAAGTTTTAGGAGGTGAGGCAGTCCTGAATAAGTACGTGGATCACATGAAAGCTGCAGCCTCACAAATGAGGCAAGAACAAAACAACCAAGCCCTTCAAAAACCGGAAAGGCTGACAAAATGCAGGGGTCCTCTTCATCTGCCTATTGTCAAAGAAACCTTCAAAAATGAGATGGACACAGCAGATGTCACAGACTAAACACTGAAATTGCGTGAAGAAAATGATGAATTTCTGCTGAGATGCAGCAGGCACACAAGAAGCAGGCTACAGTCTGGTACATGCTGCCTGTATCCGAGGCACAATTGGCAGAAACGGACCTGGTGCAAAAACTCCCCAGGAGAAACGACAGGAAAAAGAACAGGCCCACGTCCCAGGACTTGGAGGAGGAGCATTTGAGTGATTGGAATGAGATCAGCCAACCAAGTCTTATAGAATATGAACATAGGATGTAGAATATAGAACAATTCAGCACAATACAGACTCTCTGGCCCTAGATGTTGTGCCAGCCTTTTATCCGTCTCTCAGATCAGACTAACCTACATACCCTTCATTGTACTATCATCCATGTGACTATCAATGTCCCTAATGTATCTGACTCTGCTACCACTGCTGGCAGTGCATTCCACACCCACCCCTCTGTAAAGAACCTACTCTGACACCGTCCCTAAACCTTCCTCTAATCACCCTGAAAATATACCCCCTCATGATAGACATTTCCACCCTGGGAGAAAGTCTCTGGATATCTACTCTATCTATGCCTTTCATCATCTTGTACACCTCTATCAAGTCACCTCTCATCCTTCTTTGCTCCAATGAGAAAAGCCCTAGCTCCCTCAACCTTTATTCATAAGACACCATCCTGGTCCAGGCAGCATCCAGTCTTGGCAGCGTCCTGGTAAATCTCTGCACCATCTCTAAAGATTCCATGTTCTTCCTATAATGAGACAACTAGAACTGAACACAATATTCCAAGTGTGGTCTAACCAGGGCTTTATAGAGCTGCAGCATAACCTCGCGACTCTTAAACTCAGTCCCCTTGCTAATGAAAGCCAACATGCCATATGCTTTCTTAACAACCCTATCAACTTGGGTGGCAACTTTGAAGATCACCGGACGTGTATTCCTCCACACTGCCAAAAGTCCTGCCTTTAACCCTGCAATCTGCATTCAAATTCAATCTTCCAAAATAAGTCATTTCACACTTTCCAGGTTGAACTCCATCTGCACTTCTCAGCCCAGCTCTGCATCCTGTCAATGTCCCACTTCAACCTATAAAAACCATCCACACTATCCACAACACCAACAACCTTTGTGTCTTCGGCAAATTTACTGGCCCACCCTTCCAGTTTCTCATCCAAGTCATTTATAAAAAAAACACAAACAGCAGAGGTCCCAGAATAGTTCCTTGCGGAACACCAAGCTCCAGGCTGAATACTTTCCATCTACTACCACCTTCTGTCTTCTATAGGTCAGCCAATTCTGTATCCAGACAGCCAAATTTCCCTGAATCGCATGCCTCCTTACTTCCTAAATGAGCCTATCATGGGGAAATGGTATAACGGCTGCAGAAAGGAAGTTTGAGGGGGATCTGCCTCTGGAGGTAGTATGGGCTGAAGTCAGAAATAGGAAAGGTGCAGTCACCTTGTTGGGTGTTTATTATAGGCCCCCCAATAGCAGCAGAGATGTGGAGAAACAGATTGGGAAACAGATTTTGGAAAGGTGCAGAAGCCACAGGGCCGTAGTCATGGGCGACTTCAACTTCCCAAATATTGATTGGAAGCTCTTTAGATCAAGTAGATTGGATGGGGCAGTGTTTGTGCAGTGTGTCCAGGAAGCTTTTCTAACGCAGTATGTAGATTGTCCAACCAGAGGGGAGGCCATATTGGATTTGGTACTCGGTAACGAACCGGGACAAGTGGTGGGCTTGTTAGTGGGTGAACATTTTGGTGATGGTGACCACAATTCTGTGACTTTCACCTTGGTTATGGAGAGAGATAGGTGCGCACAACAAGGAAGTTTTTACAATTGGGGGAAGGGAAATTACGATGCTGTAAGACAGGATTTGAGGAGCATACGTTGGGAGCATAGGCTGTCAGGGAAGGATGTGGTGGAAATGTGGGACTTTTTCAAGGAGCAGATACGACGTGTCCTTGATATGTATGTACCGATCAGGCAGGAAAGAAATGGTCGTGTGAGGGAGCCTTGGTTGACAAGGGAGGTTGAATGTCTAGTAAAGAGGAAGAAGGAGGCTTACATAAGGTTGAGGAAACAAGGTTCAGACAGAGCAGTGGAGGGATACAGGATAGCCGGAAGGGACCTGAAGAAAGGGATTAGGAGAGCTAAGAGAGGGCATGAAAAATCCCTGGCGGATAGGATCAAGGATAACCCCAAGGCATTCTATGCGTATGTGAGAAACCTGAGAATGACGAGAACGAGGGTAGGTCCGATCAAGGACAGTGGTGGGAGACTGTGTATTGAGTCGGAAGAGATAGGAGAGGTCTTGAACAAGTACTTCTCTTCAGTATTTACGAACGAGAGGGACCGTATTGTTGAAGAGGAGAGTGTGAAACGGACTGATAAGCTAGAAGAGATACCTGTTAGGAAGGAAGATGTGTTGGACATTTTGAACAACTTGAGGATAGACAAGTCCCCCGGGCCTGACAGGATATATCCTAGGATTATGTGGGAAGCAAGAGAGGAAATTGCAGTACCGTTGGCATTGATCTTCTCGTCTTCACTGGCAACTGGGGTGGTACCAGGGGACTGGAGAGTAGCGAATGTTGTGCCCCTGTTCAAAAAAGGGAATAGGGATAACCCCGGGAATTACAGGCCAGTTAGTCTTACTTCTGTGGTAGGCAAAGTAATGGAAAGGGTACTGAGGGATAGGATTTACGAGTATCTGGAAAGACACTGCTTGATTAGGGACAGCCAGCACGGATTTGTGAAGGGTAGGTCTTGCCTTACAAGTCTTATTGAATTCTTCGAGGAGGTGACCAAGCATGTGGATGAGGGTAGAGCAGTGGATGTAGTGTACATGGATTTTAGTAAGGCATTTGATAAGGTTCCCCATGGTAGGCTTATGCGGAAAGTCAGGAGGCATGGGATAGAGGGAAATTTGGCCAATTGGATAGAAAACTGGCTAACCGGTCGAAGTCAGAGAGTGGTGGTAGACGGTAAATATTCAGCATGGAGTCCAGTTACAAGTGGAGTTCCGCAGGGATCAGTTCTGGGTCCTCTGCTGTTTGTAATTTTTATTAATGATTTAGAGGAGGGAGTCGAAGGGTGGGTCAGTAAATTTGCAGATGATACAAAGATAGGTGGAGTTGTGGACAGTGAGGAGGGCTGTTGTCGGCTGCAGAGGGACTTAGATATGATGCAGAGCTGGGCTGAGGAGTGGCAGATGGAGTTCAACCCTATCAAGTGTGAGGTTGTCCATTTCGGAAGAACAAATAAGAATGCGGAATACAGGGTTAATGGTAGGGTTCTTGGTCAGGTGGAGGAACAGAGGGATCTTGGGATCTATGTACATAGATCTTTGAAGGTTGCCACTCAGGTGGATAGAGTTTGTAAGAAGGCCTATGGAGTATTATCGTTCATTAGCAGAGGGATTGAATTCAAGAGTTGTGAGGTGATGTTGCAGCTGTACAGGACTTTGGTTAGGCCACATTTGGAGTACTGTGTGCAGTTCTGGTCGCCTCACTTTAGGAAAGATGTGGAAGCTTTGGAGAGGGTGCAGAGAAGATTTACCAGGATGTTGCCTGGAATGGAGAGTAGGTCGTACGAGGATAGGTTGAGAGTTCTCGGCCTTTTCTCGTTGGAACGGCGAAGGATGAGGGGTGACTTGATAGAGGTTTATAAGATGATCAGAGGAATAGATAGAGTAGACAGTCAGAAACTTTTTCCCCGGGTACAACAGAGTGTTACAAGGGGACATAAATTTAAGGTGAACGGTGGAAGGTATAGGGGAGATGTCAGGGGCGGGTTCTTTACCCAGAGAGTGGTGGGGGCATGGAATGCGCTGCCCGAGGGAGTGGTAGAGTCAGATTCATTGGCGGCCTTTAAGCGGCATTTGGAT
The DNA here is from genome assembly GCF_047496795.1 of Chiloscyllium punctatum. Lineage (NCBI taxonomy): Eukaryota > Metazoa > Chordata > Chondrichthyes > Orectolobiformes > Hemiscylliidae > Chiloscyllium > Chiloscyllium punctatum. Next base: position 48,064,649 of record NC_092783.1, read on the forward strand.
AGGTACATGGATGGGTGCTTAATGTAGGATAGAAGTTCGGCACAACATCGTGGGCCGAAGGGCCTGTTCTGTGCTGTATTGTTCTATGTTCTATGTTCTATGTTCTAAATGCCTTGCTAAAATCCATAAATCTGCTCCATCTTCATTAATGTGTTTTGTCACATCCTCAAAGAATTCAATAACATGACAAAGTTTAGATCAGAGTGGTGCTGGAAAAGCACAGCAGGTCAGGCAGCATCTGAGGAACAGGAAAATCGACATTTCGGGCAAATGTTCTTCATCAGGAATTCTTGATGAACGGCTTTTGCCCGAAACATCAATTTTCCCGCTCCTCAGATGCTGCCTGACCTGTTGTGCTTTTTCAGCACCACTCTGATCTAATCTCTGGTTTCCAGCATCTGCAGTCCTCACTTTTGCCCTGCCCATGACAAAGCCATGCTGACTATCTCTCCTCAAGCTATGCTTTTCCAAATAATCATAAATCCTGTCTCTCAGATCCTCTCCAATAATTTGCCAACCACCAATTTAAGGCTGATTTGTCTGTAATTCCCAGGGTTATCCCTATTCCCTTTCTTGAACAAAGGAATTATATTTGCCACCCTCCAATCATCTGGTATCAATTCAGTGGACAGTGAGGACACAAAGATCATTGCCAAAGGCGCAACTATCTCTTCCCTCGGTACGTATAGTGACATAGGGTATATCCTGTTTGGGCCAGGGGACTTACCTATCCTCATGTTTTTCAAAATTTTCAACATACCCTGCTTCTTAACATCAACCTGTTCGAGCGCATCAGTCTGTTTCACACTGTCCTCACAAACAAGAAGGTCTCTCTCACTAGTGAATACTGAAGTAAAGTATTCATTAAGGACCTCGCCTACCTCCTCCAACTCCAAGTACAAGATCCCTCCGCTATCTCTGATTGGGCCTACTCTTGCTGTCGGCATCCTTTTGTTCCTTACATAAGTGTAGAACACCTTGGGATTTTCCTTAATCCTACCCGCCCAGGCTTTTTCATGCCCCCTTCTAGCTCTCCTATGTCCATTCTTCAGTTCCTTCCAGGCTGCCTTGTAACCTTCCAGATCCCTGCCTGATCCTTGCTCCCTCAACATTATGTAAGCTTCCTTCTTCCTCTTGACTAGATGCTCTACATCTCTTGTCATCCAAGGTTCCTTCATCCTACCATTCCTTCCTTACCTCAGTGGGACAAACCTATCCAGCACTCGTAGCAAGTGCTCCCCAATCTCCACTTTTCTGTCATGCATTTCCCTGAGAATATCTGATCCCAATGTATGCTCCACAGATCCTGCTTAATAGCATTATACGTCCCCCTCCCCCAATTGAATACTTTCCCATACCATCTGCTTCTATCCCTAGCAAGGTCAGGGTGTTGTGATCACTATCACCGAAATGCTGTCCCACTGAGAAATCTGACATCTGACCTGGTTTGTTGCCAAGCACCAAATCCAATATGGCCTCCCCTCTAGTCAGGACTGCAGATGCTGTCGAGCAGAGTCAAGATTAGAGGGGTTCTGGGAAAGCACAGCAGGTCAGGCATCATCCGAGGCATGGGAAAATCGACGTTTCGAGCAAGCGCCCTTCATCAGGAGATCCTTCCTGGACACACCTGACAAAATCACTAAGGAGGTTCCAATCAGTATTAGTGAAATTAAAGTCACCCACGTGACTTCAACAACCCTGTTACTTCTGCACCTTTCCAAAATATGCCTCCCAATCTGCTCGTCCGTGATTCTGTTGCTATTAGGAGACCCTCAATAAAGTGACTAAAGCAAGGGTTAGATACAGAGTTCCCTGATTGGGGCTGTTAACCTTGTCCAATCTGGGCACCCTGGCTGACAGATATAAACAGGAGTGGTAGACTTTTTTTGCTATATCAGTTTGTCCAAGGTCTCCACAAAAGGCGAGGCACCAATTCTCTCCCCTTTTATACTACACTGTAACTTGTAGCTGCTTCACTTTTGAAATTATTAATATTTATAAGGTAAAAATGCTACTGTAACACTATTCACCAATGTCCCTGCTAATGGTCATGGAGGTGCAGCTTTATTTCCTCACCCCTGCCACTGTGCTGGGGAAGATCAAAATTGGGCACATCCATATGAGACTTCTGACTAGTTTTTAGAGGCCAAATTTTAAAACGGTAGTTTTCTGGGCATGTTTGCATGCTGTGCTCTCAACCAAGGAATTAACTGATTTCATGATCGAAAATGGGGAATAAAATAAAGCCTTCTAACAAATCTGGAAAAAAAACAGGAGTGGTTTCCGCCTTCAGACCTTGCGACGATACCTTTACGTTGAGCCTCCTCCTCGGTGGTGTGCCTTGGTGATGTATTTTTTCCGCCAGGTGCGTAACCTCAACTATGACACGCAGCTCCTGTTCGTCGACCGTGACGGTTTGGAGGTCGCCCTCAAGACACTGCCTGTCTTTTACCAGGACCTGATCACTGTCTGGAACATGGTCGAATCGTACTGCGCCTACCCTCCGGCTGGAGTAGCAGCTGTCGTCAGGGAGCTGTTGCTCAGGAATCCGCACCTCCGTACTCGCGGGTTCGAGTGGCTGTCGGAGGGGAGGGCCGTGGCGGTGAGGGCGACCAGGGTCAGGGACGTGCTGGGTGCCTTGGGCCTGGGCTGGACGCTGCCGCAGGACATAGCTAGCAGGGCAGCGGTAGACGTCCGGTACGTGGCCACTGCCATCCGACGCCTTAAAACGGCGGTGCTCGGACCCGACGTAGTGCACCAGTTGGAGGATGCTCAGGTGTGCGGTGGGATCCCGTCCGCGCTCACCCCGGCCCGGACGGAATTTCACATTGGCCCCAGGGTCCCGTACTTCCCGCGGGAGCCTGTGCCCCACAACCTGAGCCACCTCCGGAAATTTGATTTTGTTCCTTTCAAGGATATAAAAAGGAGGGCCCTGTATAGACTGCTGCTGTACACCGTCCACCTCTTCTCCCTCATCCACCGTCCGGACACGTCTTGGCGTGCCCATTTGCCACCGCGCGGTGGAGATCCCCAGTGGAGGTCTCTCCACGTGGGAGTCCTTCCCCTTTCTCTCTGGGATCTGGGGTGGAGGGTGCTGCGTGCAGCAGTCCCCTGCAACCGCAGGTTGCGGTGGTTCACGGACTCCCAGCCCAACTGCTTGTTCAGTGGCGCTGTGGAGTCCGTGGACCATGTATATATTGGGTGTGGGCGTTTGCAATCCCTTTTTGATTTTCTCAAAAACCTTCTCCTCTGCTTTTGGCTGCACTTCAGTCCCACGCTCCTGATCTTCGGGCACCCAGTACGGAGGTGGGAGGGCAGGTCTGAAGACCTCCTCGTTGGTCTGCTCCTGGGCCTGGCCAAACTGGCCATCAACAGGTCCAGGCAGCGGGCCGTGGAGGGGGTCGTTAGGGCCGACTGCCTGCCCCTCTTCCGCGGTTACGTTAGAGCCCGGGTGTCTCTGGAGAAGGAGCACGCGGTGTCCACCAACACCCTGGAGTTGTTCAGGGAGAGGTGGGCGCCGCAGGGAGTGGAGTGCATTATTTCTCCCTCCAACTCTATTTTGATTTCGTCCCCACCCTCCCCTTCACCTTTTTGATCACACAGCATTGCCCTTTGGTTTGAAGGGCAGTGCTTGTCACTGGCCACTCGGGTGTTTTTCCTATCTTCCTGGTGGTGGAAATTGAATAAAGATTCATGCACTTTGTGTCCTTCACTGTGTCTCAACAAAAAATAAAAAAAAATAAAAAAAATAAACAGGAGTGGTAGACGTTTTTTGCTATATCAGTTTGTCCAAGATCTCCACAAAAGGCTATGCACCAATTCTCTCCCCTTTTATACTACACTGTAACTTGTAGCTGCTTCACTTTTGAAATTATTAATATTTATAAGGTAAAAATGCTACTGTAACACTATTCACCAATGTCCCTGCTAATGGTCATGGAGGTGCAGCTTTATTTCCTCACCCCTGCCACTGTGCTGGGGAAGATCAAAATTGGGCACATCCATATGAGACTCCTGACTAGTTTTTCGAGGCCAAATTTTAAAACGGCAGTTTTCTGGGCATGTTTGCATGCTGTGCTCTCAACCAAGGAATTAACTGATTTCATGATCGAGAATGGGGAATAAAATAAAGCCTTCTAACAAATCTGGAAAAAAAACAGGAGTGGTTTCCGCCTTCGGACCTTGCGACGATACCTTTACGTTGAGCCTCCTCCTAGGTGGTGCGCCCTGGCGACGTATTTTTTCCGCCAGGTGAGTAACCTCAACTACGACACGCAGCTCTTGTTCGTCGACCGTGACGGTTTGGAGGTCGCCCTCAAGACGCTGCCTGTCTTTTACCAGGACATGATCAATGTTTGGAACATGGTTGAATCGCGTCGCTCCTACCCTCCGGCTGGAGTAGCGGCTGTCGTCAGGGAGCCGTTGCTCAGGAATCCGCACCTCCGTACTCGCGGGTTCGAGTGGCTGTCGGAGGGGAGGGCCGTAGTGGCGAGGGTGACCAGGATCGGGGACGTGCTTTGTGCCGGGGGCCTGGGCTGGACGCTGCCGCAGGACGTAGCGAGCAGGGCAGCGGTAGACATCTGGTACGTGGCCACCACCATCTGATGCCTTAAAATGGCGGTGCTCGGATCCAACGTAGTGCACCAGTTGGAGGATGCTCGGGTGTGCGGTGGGATCCCGTCCACGGTCACCCCAGCCCGGACGGAATTTCACATTGGCCCCAAGGGTTACTTACTTCCCGCGGGAGCCTGTGCCCCACAACCTGAGCCGCCTCCGGAATTTTAATTTTATCCCTTTTAAGGGCGTAAAAAGGCGGACCCTGTATAGATTGCTGCTGCACACCGTCCACCTCTTCTCCCTCATCCACCGCCCGGACATGCCTTGGCGTGCCCATTTGCCACCGGGCGGTGGGGATCCCAGTGGAGGGCTCTCTACGTGGGAGTCCTCCCACTTTCTCTCGGGGATCTGGGGTGGAGGGTGCTGCACGCAGCAGTCCCCTGCAACCGCAGATTGCGGTGGTTCATGGACTCCCAGCCCAACTGCTTGTTCTGTGGCACTGTGGAGTCCAATCACCATGTATATATTGGGTGTCGGCGCTTGCATTGCCTTTTTGATTTCCTCAAAAATCTCCTTTAAGAGCCAGTCTGTGCCAGCTGGGTCAATGTCATGGACTATGTACGTGTAAATTAAGCGTGATTGGTGACTGGATACCAGTTTTTGTGGAGTGATTTATGTATAATATTACAAACATGTTTAATCTATGTGATTGAATCCTATACTCTGAGAAATATTCACGTTCTGTGGGACATGATCCTGTACAAAGTGCGACCTCTCAGAATTGGGCACATTCGGGCTAATCATAAGGCAAGACCTATCATCAGACAAGACCTACAATTGAGGAATATTAGCCTTGTTTTTTTATTTTATAACATATAAATGAGATAACACAAGCAGTGCCGTTACTTTAAGTGAATGGTATGAGTACCGTTTAAGTGATGAGAACAAAACTCCATTAAGATTTATCTATTAAATAATTCTGGTGTGTGTGAAATTATGGTGATAAATACAAAACACCTACTTTGGTCTTGAAGCTCTTCTGATCATCGTATCCAAGCCACTCATTGCCCTTGACTGCATAAGGCACCATCTGATCATAAATATTTTGAAGGGATGCATCTTTCAAAAATGCACAGATCTGTCAATCAAAACCAACGGGTACTGTTAGATTGTCAGGCAAATGTGTCGTGTTTTCTCATAGATTCAATTCCACCGATACACAATAATTAGTCAGCTTATTTTACGAATGAATAAATGATATAACTTCTTTGGAAAATAAGTAGAACATTAATATTTCATCAGAAAAGAAAGAATCCTCCCTAAAGCATGTATTGCTAAGAAAGTAAAGTGCAGGGATATTGAGTATTAAATATATGTGTTATTATCTATTTAACACGAACAGGGAGGATTAATCACAAAAAGGTTGGGGGATTCTATCATAAAGCAACAAGACAACAAGAAATGGGAACAGGAGTAGGCCATTCAGCCCCTTGAACCTGCTTCACCATTCAGTAGGATAATGGCTGACCTGACATTCCTCACGTCCACTTTTCTGTCTTTTCCCTGTAACTTGTGATTCTTCCAACTGATCAAGAATCTATGTATCTCAGCCTTAAATACATACAAGGGCTCTGCCCACACTCTCTGTGGCAAAGAGTTCCCAAGACTCTTCATTCACTGAGAGAAATCCATCCTCATCTCAGTCTTATATTGGTGCCTCTTTATTTGGAGACTATCCCCTCTAGTCCAACACTCTCCAACAGGGGAAACATTCTGTCAGCATTCACTTGTCAAGCTCCTTAAGAATCATGTATGTTTCAACAAGATCACCTCTCATTCTTCTAAACTCCAGTGAGTAGAATTGCAACCTGTTTAACTTTAATAAGACAATCCCTCCCATCTCAGGGATGATCCATGAATATCTCTTTCAAATCTTTTTCAAAGGCATATATTGTAGACATTTGCAGTGTTTGAAAATATAACTTTTGTTGTGATTGCAAATGGAATGAGATGGGATCTGCTGAAATATGACATTGGACTAAAAAGATATTTGGGCTGAATTTCTGCTTTCACATATTTGGCAGTGCCCATTAGCAGATGGCAAAACCAATGGTTTTGTCTTTTCAGCACATCACATGTTCTTTCTATGTAGAATTAACAGGGACTTGTTTAGTAATACATGCAGGTTCCAGTATATGCAGGTGCACCACACCTGACTGAAAATCCTAAACTGTTAGCAAAACAGCTAGCTTCACAGTTACTGCTTCATGCTGCTATTATGTAGCACCAACATGAATGGTCTTTGTCTTCAACAGGATGCTGCCTTCAAGCCAAAAAGGCGTTGTGCCTATTACACAAGTAAGCAATGCGATAGATAGATTTCGTGCTGATGTGATGCCAAGTAGTTTGGCTATATGGCCCAAAGACTGGCAGATTATATCAAGTAACAAATCCTTTGGGCCATTTGCAATCAGTATTTGATTTTATTTGATTTATTATTTTCACACGTACCTAAATACAATGAAAAGTTTTGTTTTGTGTACATACAGGCAGGTTATGACATACAAAGATCATAGGGTGATTGAACAGAACAAGGAATCTGAAGTTACAGCTGCAAAGGAGGTGCACAAAAAGCAAGATCAACCATTAGATATGAAATTTGAGAGGTCCATTCAGAAGTCAAATAACAGCAGGAAAGCAGCTGGTACCACCAAGTGGTACATGTCTTTTGAATCTTCTGCTGGATGGATGAGGTTGGAAGAGATTATAACTGGGGTGGGAGGGGTCTTTGATGTTGGCTGCTTTTCTGCAGCATGAGAAGTGTAGATTGAGTCAATGGAGGCAAGGTTGGTTTGCGTGATTGTCTGGGCTGTGTTCACAACTTTCTGTTATTTCTCACAGTCCTGGGTAGAGCTGTTGCCTTATCAATCCACGATGTACCTGGATAGAAAGATTCCTACGATGCATCTGTAAAAGTTGGTGAGGATCCTTATAGCCTCCTGACCATTGCATTAATGTGGGTGGTCCAGGACAGATTTTTGGAGATCATCACTTCTAGGAACTTGATGCTCTCATCCATCTCCACCTCAGCTCTGTTGATGTGGAGAGGGACATGAATCGCTACCTTGCTTCCTGAAGTTGATAATCAGCTTTTTAGCTTTGACGACATTGAGCCAGTGATTGTTATCTTTGCACTATGTCACCAAGCACACTATTTCTTGTATTTTGATTGGTTAGGGAATACTGGCAATACTTAAGCAGAGCATTTATGCAATGTTCTGAACACTGTGGCCAACACAGGTATGATTTTTTAAATTGGAAGTTTAATCCTGAGTGTGCAAAGAAATACAGAGATAACCAATGAGTTTTGTCGATTGGGCACGCAGTGTGATGAAATGGCATGTACTGTAGGGTGTAATAATCGGGGCTCTGTTCTTTGAGACAAATGTGCAAAACAAGGGACAGCCATTCACTGGCTCATCTTTCAGTGTAATTCCCTAACCAATCAAAATCAACACCGTCGAAGAGTGTGGTGCCTGGAAAAGCACAGCTGGTCAGGCAACATCCGAGAAGCAGAAGAATCAATGTTTCGAGCATAAGCCCTCCATCATGAGAGGCTCATTCTAGATGTCAAATCAGCCTGCTTGAGAGTGAGCCCACTGAAAGTAACTGGCCCAGATGGAGTACACGGATCTTGTGAAATTTGCAAATACTGGTTTCTTCCATGATATCATGGGAAGAGAGATTGACTGCACGCATGCGAAACAGGCACTCTGCAAAGCTGAGTCAAAACCTTCTCCCTCGAGCTTTAGGTACAATCAGTTCTTATAACCTTACAGAAGATCGATGTTAATTATAGGACAATACAGGTTTGATTGCACTTGATAGAAACAATGCTGTTAGTCTGACAGTATCGATCAGTTAACAATGGCAACAGGATGTTAGTTAATCTACAGAAATGGGTGCTAATATTCAGCACCCTGGCTGCAATAGTTTTAGAGGACAGTGAGCATTCATATCAAGTATCCTGGTGTCATTTAGTCTGCGTTGGCATTGTGGTGACTGGGTTCCTGGGGAGACAGGGAGCATCTTTGGGGCTTCAGGAGCTGCGATGCCATTGTGAGGCAGTAAATCTCATGAGCAGGTCATCTAGATATCATATTCCTTCAGTCAGTAAAGGCTTAGGTATTGGCTGTTTTACTGTCTGTTCCTAAGTGTGGCCAAATTGAGGTAGCAGTGGCATTATGAGTAGGTCCTCTTTGGCTAAAGACCATGGTGTCTGTAAGCAAGTGGTCTGTAGGCAAAGTGGTTTTTCCTTCACCCATAAAAAGCAATAGAATTTGATGACATATTATAATGGGAATTTAAACAACAATCAGGAAGTGATCAGGTGAGATCACCTTTGGATTACACAGTAGTGCATAGTATTACTCACCATATTTAAGATAGGATGTACTGTAAATGCATTTGGAAGCCATTCAGGGAAGGCTTGCTAGACTAATACCTAACTTGGAAGGGTTGTCTTATGAGGTTTGGCTTGCATCAAGTGTAAGAGGTTACTTGGTTTAAACACACAAGATTGTGTAGAGTCCTGACAGGGGAAATGTGGAGGGGATATTTCCTCTTCTGGAAGAAGCTAGAAATATATTCAGAATTTGATATAAGAGCCTGCTCTTTAAGAAAGGTTATAAATAATTTCGCTTCAAAGGTTATGATACTTTGAACTTGATAACGTCCTTGAATATTTTTGAAGCACAGGTAGATCGATTATTCTTAAGTAAGGGAAGGTGAAATGCTATTTGGGGTAGGCAGGCATCCAGATTTGAGACTATAAACAGATCAGCTATGATCTCATTGAATGGTAGAGCACCCTTGAGGAGCTGAATAGCCTACCAGAGTTCCTAATATTTAGGTTCACATGTAACTGATGTATTCTCTGTGAAACTAATCAGAGTCTACATGCTACCCAATATTCAGTGACCTCTTGTACAGTATAAATAGTTATTCTTGCAAATTCTCCTGATGCATGCAAGACAAAAAGCCATTAGAAAATATCTTACTTGAACAATTTTCAAGTTTACTACTACCAAATAACTACATTACTGAGTTAGTCTTTCACATGTGGCAGACTCACAAGTAATGGTTAATCCATACACATTTAGAGTCATAGAGTCATAGAGATGTACAGCATGGAAACAGACCCTTCGGTCCAACCTGTCCATGCTGATCAGATATCCCAACTCAATCTAGTCCCACCTGCCAGCACCCGGCCCATATTCCTCCAAGCCCTTCCTATTCATATACCCAGCCAAATGCCTCTTAAATGTTGCAATTGTACAAGCCTCCACCACATCCTCTGGCAGCTCATTCCATACATGTATCACCCTCTGTGAGAAAAAGTCGCCCCTTTAGGTCTCTTTTATATCTTTCCCTCTTACCCAAAAATCTACGTCCTCTGTAGTTCTGGACTCCCTGACCCCAAGGAAAAGACTTTGCCTATTTATCCTATCCATGCCCCTCATAATTTTGTAAACCTCTATAAGGTCACCCCTCAGCCTCCAACGCTACAGGAAAACAGCCCCAGCCTGTTCAGCCTCTCCCTGTAGCTCAGATCTTCCAACCCTGGCAACATCCTTGTAAATCTTTTCTGAACCCTTTCAAGTTTCACAACATCTTTCCGATAGGAAGGAGACCAGAATTACATGCAATATTCCAACAGTGGCCTAACCAATGTCCTGTACAGCCACAACATGACCTCCCAACTCCTGTACTCAATATTTTGGCAAATAAAGGAAAGCATACCAAACACCTTCTTATCCTATCTACCTGTGACTCCACTTTCAAGGAGCTATGAACCTGCACTCCAAGATCTCTTTGTTCAGCAACATTTCCTAGGACCTTACCATTAAGTGTCTAAGTCCTGCTAAGATTTGCTTTCCCAAAATGTAGCACCCTCACATTTATCTGAATTAAACTCCAACTGCCACTTCCCAGCCCATTGGCCCATCTGGTCCAGATCCTGTTGTAATCTGAGGTAACCCTCTTTGCTGTCGACTACACCTCCAATTTTGGTGTCATCTGCAAACTTACTAATTGGTCCTCTTAGTCTATACTTTTCCAACACAATTTTAAAAAAATAGAATTATGGTCGCTGGCCCCAAAGTGCTCCCCCACTGACACCTCAGTCATCTGCCCTGCCTTATTTCCCAAGAGTAGGTCACGTTTTGCACCTTCTCACGGAGGTACATCCACATACTGAATCAGAAAATTGTCTTGTACACACTTAAGAAATTCCTCTCCATTTAAACCTTTCACACTATGGCAGTCCCAGTTGATGTTTGGAAAGTTAAAATCCCCTACCAGAACCACCCTATTATTCTTACAGATAGCTGAAATCTCCTTACAAGTTTGTTTCTCAATATCCCTCTGACTATTGGGGGGTCTCTAATACAATCCCAATAAGGTGATCATCCCTTTCTTATTTCTCAGTTCCACCCAAATAACTTCCCTGGATGTATTTCCAGGAATATCCTCCCTCAGTACAGCTGTAATGCTATCTCTTATCAAAAATGTCACTCCCCCTCCTATTTTGCCTCCCTTTCTATCCTTCCTGTAGCATTTGTATCCTGGAACATTCAGCTGCCAGTCCTGCCCATCCCTGAGCCATGTTTCCATAATTGCTATGATATCCCACTCCCATGTTCCTAACCATGCACTGAGTTCATCTGCCTTCCTTGTTAGGCTCCTTGCATTGAAATAAATGCAGTTTAATTTATTAGTCCTACCTTGTCCCTGCCTGCCCTGACTGTTTGATTCACTTCTGTTCTCAGCTGTACCCGTCTCAGATCGATCTCTTTCCTCACTATCTCCCTGGGTCCCACCCCCCCACCTTACTAGTTTAAATCCTCCCAAGCAGTTAAAGCAAATTTCCCTGCTAGTATATTAGTCCCCTTCCAATTTAGGTGCAATCCGTCCTTCTTGTACAGGTCACTTCTACCCCAAAAGAGATTCCAATGATCCAAACATATGAATCCTTCTCCCATACACCAGCTCCTCAGTCATGCATTCATCTGCTCTATCCTCCTATTCCTGCCCTCACTAACTCGTAGCACTGGGAGTAATCCAGATATTACTATTCTTGAGGACCTCTTTTTAAAAATTCTACCTGACTCTCTGTAATCTCCCTTCAGAGTCTCAACCTTTTCCCTTCCAATGTCGTTGGTTCCAATGTGGACAATGACCACCTGCTGGCCCGTCTCCCCTGTGAGAACATTCTGCACCCTCTCTGAGGCATCCTTGATCCTGGCACCAGGGAAACAACACACCATTCTACTTTTTCTCTGCTGGCCACAGAAACGTCTGTCTGTACCTCTGACTACAGAATCCCCTAACACAATTGATCTCTTGGAAGCCGACGTACCCCTCGTTACATTAGAGCCAGTCTCAATACCAGAAACTTGGCTGTTTGTGCTACGTTCCCCTGAGAATCCATCACCCCCTACATTTTCCAAAACAACATACCTGTTTGAAATGGGTATATCCGCAAAAGACTCCTGCTGTAGTTGCCTACCTCTCTTACCCTTCCTGGAGTTAACCCATCTATGTGACTGTGTCTGAGACTTTCCCCCCTTTCTATAACTGCCATCCATCACATACTGTAGCTGTTGCAAATTCTTCATCGCTTCTATCTGTCTCTCCAACCGATCTACTCGATCTGATAAGATTTGCATCCAACAGCACTTATGGCAGATATAATCCGCAGTAACCCTTAAACTCTCTTTAAACTCCCACATCTGACAAGAAGTACATATCACTGCAAAGGCCATTTTTGCCCCTTCATAATCTACAGACCCAGAAAATAACACCGTCTTATTCCTCTACAATCACTGCCCCAGGTTAAATTAATAGCTATGGCTTATATTTTAAGTTTAATCAAGAGACTTATCTCCAAAAACATATAATCAAGAAAGAGTCCACTGTACCCACTACTGCAGCCTTTCTCTTGGACAGACTTAAAACAACAATTAACTTATCTGATTCTGTGCTGTGAACATCGCCCAACAGTTCCTCCAAGATTAGTTGTGAATTTCACTGCTTGTTAATTTTCCCAGATGCACTCCGATGTCCAGCGATACACACATTCAAACAGCAAAGGCTGTGATAAAGAACAATTCAAAGGACTCATTGGCTTTTGAGATTTGTGAGGTGAATGATGCAAATGTGATTACAATGTTCTATTTAGGATTGAAGTTTTTTTTTCAAATGTTTTTATAAGATTCTTTAACCCACTGGCTCAGGAGGAGATCAACAGCAATGGGACCCCTTCCGCACAGGAACATACTAAAATGGTGTTTCTACTGTGGCACAGAAGTTCAGTGTTGTTTGAAAAGTCTGATTTTCTCCAGATATGTCAACAATAGTCTCAAAGGGGCCTTCAGGTTTCAAACACCTGCGGTAGGAGAGGTGACTGCTCAACTATTGTTGATCTTGCTACTGATTCTTACAGTGCATCTCACCAAGCTCATTCTTCTCATTCTCCTTTGTAGAAATCTTCTTGTAATTTCTCCCCATGGAACTTGAAGTAATTGCACCAGTTTGTTCTAAACTGGTGTCTCCACCATTGCATGTAGTCTGAGTTCCGTTCTTTAATATTTGAAATATAACTTGCTTGTCTCTTTGGGCAACTTGCCCTCTTCCAGGAGACTTCCCATTCCCATTGAATGACTTGGATCTGACGAAGGCAGGTTTCTTCAAAATGGTCTTATTTATATCATAAAATGACCCAAGATAATCTGTTTTCTTTTACTTTCGCTTTTCTTCTTGGAGTCTCACATCTTCAGGACTTCTCAAGCTACCCCAGAGGGGATGTACATTTAGGAATCTTATCTCCACCGCTGTCTAGACTGAGGCTCTCCAAAGTCTCTTGCTACATACCCTTTTACAGAGCTCGGCCTGATATGTTGCTGACAGCAACATTTCATTAAGATTCGCATAAAGACCTGCTGTATTTTGTAAGAAATGTGATCTTCATTTAAACTTTGTGGTGAAATATTCCAGTCAATTATCTTAATTCCTTATCACATTATTAAATCATGGAATTATTTACTCAAGGAACATCTAAACTACTTGATTAATGTATTCACATATTTCAATAACAATTCAGCTTAAACAAGTTGAAATAAAAGATCTGATACAAATTCTTATTCCAAGTGTTTGTGTTTTGTATGAACCAGCTGTTCTTTCATTACTACAGAGCTCCTGCCTGACCATTCTGGGCTGAGTGTAATTCTCATCAGCTAACAATTATCATTCCATTGATTTGGTTCTGGACAAAACATAATTTGCTGTTTTCTGGGAAACAGAATTCTTGGCTCTAACTTATTAATTTTCCCAGTAATACATTTTCTCTGGATTTGAGATTCACTGTAATAGATAATGTCAGGAAAAAGCTTGAAAGTTTACTTTTCTGTGTGTTTTAATATGTATATAAGATTATTCTGTATTTAAGGGGCTTGTTTTATTTTTCTTTTCCTGTGTAAAAATGCTTCTGTTCTTCAAGAAAATGTGCAGCTTCGTGTGAATGTGTATCAGTTACTAACCTCCAAGTTAACCAAGACACAAAAATACAATCGATCAAGCCAGAATTCATTCTGACATCCAACTTGGCCAGGACTACCACAGCTGGGATAATAACACCACAACAATTTCAGCATGATTACCTCATGGTATGCCAAGAATCCACTTTTGCCAGTGTATGGACCAGGGGAACCACCACCATAAACAGGAACAGCAAGATCATTTTGAGAGGTACTGAGCTTGTAGGTATTTCCAAATGCTGGAAATCCAACAAGTAGCTTCTCTGCTGGTGCACCCTTATCTCTCCAGTATGTTAACATATACTCCTGTAAGATAATTCAGTGTGATATTGAGATTCTCTAAACTAATAAAAGGTTCTTATAAGATATTTGTGATAATGAAAAATATTAAAATATAGATACCACTTTTGCACAAATACTTACAATACTATTGTATTTATAGTCAGCAGAACCAGGGTACAGGGGGCTATGGTGTCCAGTGAACTTATCGTTCACGCCGTGAAAATTATATGTCATCACAGAGATTAAGTCCAGATGTCTGTTTAAAACAAAATAAAAATTCAATTTAGTAATTAACTATAATTATTATTCATAGGGAAGCTATAGCTTAGTATTTTTATTTCTAGATTAATAATTCAGAGACCCAAGTAATATTCTGCAGACATAGGTTTGAATCCCACCATGACGACTGGTGAAATTTAAATCCAATAAATATCTGGAATTAAAAGTCTAATGGTGACCATGAAGCCAGCATTATAAAGTCGCATGGTTTCAGTAGTGGCATTTCGGGAAGGGAAGCTTCCATCCTTATCTGGTCTAGACTTCATGTAACCCCAGACCCATAGAAGTATGGTTGACTCTGACCAGCTCTCCAAAATGGCTTGGCAAACCAGTCAGTTGAATTAACTGCTGGAAAGTCTCAAAAAGGGAATGAAACCTGACAGACCATCTGGTATTGATGAAGGTATGTACTGCATGAGGTTTTATGGCATTAGGTCAAACATGGGCATGAAAACCTCCTGTAGATTCCCACACAACACACATCTCTCAGTCTCGCTCGGTTGATGAACCAGTCCTTTTCCATTGGAGGAATCACTTGGAGAAGTACTGATCGAGGCAAGTGCACAAAAAGTACTCTTCAATGAGCACCACCAAGAAAGACTGGATAGCACCATGATTCTAAGAGTTGGTCCTATTCTAAATGGTGTAGTTGCTCGACTAGGTCTGCAGCAGGTGATGAGGAAACAGAAAGAGGGAAAAATATGCTTCATCTCAACATTACCAATCTGATAGCA
Organism: Chiloscyllium punctatum; assembly: GCF_047496795.1. Lineage (NCBI taxonomy): Eukaryota > Metazoa > Chordata > Chondrichthyes > Orectolobiformes > Hemiscylliidae > Chiloscyllium > Chiloscyllium punctatum. The sequence goes on from NC_092783.1 coordinate 48,080,097, forward strand.
TTGGCAAGAATGGCCACCACATGGTCCTAGTGGAAACAGAGTCCTGTCTTCACACTAAGAAGACCTTACATTAGAACATAGAACATAGAACATAGAACAGTACAGCACAGAACAGGCCCTTCAGCCCACGATGTTGTGCCGAACATTTGTCCTAGCTTAAGCACCCATCCATGTACCTATCCAATTGCCGCTTAAAGGCCGCCAATGATTCTGACTCTGCCACTCCCCCACCACTCTCTGGGTAAAGAACCTACCCCTGACATTCCCTCCTATACCTTTCACCCTTCACCTTAAATTTATGTCCCCTTGTAACACTCTGCTGTGCCCGGGGAGAAAGTTTCTGACTGTCTACTCTATCTATTCCCTTGATCATCATATAAACCTCTATCAAGTCACCCCTCATCCTTCGCCGTTCCAATGAGAAAAGGCCTAGCACTCTCAACCTATCCTTGTACGACCTCTTCTCCATTCCAGGCAACATCCTGGTAAATCTTCTCTGCACCCTCTCCAAAGCTTCCACATCTTTCCTAAAATGAGGCGACCAGAACTGCACACAGTACTCCAAATGTGGCCTAACCAAGGTCCTATAAAGCTGCAACATCACTTCACGACCCCTCTGCTAATGAACGCTAATACACCATAACCTTCTTACAAGCTCTATCCACCTGAGTGGCAACTTTCAAAGATCTATGAACATAGACCCCAAGATCCCTCTGCTCCTCCACCTTACTAAGAACCCTACCGTTAACCCTGTATTCCGCATTCTTATTTGTCTTTCCAAAATGGACAACCTCACACTTGACAGGGTTGAACTCCACCTGACACTCCTCAGCCCAGCTCTCCAAACATTGTGTTGTGTGGCATTATTATCGTGCTAAACGTAGTAGACTTTGAGCAGATTTAGCAACTCAGAAGTGGGTACCATGAGGAATTGTCGACCATCTGCAGCATCTACTCAAACACAATTTACAGTTGCATGGTCTGGCAATCTCCCACTATACCTTTACCATCAAGCCAGGGGATCAACCCTGGTTCAATGGGAAATGCAGGAGAGCATGCCAGGAGCAGCACTAGGCATATTTGAAAATAAGATGCCAACCTGGTGAAGATCCAAGCAAGATAACTTGTTGCCTAACAGCATAAGCAACAAGTGATAGAATGAGGTGATTCCGCAACCAGCAAATCAAACCTAAGCTCTGCAATCCTGCCACAACCAGTTAAGAATGGTAGTGAACAACCAAACAACTCACAGGAGGAAGCTCCACAAATATCTCCATGCTCAATGGTGGGGAAGCCCAGCCCATCAGTGCAAAAGATAATGCTGAAGCATTTAAAACGGTCTAAGGCAGAGGTGCCAAGTGGATGATTCATTTTGGTGTCTTCCTGAGGTCCATCGATAGATGCCAGTCTTCTGTCAATTCTATTCACTCCACATGATGTTAAGAAGTAGTTGAAGGCATTGGATATTGGAAGGGCTATGGGCCTTGACAACATTTCGGCAATGGTACTGAGAACCTGTGCTTCAGAACTTCCTGCACCACTAGCCCAAAGAAGGTTTGAAGGAGTTACTGATTCCCTAAAGCCTATGTGTCAGAAATGAAGCATAAGTCACGAGTGTGATAGAATACTCCCACTTGCCTGGCTGGGTCCAGCTCCAACAACCCTCAAGAAGCTTGACACCATCTAGAACAAAGAAGCCCATTTGATTGGCACCACATCCACAAACATCCACTCCCCCCCATCACTGGTGCACAGTAGCGGCACTGTGTACCACCTACGAAATTTGCTTCAGAAATTTATTGTCTCCTGAAACAGCAATTTCCAAACCCACAAAACTTCTGTCTAGAAGGACAAAAGCACCAGGAAATGAATACACCACCATCTGTAAGTTTCTCTCCAAGCCACTCACTATTCTGACTTGGAAATAATGTTGCCACCCCTTTGCTGTCACTGGATCAAAATCTTGGAATTCCCTCACTAATGGTATTGGGGTATACCTACACATGCAGCAGTTCTATAAGGCAGCTCACTACTACCTTCTCAAGGGCAAATGGATATGGAGAATAAATGTTAGTCAAGCAAGTGCTGCCCAAACCCATTAATAATTTTTTAAAAATAATGCATAATTGAATCGGTCATTTCAATAGTTAGTATTCTATAGCTCAGTGCACTTAATATGTCTATAAAAGAAAAATAAATGTTTGATATTGGAAGAAATCCAATAGAAGTCTGGAAAAATAAATGGTGAGCCAGAAGATTTTTCAAATATTAAGATGGACCCAACAATGGTAATCAAAATTAAAAAGTGATGAAGTATAGTATAAGTTTTTTTTATTCCTTTGTGGGACATGGGTGGTATCGGCTGGCTGGCATTTATTGCCTATCCCTAGTTGCACTGGATAAGCTGGTGGTGAGCTGTCTTCTTGAACCATTGCAATCTGTGTGTTGTACATTGAGAAAGCCAGTTAGCAACAGTTTATATCAGTAAAGTTACTCTCGCGAGTGAGTCCGAGAACCTGATAATGAGAAACATGGAAAGCGAAGAGTCATTCAACCTACATTTTTTGCCTGCCTTCATGGTGGAAAACATCTCAAAGATACTTGAAAATCATAAGGTTTATGAGAGGGAGAAATTAAAAACAGCATGAAGAAAAACCTGAAGGAGAAGTTATTATACATAAAACATAAAGGTTGAAAAACCCCCAGAATCAGATGGCTTGCCTTTTAGGATCTTGAATGAAGTAATTAGGAGAGATAACAGCTGCTTTGGTAATTGTCCAAGAAAGGACATAGACAGAAAATAGGAAGCTCCGTGTTAGTTAACAGAGTGGATCGTGGCAAAATTACTCAAATGCATGACAAAGGCAGTTATAGGAGGGTACTTACAAAATCATATTTTGGTCAGGCAGAGTCATTTGACTTTGTGAAAGGGAATTGTATGGAATTAATTTATTTGTGGAAGGTGCACACAAAACACTTATAGTGTAGGGATGTTTCCATATGGTACTGGATAAGGTACACAGTAAAGATTACTGCACAAGAGAGGAGATTATGGGATAAATTTTGGAGACTCAACTATTTTCAATCTACATCAAAGCAATGATTGCATCTTTCAATTAATTTAAATTTGCTGATGACACCAAGACATACAAGAGATTGGAGATTCTACAAAGGGAGTTGGATAGGTCGAGTGAGAGGCCAAACAAACGGCAGATGGAGGATAATGGGGGAAAACGTGACTTTGCCAGGAAGAATCGAAGTGCAGCATACCATTAAAATTAAGAGAGATTACTGAACTCAGAGGTACAGAAAGATCTGGATGTTCTTTAACATGAATCACAAGAAAGGTACAGCACATGGTTAGAATGATAAATTGAATATTGGACTTCAGGGATATTTCATTCCACTTCCACAGGGCCTTGGAGAGAGGATGCTTGAACTGCTATTTGCAGTTTGTGACTCCATGTATGAAAATTGCTGTAATTACGTCAGAGGTAATTCAGAGAAGGCTCACTCAACTAATTTAAAAGCAAAACATTGCAGATTCTAAAAATCTGAAGTAAAATCAATATTCTGGAGTAACTTAGCAGGTCTGGCAGCATTTGCAGAGGGAGAAAAACAGAATTAATGTTTCAACTTCGATATGACTCTTGTTCAAAACTCCAGTTCATACCTACGTTATCCATTAGTTATAGTGATATAAAAGCAGAATGTTAATCAAATGGTATCCACTCCCATTCATGAATGTTCCTGATTGAGCACAGGGTACAATCTATTATGCCTGGAACATTTGAACAAAATGTAATGGAGCCCAAAACTGTTCATTGTATTCCAGATGTGGTCTGACTAACGTTTTGTGTCATTTTAGCAAAACCTCCCTATTTTTATACTCAATTCCCTTAGAAATAAAGGCCAGCATTACTTTTTCCTTTCTATGTCTAACTGAACTTGAATGCTGGCTTTTTGTGATTTGTGGATGTGTACTGCCAAACTCCTCTGTCTGTAGCATTCTGCAGTCTTTCTTCATCTGAATAGTTTTCAGCTCTCTGTTCCTCCTGAGAAAGTGCATAACCTCACATTTCCCTACATTATATTAAATCTGCCAAGCTTATGTCCACTCACTTAATTTATTTATATCCCTCTGCATGTTTTTTGCCTTATCCTCATCACTTGCCTTTTGTACCTATTTTTGTGTTATTCACAAATTTGGTGATAATGTATTGCCTTTCCTTATCCAAGTCATTAACATATATTACAAGTGAGAGCGACTTGATGTTATTGCACATTTCTGCACATTACTCCATATTTCTAGATATTTCCTTTTCTAGAACAAAAATTTCCATTGTGGCTGCTCACTGGAGCTGGTTTTGATGTATGGCTGTTGACCCTGAGAGTATAATCCATTCCCACCAAGAATTTCAATTGTCCATTGCCAGAGCTCCCCTGTTATCCTTTGGCAAGGGGTAGGTAGAAGTGGAAAGGTGGAGTCCAATCCTCTTCTTTCCAGTAACAAACAGAGATTTAATTTTTGTACTTGTGATATCAATAGTCAAGAAGTCTCATTCTCTGAGATATTTGAAGATTTCACTGTGGGTTAGAGATTGCAGGTGGTGAATTTTAATATCCAGGTAATTTCCCATTGGATAGTTTTTTTCAGACCCAGTCACTGGACATTCCTCTGTACGTTGCTATGAGATTGGCTACTTTCAGGTCAGGTGATTTTGGTAGCATTCCAAAGTGGACCAACTCATTGTAACTGTGTTTTTTTTTCCCAACACCATGTTTAAGTGAGTTGATCAGAGTTTCAAGATTAGATGTTGGGTAATACTGATGGTTATTCTCTGTTGAATTGTAGCACTGATCTCAGAAAAGCATGCTACATTTAAGAAACTTAAATGACATCATGACATGTGACATTTAAATATAAAATATCTCCATCATACAATCTGTATATTCAGTCATATTATCATACTAGTATGTCTTTCGGACTCTTGTGGTGTATTGGTAGCGTCCCTATCTCTGAGCTATGAGAATTTGGTTCAAGTCCCACCTGCTCCAGAAGCATGTAGTAACATCTTTGAAGAAATGAATTAGTAATTACCTATAATTTATCATTAAATAGACTGACCATATTCTTGCTTTAGGATTACATTGAATAGATAAATGTAACAAGATGGATGTTTCTCAGGCACTGGCACTCTGACACTGATAAATATAAAAAGACCACGACTTTTCTCTTAATAGAGAGGGACAATTGATGGTGAACTTAACCTAAGGGTCACCACAGGCAAGGGGAGAGGTTGAGAAAGTAGGATCTTCATACTAACCCCAGCTGGTATAGGAATTGAACTCATTCTGTTGCTATCAGTGTTGCTATCAGGCTGACAGGTCACTCAGCCCACTGGACTAAGTGACATGTCAGCCTGGCTATGTACTCTTGACAGGATTCAGTCTTTACTCCATATCCCAGCACTGGCTGTTGCCATGCTTCTGCAGACCCTTGCTCATTCGCAATTTACGGAACCGAATGTATTTGTGGGCCTTATTTATCTGATCCTTGCCAACTGGCCTTGCTTCTTCTCCTTCTCCTCATCCTGGTCTCTTTTTGACTGGAAGAGGAGCTTCAACAGAGTGCACATTATTCAGAGGTGACAGTGATGTGCAACTATAATGCTGAGTCTTTTTGCAGCATTTTATAGTTGGTCCTGATTGTTTTATTGCACAGATTTCAGAAAGGTACTATGTCTTTTAGAAAGCTCAATCACCTATTGACATGAAATTCTTGCAGAAGGTATTTCTGTTGCACACTCTGATAATTCAGTCAGCAGGTGAGCGAGCAGACAGCTAGTCAATCAGTTGGTCAACCAGTCAAGCACATATGAGTTATGACAGAAATCTCTAAGGAAAGGTAGACGGGCATTGGAAGCCTACCAGAGAAGGCTCACTCGGCTCGATACCAGGTATGGAGGGTCTGTCTTATGAGTTTAGTTTGAGTAAGTTGGGTTTTAGAAGATTGAGAGGCAACCTAATTGAAACATATATGATTTTTAAGGGATTTAACAGGTTAATGTGGAAAGGTTGTTTTCGTTTGTGAGAGAGTGTAGGACGAGACAGTGGAATCTCAGAATAAGGGCTCGCACATTTAAGACAGATGTGGAGGAATTTATTTTCTCAGAGAGCAGGGAATCTGTGGAATTCTTTACTTCAGAGGGATGAGGCTGGGTTGTTAAATAGTTCAAGGCCAAGGATCGACAGATTAATAATCAGTGAGGGAATCAAGGATTATCGGAAAAGGCAGGAAAGTGGAGCTGAGGATTATCAGCTCAGCCATGGTGGAATGTAATCAAAGAGCAAAATGGTCTACATCTACACCTATATCTTGTTATGATTTGGAGATGCTGGTGTTGGACTGGGGTGTACAAAGTTAAAAATCACACAACACCAGGTTATAGTCCAACAGGTTTAATTGGAAGCACACTAGCTTTCGGAGTGACGCTCCTTCATCAGGTGATTGTGGAGGGCTCGATCGTAACACAGAATTTATAGCAAAAATTTGCAGTGTGATGTAACTGAAATTATACATTGAAAAATTGATTGTCTCTTAAGCCTTTCATCTGTTAGAATACAGTGATAGTTTCACTTCTTTCATGTGTAAATCATAAAACCCTTTTTTTAAAGTAGCATTCTTGGGATTAGTTGACAAATGGGAAACAGAAAGTATAAATAATAAATGGGAAACTCATGCACACATGGGGAGAATGTGCAAACTCTATACAGACAGTCACCGGAGGATGGAATCAAACCCGTGGCCCTGCTGCTGGGATGCAGAAGTGCTAACCACTGAGCCACTGTACTACCAAAGTTTCCATGTTTCCGTGTTTCATGTACTGGGTTTAATGTGCCCTTGACATGCCCAAGCCCTCCTGTGCATGGAAAGACTATTTAGGGATTTTTCTGTGTATAGAAATGTGAGTTAACTTTTAAAAGCACTGTTTTTCATTAATGTTGTTTTGTACTAATTAAATATTGTGTTGTCTTGATATTTAATGCTTCACTTGTGTGTTGTGATTTTAAATTAAATAATTATTGGCAATTTTGATAGATTTTTCTCATTCTGCTTCTGAGTCAAAATGTCCCCTAATTCTGCATAAATATAGAAGGTAATCTTAATAGAAGGGCCTATTACCTAATGAAGGTGTTAGTGAGATGGAAAAAGAATCATTGAAAAATAAAGCTACAGTCATTCTGCTATAACGCACATTTCATCAATACAAATTCACAGTAACGCAATTGATGAAGTGGGGACATTGTTTCTAAAATGCAAACTTTTAAAGTGTGTCGGCCGTAACATGATTACATAGCCAACACTTTTAGTGCTGTTTCTAAAGAGCGATTTTTCTACAATGTGGGATTGCACATGAATGCAACCAATTGCATTATAGAAGAACTGACTACATTTTGCTTTAAACATCAACCCTACTTCACTGGTGCTGCTGCATTAAAGCATGCCCCTTAGTTGGAACTCTTGATTGTTCAATGGCATTCATAGAGGAGCATCGGAAGGTGAAGAAAGCAATTGAAATGTCTATTTGGGCCATGGTTGGGAGCATGTTCTGAACCAACATATTTGAAGTGGCCAGTGTTCAAATCTTTAGCTTTTCTTCACAATTTCAATAAAAAAAACTCCTTCATTTGGTTGGCTTATAATAATGTTCATTATCCACAATGAGGCCTTTTTTCAGAGGTTACACATTTCATTCTTTCTGTAATTTGTACTCACTTTGAAATCTCAGGTATCTCATAAGCAGAACTGATGATCTGTTCCTTAGCAGCCACTGGAGCTGTTAGTAGAAGTCTGTCCTTCCCAGATTTCTGTGCCTCCTGTTCAAAGGCTTCTCTCAATTCCTATAAATAGTGAGCCATTGTTAGTGATGAGAAATATGTTTTTAGAGCATAGTTCCTGTGGTTACAATTCCTTTTGATAGACAACAATTATGCCTCCTAAAGAACTATCCCTGCATAAAGTACTTCCCTGAGATCCTGGTTAAAATAAATATGGTGAAGTTTTTGCAGTCCATATCTATCAGTTACTTCAATGAATGTGTGGCCTTCAATAATGTTAAGAATGCATTATTGGTTTTAGGTCATCTATAATTGTTTACAGAAGATGTTGCAGCGACAGAATATTTTTAGATTTATCACCTTGACGAGGAGAGTAAAGAGTCCTTTATCACTTGCTGGACTGTCTTCAAAGGCAGGAAACCTCCAGTCCAGGTCTAAACCATCAAATCCATGACTCCGCAGAAAGTCAATTGCAGCATTGATGAAATCTGTTCGAGTACTCTGTTGTTCTGCCATGTCGGTAAATCTAATATTGGAAAACGTTTGAAAATAGAGAAAATATTAAAATATATAAATCTTCAGAGAATCAGGATTATTTTCTGGCCAGTGCTTTCTTTTCCTAACCCTGGCTGTGCTCGTTCTAATCTTCACTATATTTAAAATACAAAGGAACAGAGAGCTTTCTGAGTGTCTCAAACCTTCATGCTGGAATGATGTGGAGATGCCAATGTCAGACTGAAGTGGACAAAGTCAAAAGTCACACAACAACAACGGTTGTAGTCCAACAGGTTTATTTGAAATCACAAGCTTTCAAAGCACTGCTCCTTCATTAGGTTCCTGGACACTATGGGCAATTTCACACAGCCAATCCAACCAACTTATACAATTTTGAACTCCAAATAGACAGTTGCCCAAGGGTGAAATTGAACCTGTGTCCTGGCACTGTGAGGCAGTAGTGCTAATTACAGAGCCACCGTATTACTTGAAGGGTTCAAGTTCCACGTGAAATGTAAACATACAATGTAGACTGACTCTCATTGTGAGGAAGTGTTGCACTGTCAGAGGCACAGATAAGCTTTTAAATCAAAGGTCCTTTTATGTGGGTGCACTAAAGCTAATGGTGCACTTTCAAAGCAAAGCAGGGAAGGTATTATCAATGTCCTGCCTGTTATTTGCCTCTCAACAAATGTGACTAAAGCATATAATCAGGTCAATGCGCTCTGCACTCAAAAGCAATCAAATAGTACAATAGAAGTCTTTAAAACCTTTCTGACTGAATGCACTTGCAGTGCACTGTTTTCCTCTTTGGATAACATTGTGCATTTATGTAAAACAGAAAAGACATTAGAAGGATAAATGATTTACCCTATCCCATTGACATGACCACTCTCACAGATGTTCGATAATAGAAAATTTGGAATTTTTTGTAATACTCCTTAAAGAAACACAAACTTCCACATTATGGAGATGGCAACCTGTAGCTTAGAGTTAAATTCATGCTAAAGTCAACCTTTCGATTGGGCTGTCTGCAAAGTTAAATTTGGCATTGAAGGGGAAAAGTCGTTTGAAACTTTAAACTCTGCAAGGTAGGTGTGAATTGTCAGTTTTTATTGCATAATGGAAAAATGGCTAATACAAAGTGACCAAAAAAAAGTCACAGAAACGTGAACATTGCTGATTAAATACACTTGACAAACTCAACTTTAGAACTTATCTAATTTTGCAAATTAGCAGGCTTTACCTGCTATTGTCAAAAGCCCAACCTCCATATCCCATCAGTGTTTTCAGATTCTTATTTCTGTGAGGAAGAATGGAAGAAAACATTATTGTCAATGTAACAGTGAATAAGGCAGGTTAAAATGGCATCAATATCTTGACCGATATAAGGATCCAGACCAATTAATAAATTATTGAATAAAAATTGAAAGAACTTTGGTTGCTGTAAATCAGAAACAAAAACAGAATTTGCTGGAAAAGCTCAGCAGGTCTGGTAGCATCTGTGAAAAGAAATAATTTTGGGTCTGGTGACTTTCTGAGGATGGGTCACTGGACCCGAAACATTAATTCTGATTTCTCTTCACGGATGCTACTAGACCTGCTGAGCTTTTCCAGCAATGTCTGTTTTTATTTTACAGTTTACCATGTGTTTTTCACTACACTGACTCCATTACATGGAGAAAGTAACCTTTTTCTCAGATTGTCATACTTTATGACTTGATGTAACTTTCTTAAAGGTATAGATCCATCTGTTCTAGAATCTATACCTCTTCTCACTTTAAAGAATGGGAATGCTTTTTCCAATAAACGTGCATGAGAATATGTAAAGAAACATTGAGCAAATTTTTATCAGGTACTGAACGATGTAGGGATTGAGGGGAAAATTGGGGAAAATGTGTGAAATCAGCGGTGGGGGGCTTCTTGACATTGAGTGCAAAATATCCCATTTTCAGCCTCGGATTGAATGGTGAGACAAGATCTCATTAGTGAGCGGCAAATTATTGTGTAATTATTATTAGTTAGTTTTGCCTCATTTACGAGCAGTTACTCCTCTTTGTCTCTACATACCAGATAAAAACCAGACGGCATCAATTCATGATATGAGAGCGAGAGTGGTTACTTGGCAACTTCAGCTTGTTGCTTGCATCTCTTGACCACCATCTTGGACACCAGTCACCAACAACACAGATAATACTCCAAACACTCCAAAGGCAGCAGTTACTTGCACAGTCCATCCATGGATGTTGACTGGATGTTGGCATTGAACACGTACCAGCCTCTTTGCACCCTCTTGGCACTTCTCATCCTATTTGCAAGACTTCCATGGTGTACTTTGGAGCTTCCCAGAACTTTTCATTGTAGTGGTGCTGCAAGGACAGTTTGCACATAGGGTTTGGACCAAGGGCATGCCAGGGATCTGTGTTTGATCTCTTACTGCTCTTAGTACTTAATCTTCTGTGTTGCCTTTTCTTTTAGCATAGATACAAATCCAGGCAGATTGTCATGATTGTCGGCAGTGATCAGACAATGTGAGGACTATGTTGCTTACAGCACATTGTTATGTCCATCTCACACCTGCACCAGATGCCAACAACCTATGTGGGAACTACACTAAACACACACCAATCAAATGGCCATGTCTGAAAGTCTAAGGGGAGTAGTCATCAGTCAAGTTAAGGGAGAAGGCTTTCATTCAGGGTGTCTCAACACAGTAAGTCAAGGGCATCATCTATGATCAGTCCAGGGACATTCTGGGATACAAAAAGTGACAATAATTTTGAATGAGGGAGATTGCATATTTAAAATAGACAGATGCTAGCACATTAGAGGACATGAGTTGATGTGCATGGTGGGGTGAATTCTCGGTGGTCACCATGACATTGGCCTGATGGTTGGGATAGTGTAATGCAATGGTTGTCACGGCTAAACCGTAGGGCCAGGGCTCACAGGCAATGTTGAGAGCTGCAGGTGTAAGTCAAAGTGGTGTGTGGTAATGTGGAGGCTCAGTACTGATGGGCTTGATGGGGAACGGCAGGAAGAAAGGAAAATGGTGGTTCAGAGTATTCTTTCATTGCTGGGCTGATATTGAGACTCTCTATGCCAAGCGTGATGTGCATGGCCGTCCATTCACATCCAAATCATAAATCCACACTGGAAATTGAAAATGGCTGCAAACACACTCAGAGTGGGAGGGACCTTCTTTATTTGTCTGAACATGCAGGCTGCTCTTGTAAGGGACTTGAACCCCTTCATTAAATGCATGATTTATTGGCATGTGTATTTTACAGTGAATTAATGCAGTGAACAGCTTCAACTGTTACCATGATCCGGTGCCATTTTGAATAGCTTAAGAATAAAAAAAATTTGAAAGAAAGTCCATCTTCGTTTCACTGCCTCCGCCATCGATGCCTGTGCCATCATCCCTCCTTCATCTCGCTGCCATCTGCGCAGGACCCACCAACGATGAGTTGCCACTCTACAGGCGTCATCTTCTTGCCGCTGGGCCAATGTCCTTCTGTTATCACACCCCCACTGTCTGCACCAGACCCACCAACATTGAAGTCACCACTCTAGAGGTACCATATTTTTACTGCTGGGCCACCTCAGCAATGTTGCCTCCATCGATGTGCCATTCATTGTTGAGCTATCCACCAATGTACCATTCACCAATAACTACTCTGTGTCTGGTACTAGACCTACACTTGTGCCTCCATCAAGAAAAGGTAATGAGCAAAGAAGATGATGAGAAAGGAAAGGAAAAGCAGGAAAAAGGGAGCAGATGAGCCCTGGGCTCAGGAGAGCCTGAACTCGACCTACCCACTGAAAGATGTGTCAACGATAAGGAATAAATCAGGGGGAAATTACAAGATGGCAATTATAGTTACCATTGACAAGTCACAAGTTAGGAGTCTGATGGAATACTCCACAATTGGGTGCAAACCCAACAACATTCAAGAACTCTATTCAGACCACTCAGTATTCTGTAAGTTTCAATGAGATTTCCCCCTCATCCATCTAAACTCCACTGAATACAGACTAGGAGTCCTTAATGCGAGATCATTTTTATTAACCTCCTCTGAACCCCTTCAAAACCAATGCATTCTTCCTTAGACAAGGGCCCCAAAACTGCTCACAATATTACAAATGTGGTCTGACCACAGCGTTATACATTGTCACCAGTACATTGCTACTGTTGTATTCTAGCCTTCTTGAAGTCAATCTGAACATTGCATTTGCCTTCCTAACTGCCAACTGAACCTGCATGTTAACCTTAAGAAAATCCTGAACAGGACTCGTAAGTCCCTTTTTGCTTCTGATTTCCCCATTTAGAAAATAGTCTATGCCTCAATTCATCTTACCAAAGTGCATAACCTCCCACTTTCCCAAATGATATTCCATCTGCCACTTCTTTTCCTACTGACCTCGTCTTTCAAGTCCTTCCAAGCCTTACCAATTCTTGAACACTATCTGTCCCCCCACCTATTCTTGTGTCATCAACAAACATAGTAACAATGCCCTCAACATTTGTCAAGAACGTTAATATATAACATGAAAATTTGTGGACCCACCATTGACACCTGCAAAACTAGTCATTAGCTTCCATCCTGAAAAAAAACCCTTTGATTTCTACTCTCTGCCTTTTGCCATTCAGCCAATCCTCTATCCATGCTAGTACTTTGTCCCTAACACCCATGGGTTCTTATTTATAAAAGTTCCATGTTGAGATATTCCATGTTCCACTGTATGGAGGAGTATGTTAAGTGTTGTGAGTGTGCGAATTTGGAGTATTTCTGATAATGCCACACAGGTTCATTTGAAGCATGATCAATGGATCCAGTCACTGAAGGGATTGTTGTCACTGTTGCTGTAATGTTATGAATGTGTGGAGAAATGGAGGAGGGCAAGACATTCCAGCAAGATCAGGACCAGCAGTAAGTTAAGAATTCATAGCTGATGTCCCCTCAGAATTTGTAGAAGATACAGGAGGACCAGAGTCCATCATCCTTGATGCCATTTCCTCCAGATGAGTATTGTCACCATAAACGTAAGATGTCCTGGGACATCATCACAGCACTGTGACATGATGTACAATGAGAAAGAGTGGATTGCCATCATACCCAGTGTCTGTCAAGATGATAGCTGAGCTAAACATGTATGCAAACTGGATAAAAGCAAATTACTGCAGATGCTGGAATCTGAGAGAATGCTGGAAAATCACAAAGCTTTGACAAAAGGGTTAGTTAGACTCGAAACGTCAGCTCTTTTCTCTCCTTACAGATGCTGCCTGACCTGCTGAGATTTTCCAGTATTTCTCTTTTGATGTATGCAAACTGGCTGATTCTAAGGATATACTGGGAATCTGTGTGGGATCTCTAATTGGTCAACCCACAGATGTATCGAGGATTTTACTGATCAAATCTGTGCTAGCTCACACCTCTTCAATTCATTTCCCCATGATAAGGTCAATGCTGCCGCCTGGGCAGTAGGAATTGAAATCAAAACTGGTTTCCCCCAGATGCAGGGTACAATAAACTCTACACACATTGTGTTCAGAGCGTCATATCATAATGCAACTGACATCATCAACAGAAAAGGATTCCAATCCAACAATGTGTAAGTCATCTTTGATCATCAGTTCCAGTCTGCACCAGGTACCCTGAAAACGTCTATGATGATTATCTTGAGAATTCTTATATTTTAGGTTTGTTTCAAGGGCTGAATGACATACAAAGATGGTTACTTTGTTCCTCATTCTTTTTTACTATTGATAATCACTTTGAGCTTTTTGAAGCCTTTCCTACACATGATGGTCCCACACTAAACAAAAAGCTGTGAATGCTGGAATCATAAATAAAAACAGAAATTGTTGGAAAAACTTAGCAGATCTCATCTGTGGAGAGAAATCAGAGTTGGCATTTTGGGTTCAGTGACTGAGGAAGGGTCACTAGACCTGGGATATTAACTTTTATTTCTCTCCACAGATGCTGCCAGACCTGTTGAGTTTTTTCCAGCAATTTCTGTGATGGCCCCACATTGTACAGTGAGCAGTTGCTGGGCAATGGGGAAAGTGACACTCACTTTAACACAGTGATCCAACAATCTTAGTAAGTTACCTTTCTTTTCTGGATTATGGTCATGGATTTTATAGTATGACAAGTGAATTCTTTAAAATGAGAGCAGGGAAGAGGGGACGTTATTGAATATGTCGAACACAACAATTCCTTTTTCGCAAATCTCAGATGGGGACATAGTGTACTACAGACTGTTGTCAGATGCAATTTATTAAACTACACTGAACAAACTGAATATTACAGTTAATGTTGCACAATGGTATCTTTGAATAGTTGTGCAAAAGAGAATTTGGTGAAATAGCCAATCATCATGTGACGATACTATGGCTTTAAGAGCTGTAGTTTGTCCTTTATTTTATGAAGAAAGGTGGAGACAGAGGTGGCGAGCAGTCTGCTCCAAAGCAAGAGGCCTTGTTTTTTTTAATTATAAAGTTGGAGCAATAAAAGCAGCCTGAATGAGGTTTTCAGTAGCAGTTGCTGGCTGAACTAACTCCACAGAGGTCGGTACTCTGTCACCAAGTCACCTTTTATTTACACATGCATAGTATAACCCAGCTAGCACAAAGCCAGCTCCTGGACTGAACAGATTCACTGACAGTCCTGCTTATATCTGTAGGCCAAGGTTCCTTGATTGGACCAAGTTAACAGCCCCAGTGAGATCCATCTGGCTGACCTCATTCTAATCTCTACACTAGGATCTTGAAGCTGGATGTGGAAGCTCTGTTACAGCTAAAACCTAGGGTTTTCTCCCTGCTGCTGTAATTGCATATGAGACAATCTATATTACTGAATTTGACTTTGCCAAGAATGTGTTTATGGGATGTTACTGTATTGCTTCACTTAATTAGTCATAATTTATATATTCTTTTGTTAAGCATTTCAATAGAGTTATAATTAAGTCAATTATTTTATTTTATCTGTATTTTTATTGCAGTATAAAAATAAAATATGTTTTGCTTAACTTTGAGTAGTTTGACAAATTGAATTGCATTTCGAATGCAACACCTTACACTTACCTTTAAGGTAAAAAAACGTGAGAGTCCCCTCTATCTTCTTAACATATCTAGACAGGTTTGGCCTAAGCCATAACAACCAGGATTTACTCATGCCCATGATATGGAAAATACAAGGGGCAAATTTTCATCACTGGTCAGAAGGAATCTCATGTGGAAGGAAATGGTTTGTTAATTGTTCAGGTCAATGGAATTGACACAATTTACACAATTGATTGGTGTCCTTATGTTATGAAGTTGAAGGCATGTATTGTACCTTTAAGAAAGAATGAAAGCTGTTTTGCACTGAGAGCTTGTAGGCACCTGTTATGTGACTGACTAGCAGTCTCAGAGTGTACTGCAAAATTGTAAATATGTAACATTTGGCTGCTATGTTCACAACCATTTGAATTTAACCAATCAGTTTAAATTATGCCCCAGGATAGAAAAACCCGATTCAATTTGAATTTTAGTGTTTTGACAACATCAAACCAAGAGACACTCTGATGTTTGGGATCAAATAAGCTGGTATTTTGAGAGTTAGCCAGAGAGAGAGCAACCTGCCATCTAGAGAGAGACTGCCATTCAAAACACTCTCTATCAAAGGTACCTTTTTCATATGAAACATCTTTGCAGCAAAGGACCGAAGACGGCCCAAGGAGATCTGTAGCTGAAAGAAGACAGATACCGTGATGACAGCTGTTGTCTGGTTTTGAAAATTAAGTTGATGTAATTTTAATAAGAGATTTTTATTGGATTAGTATATAGTTACAGAGTTGGAGGTAGGTAACAGACCTTCAAGAGAAAGGAGGCTTACAGTTGTAAATAGTTGTTATTTAATGTCCACTTTTAGAGTTAAGAATAAAATCTGTCACTCATACTTTAAAAGGTTATGAGGCAAGGTGAGCTTTTCTGTGTGTTTGAAATTAGCAGAAGGCTTTACCACCATGTCTTACTGTTGAGTCAATAAATGTATTCACACTCCAATGCTGTGACTTTCTCTGTGCACAGGTGACCCATATGTACATGTACTAACATGTTTTGAATGTAGATCTTGCAGAATTAAGACTTGTTTGCCTTTGATGATTGCATTCTGGGAGAGTCCTAGTTCATCTCTGTGTCAGAATGAAGGACATATTACCTCAAGGGCCTATGTCACACTTTAGTTTTCTCTGGGTTATTGGACATCCTACACATTTAATCTCAATGTCCTCTTCGGAACATTGTTCTATGACATGCAAAACTTTGGACCCTATTTTGTTGGATAAGAAAAGCCAAACCTTATACAAGATTTGAATTTTTCACTAAAACTATTGACACTGCAATAGTTGTACCAGAGTCAAGCTCTTGCAGACACTGATCTGCTACAAATTGCTTTGAAAAACTTATATTCTTCTTCTAGGAGCATGTAAATAATATGTTCTTTAGGTTTAGTGTTTTTCCAAAGGATTCAATGGGTGTAAAGGCAATAATCAGTTCCATTGGCCATTCAGTTCAGTTAGCTTCAGAGAAATCCTATACCTTTTTGTTGACATCTGGCTGTGAGGCAGTTAATTATTTCATCTGGTTTTTGCCATTACCCCCTATCTATCGAATTCCCAGCTATCTTCCTCCCAGCCCCAGTCCCCTCTCATTTATCTCTCAGGCCACCTGGGCAACTCCCCAACATTCTTGATGAAGAGCTTATTCTCAAAACATCAACTCTCCTGCTCCTTAGATGTCGCCTAACTGGCTATGCTTTTCCAACACCACACTTTTTGACTCTGATCTCCAGCACCTGCAGTTCTCACTTTCTCCTGATGTGAGATCAAGCCTACATACCCTGAAATGGACTTGAAATATGCTTTGATCTTCTAAATTCTGAAAAATTGTGTCAAGATCTTGAAGTCCATTATCAGAAAAATCAAAGGTTTTCATTCTTCTAACCCATCAAAGTCCACTGTAAGAAGAAAGTTGACTGTCTTTCTTTCGCAGCTATTTTCTGATCCATAAAATTAGAGAACGATTCCTTCTGTAAACAACCAAAGTTCTGATAGAATGTCAGGACTGCCAATCAATGGAGAGCTTGCTTGTGTGTACCTTTATGTCCTTCAAAAATTTTAAGCTAAAGTCTATATTACAGTCTAGTGTTTTTGTTTACTTCCCTCTTCTTTCTTGTCTTCTGCAAATTTAAAAGATGTTGTTACCTTTAAATGTTGTAGGTTTGTGCCTGTTGTCGGCTTTCCCAGCATAAGAAGCAGTAATGTCCTCATATATGCCTTTTCATTATTTTTGCACCACTTAGGGGAAGAGAATTGCGGAATCCACAGAATTATAGACACAGGTAACTCCTCTTTAGTATAAAAATGAAACTTCTGTTTGTTTCCTGTACTTTGTTCCATAATCGATTAATTAAATCAAAGTTTTCCTTCGGTACTTTTAAACAGCATTTTTTGTTTAAAGAGTGAAAGATCGAGTTCCCCAATGTCCATCAATGCAGCTTTGTATCCTTTACTTGTACCATTCACTCTTGGATGTCGTTGTAATGTCAACTCTGACCTTAAACAGATTGGTAGATGGCTGTTAGGGAAAAATATTTTCATAACTGATGTCCGGCTATCAACCTTTGGCCTTCATCATCCACTCATATCCACTTACTGGCTTCGTGATGAGCTTTAGTCATGTGCAGCCATGATGATACACTTTTCAATAGCTTAATCTGCGGGAGATGTACCATAACAACATGAGTTCTTGAACTTGATTCATGACACTAACTATTTACATGACTACAATATCATAGACTTACATGCCCTATCCAGGTTCATTGCATCCTGATGTTTTTGTATCTTATACTCGCATCTAACTAGTTAAAGATACCTCACTGACTTCACCTGGAGAGAGAATGATTGAAGGTAGGTTATTCTAGAATATTGGGTTTCATCATGTCATGTAATGTCTTAACAGTCCAACCTGGTAGGTCTGAAATCTATGCCATTGTACAACAGCAATTAATCAATAATCAAAATAAAACAAATAATTGTGCATACTGGAAATCTGAAACAAGACAATTTGCTAGAGAAACTCAGCAGGCCTGGCTGTGGAGAGAATGTGAAGGTAACGTTTTGAGTTCAGTAATCCTTCTTCAGAACACCAAACACTTGTTAAAAGAATTTCAAAAATAACACAACAATGATTGCAAATTGCAAAATGGATAAGAAAATCTGAACTAATGCATTTCACTGGGAATGATATGACTTACTTCTTTTTCAGATCATTAAATCTCTGATATGAATCATCTTCTTTCCATAGAGACATGTCAGCTGCCTCACTGGCGTCGGAATAAACCAGGTGGCTGCACAGGAAAGGATCAATACTTTCAGGGTAGAACTCAATACCTTCTACTCTTTCCTCAGACCATGCTAAGTAGTAACAAAGTAGGACGAAGGAAGAAACTAAAGTGGGAGAAAATAATGTTATTATTTGAAATTTTAAAGACCAAACTGTTGCAAAACTGACAAAATAAAAATGAGATTGCCCTTTCTGAAGAACTGTTTGAATTTTTAAAAAACTGATGTGGTTTACTTGAACTTTTGGAACAATCTTGAAATGAAATCTGCCAATGCTCCTGCCAGACACTTATGGAGACGAAGAGAATTTATGTACATGTTTCATATAATTTCTTGTGAATTAAAATTAATCAGATTTAATTTGACTGAAGACATATATTTATCCCCATTCCCACACACTATGCTGAGAAAAATTTGATCAGAAGATCGAAACAGAAATGCCATGTGCATCTTACAGGATGGGAGGTGGAAATTGCAAGAGCTTATTGTTGAGAAAACAGTCATGTTTTGGAAAAGGAAAAATCATTAGGTTGTAAAAACTCTATAAAACTGTCACTTTTATGCAAGTCACTTTCCTTCATACAACTTACCTTACTCTCTTCTCTCCACACAAACAATTTTTTTTAGAGTGAACAGAGACTCCTGTTTGTTTGTTTTTTTTTGGCTAAACTCCTGTTTTTTTATCTCCTGTTTTCTTTTCCTTTCCTTTTCTTTTTTTTAATTACCACCACACTGCCACCTAACTGCGGTAGTGCTTATTTTCTCCCCAGCATGTTGTGTGTGTGCAGATGTGAGACACAGTGAGAGACACAAGGTGCATAAACGATTATTCCAGAGGATTCATTCATTTCAGAGGATTGCCTGCAGTTATTTCACAATCCAATTATGTTTTGGGGAAGAAAGTTCTGTAAGATTTCACTTAATGCAAAGCTCCTTCATTAAATTTAATGTGTTACGGTATTTGAAATTCTGCAAATCTTTTTAAATTAAAATTTGTGCTTTAAGATGCTTGAAATTTTCATTGCAACAATTTTCAATTATCACTCTTGTTGAACCCTAAATATTCTGATCAGACAAAACAAAGCTAATCTGATTCTGAGTCTTCTCACTCTGCATTGTTAATAGCTAGGATGATCCTCGTTGTTTTTTTCCTACACCTTTGCAATATCCTCTCAGTATTTTGTGCAAAATAAACTTAATTGCCATTCAATATTTCTCATTATTTTATAAACTTAAGCCACAGGAGAAAGTGAGGACTGCAGATGCTGGAGATCAGAGCTGAAAATGTGTTGCTGGAAAAGCACAGCAGGTCAGGCAGCATCCAAGGAACAGGAGAATCGACGTTTCGGGCATGAGCCCTTCTTCCTGAAGAAGGGCTCATGCCCGAAACGTCGATTCTCCTGCTCCTTGGATGCTGCATAATCTGCTGCGCTTTTCCAGCAACACATTTTCAGCTCTAAATTTAAGCCACAATCTGGCTGAAAATGTCTTGGACACAACTTAAAATATTTGAATGTTATTGGAAGGAAGGACCAGCATAGACTGCAGAAGAAGCTCATGGTGTATTGCAGGGTTGAATTCTAATGGAGTGAAGTTGAGAGAAAACCATAGAAGTTACTTATGCAACCCTAATGTGACAACGTCAAATCTAAGTGAGTGTGACTTGTTAAGAGGCGTTGAATCTGACCTGCTGAGGGCGATTATTGAAGTACACTGTGTAGTCAGACACAGCATTTTGACAAGGCAAAGTGAAATAAATATAGGGTGGTTTGTCGGTTTGGAAAATGTGAGGGGCTCAGAGAGGTGTTTAGGCCAGGAGGCCTGAGGAAGTGTTTGGTGTGGGATGAATGGAAAGGAGTTTGGAGCAAAGATTTCACAGAAAGTTTAAGGGTGAAAGTTTGAAAGAACATCAGGGCAAAAAGCTCAGGATTATGCTAGGGAAAAAAATAATTGAAGGAATTCAGCACAGTTTCCTTGGAGAAGACTTTAGTGCAAGAGGAATTCCAGGTGAGAGGTTCAAGGAGGAGATAGGAAGGATAGTTTTACAGATGTGTTTGGAGTGGGAGTCTTGGAAGAAAGTATCCAAGAAGCAGCAACAGTTAAAAACTATCAGTAACACATTCAGAAAGCTAGATTGAAGTGTGACAGCCACAAGAAAAGAGGTAAATTAATTGGTTGGAGAGTATTGCTTTTTAGGGACTGATCTGAACAATAATAAAAGTGTCAGGAATTAGTGATAAGTAAAAACATAAGTAGCTAATGAGCTTCTTCTATTTTCTTTCACTTCATTTTTACATAAAGCCTATTTTTACTAGTTAGATGTGTTATGTATCAAGTTGAGACACAGAGACAGACAGCCAAAACAGATTAGCTTTTCTACTTCTGTCTTCAAATACTAGATCAAACTGTCTAAGACATCCAATAATTACTTGAATGGCTCCTAGTCAGAACTTTTCAATAACCAGTCCCAGACTTTGTGAATAATTGATTCCATAAATGATAAGTAACACCAATTTTGTACGTCTAACAAAATAATTATTTAACACATAACTGTTGCATAGCAAAAATTAAACAAATGGGGAAGCTTTGATTAACATCAATGCTTTAACCATGGAACATTTGTTTTCAACTCCTATTCACACAAAAGACAGACAAATAAACATAGTTAAAAGGATAAATAAAAGAAACAAACAAAATTGGGTAGATTACTTAAAGGGCTTCCATGATGCATTGCTTCACATGGATATGTGTGCACTACTTGATTGCTCTGCTGAAATGTCAATCGGGGTTATCGTCTCAATTCTCAGGCAAAACCAACAATATTTCTAAGCTAGTTTTCCTCTCTCAGGGCTTCTGGAAGCTTGTCTAGCAATTTAAGCAGAGAGCTTTCAAATCTTCATACTGTCTCAACAGCAGCCCAGAAACATCTTTCAGAAAACATACTTAAATCAAAACTTTAATTTTGGTTCTGCCCTGATGGACTGTTTGACTCTTCCTGAGGTCTGAATTACCATTCAACATTTGCCATCTGCTTAAACATGGAGTCTCTTCCAGACTTGCCAGAACCAAATGTAAAAAGGGCAGTAGTAGCAGAACGCTCTCGTATCATGCAAAAATCAATGATGGCAGGACAGATTGAGTGTGCAGTTCATGAAGTTAATAAAGTTTACCATATCCTAGACTTCATTATTGGTCATTTAGGATTCAAATCAATGAGATTATATTGAACTGTGTAGGACGTAGGTTTGGCCTGAGATGGAATAATGCATCCTGTTCTGGGCAGTACAGTCTAGGAAGGATGTGAAAGCTTTGGAGAAGGTGCAGAAAAGACTGACAAAAGTTGTTTCAGAATTGAATTAATGCTGATTGACAGTTAACAATCAGACTCTGTTTTAATCCTAAACAAAACATTTGACTTTGTTGGTCAAGACATTGCCTTGAGAAATGAAACATTGAATGGCTGACATTAAATTTGTTGAGGTCAAATAGGCACAATGCATGTACATGTTCATTCTGCTCAGAAAGAACACAGTCCTATATAATAATATATTTAACTTAGGACGTACAAGTTCAACACAGTGCAGCATCAAATGACAACCTTACATTGATGTCAGCATAATTATTCATATGTTCATGATTATCCAGCAAATTGTCAAATTGTAGAATCACTTCTTAAGCTCAATCTTTGCTGGTTAGATGATGACTTTGTGTGACTGTCTAAAACAAGTGATAGAGATTTAGCCACCCGTTACCTATCTTACCTGATGGTCAATGAAATTACCTTTAAATCAATTCCTGATTCTCAGTCTGTCATGGTGAGATTTGAACTTGCTTTCAGCTGGATTGATATATGAGCATTAATCTCTGCGCTTGGCAATAAGATTCTTACCCACAGACGGAGAATGTGCTGCGGGTGGGTGGAAGGGGTATGGGAAGGAAGGGGAGAGTAGTCATTCTGAGTGAGCAGCCCCTGCCAGCACTGGATTCTTTCATCATGCACAGAATGCCATTGAATGAGGCCCCTGCCCACCCTAGGACAATGCATATAAGCCTGCAGCTTTTTATCTTGTCCATTGCATGACCCTACCCAAGTGCTGGTTGAATTCAAGTGGTAGTGGGATGCGGTTTCTAAACTAATATCTGAGGAGTCTGCCCACCCTGGAATTAACTGGACACGATGACCCCACATCTTCCCAAACCAACACCTCCAGACCCACCACTCGGAGATCATTAGAGTCTGCCATACGTTAGCTCAAGCTAACGTACCAGTTTATTAGATTAGTTACAGTGTGGAAACAGGGCGTTCGGCCCAACAAATCCACACCAACCCGCTGAAGCGCAACCCACCCAGACCCCATTCTCCTATATTTACCTCTTCACCTAACACTACGGGCAATTTAGCATGGTCAATTCACCTAACTGGCACATTTTTGGACTGTGGGAGGAAACCGGAGCAGCCGGAGGAAACCCACGCATACACGGGGAGAATGTACAGAATCCACACAGTCAGTCGCCTGAGGCAGGAATTGAACCCAGGTCTCTGGTGCTGTGAGGCAGTAGTGCTGACCACTGTGCCACCGTTGTTCAGTATAAATTTACAATGACTTACCCAGTGATGCTTGAATCAAGAAGACCAAACTCACTAAAATAAAAAGAAATTTACAATATCATTTCATATCTCTTTTTGAAAAGCTTGTATCAGATATTCACATAATTGATGAAGACTACATCTGACACTAATTTAAATTGGCATTTTAAATTTCATCATTCTATAATGTAAGGTCATTCTATGGTATCAATATCTTAAATCAAATATTTTACTCTTTAATCTATTTTCTTTGTCTCTAATAATGATTTCTTTGTTGAATATGTTGTTTTCAGAAATTACGCAAGTTGACAGTTTGTAAAAATCTAACCGATTTGACTGCATGTGGATATATGCTGAAAACAGACATCTGAAAAATATCATGTTCCAGAGCAAGTAATACTCCAGGAGAAAAAGATGCTTATGAGTTGTCAATTCACTACTTTTGATATGCATATGTTTGTAGATTATAATCAGGTAGAGGGACAGGTAGTATTGAGGAGGTGGGGAGGCTGCAGGAGGATTTGGATAGGTTAGGAGAGCGGGCAAAGAAGTGGCAGATGGAATACTATGTGAGAAAGTGTGTGGTCATGCAATTTGGTAGGAAGAATAGAAGCATGAACTATTTCTAATATGGGGAGAAAATTCAGAAGTCTAAGTGCAAAGAGATTTAGAGGTTCTATTCCAGGATTCTCTCAAGGAAAACTTATAGGTTGAGTCAGTAATGTTTGAAGGTGTAGAGGTTACCTACCTGTACCTTTAAGAGAATTGAGGGACTTAGCAAGCACACAGAATGCTGGAAAATTTACAATGTAACATTTGGTTCAGCAGCTAACAGTATCTAGGTTGTTATGAGACAAAACAAAATTCAAATTCGGCCAATCAGTTTAAATTATGCCCCAAGAGACTAAACTCCAATCAAGTTTAAATTTGGTATTTTGACAATATTAAAACCAATGAAATGATCTGATGCTATGGGGTGTAAGAATGGGGATAATTGAATAGTTGGAGGAGAACTGCCAAAAGACCAACAGATGTAGGCTGCTAGTAAGAACTCTCTGAGAGGTACCTGTCTGGAGAAACAGTCTGCACAGGAAAAAAGATCGACACCGACTTGGAGAGCAAATCTACAGAGGAAGATACCTAGAGAAGATTCAACAGCTGGTTGGTATTGAAATTTGAAATTTTTTTGTAAATCTTAATCAGGGATTTTATCAGACCAATATAGTCAGGGGCAAAGTAAAAGATAGATTTACATAAATGTGTTGTAAATAGTTGTTAGTTAATTATTCTCTGTTAGACCTTAAAAAATTAAAGTTGTTAATTTTTACTTTAAATAGTGACTTTTGGGGATAGTTCTTACCTCTCAAATTTTAACAGATTACAACATGGGTTAAATAATTTCTGTGTTACAGGTTTAAATTAGCAGGTTTGGTTTATCCCATGTCATAACAGTGGTTAGGAAGGCTAAAGCAAGATTGGCACTTATTTTGAGAGGACTTGAATATAAAAGCATGGATGTACTTCTGATCAGGCCACATTTGGAGTATTGTGTGCAATTTTGGGCCCCATATCTCAGGAAGGTTGTACTGGCCCTCGAGCATGTTCAGAGGAGGCTTGCAAGAATGGTCCCAGGAATGAAAAGTTGAATATATGTTTGAGGACTTTGAGGACTCTATTCTCGAAGGAGTTTAGAAAGATGAGGGGGTATCTAATTAAAGTGTAAAGAATACTGAATGACCTGAACAGAGTAGATTTTGGGAAGGTCTTTCCATTGGTAGGAGAGACTAGGACCCAAGGGCACATCCTTAGAGTAAAAGGAAGACCTTTTAGAATGGAGATAAGGAGAAACTTCTTCAGCCAGAAAATGGTGAATCTATGGAATTCACTGCCACTAAAGGCTGTGAAGGCCATGTAATTGAGTATATTTAAGAGATGGATAAGTTCCTGGTTGTTAAGGGGACAAAGGGTTATGGGAAGAAAGTAGGTTTGAGAAACTTAACAGCCATGACTGAAAGGCATAGCAGGTTTGAAAGGTTGAATGGCCTAAATTCTGCTTCTGTGTTTTATGGTCTTAGGTTTCCATCTTCATTCTGATTGATCAAGAGTAGGTCAAATACAATGGGTAATTATATTCTCCCTAAATTCCATGGTGACTCAAAAAATTGTACAAGATCTTAGCATGTCCCTTTTGCTTGCAGGAGGTGGTTCATGTTTAGGAAGGTGTGTTACTTTCAACAAGTATAAATAAGTCACATTCAGAATCTGTCTCACTATCTTAAATTGGTTGTTTCTGTAACTATCAGTGTGGTCAGAATTACGCAGTAAGTACTGTCCAATCATGGAATCACATCCAGCAGTAGATGGTTAGTTGGGGTTTTGCAACCAAATGCTGGTTTAGTACCAACTGTACTCTGCCTATCATGAAAAACAGAAGCAATGCGCATGTGATACAATGGGCCAGTAAGTCTGTGATTGAACACTACTATGAATGCATCAATAATTGATTTAATCTAATCAGTTGATCACATTGAGTGGCTCAATGTGCTTGCTGCATTCATCTGCAGGGACTCATTTTATTCTACCAAAAATATTATGGTGAAGCCTTGCATTTCTTTGCAATTACCTAGGACCTTGGGGATCTTATAGTTTCTTGTTGTTTTTCTCAGCCAGCGTTCACAACACAACCAATCAATCATAATTCTCCTGTAGTTTAACTTTCTTCAATCATTTGAAATTTGGCATTCTTGCATTGGTTCTGGTGAACGCAAGATTTACAGTACAGTGACATGTCTCTGTTTTCAACAGTGTTCATATTTTTTACTGCCAAATGACAATATGAGGATAATTTCCTGAGTGTGTATGCTGGCATTGAGGAAGCCCCCTTCCTCCGGGACATTCTAGCCAATCATAAGGGTGATGCATGAATGGACGAGTATAACATTTTAGATGTGATCTTAATCTGTTCCATCCTTGACTTTTTACTGGGCATCTTCTTAATTCCCTTGCTCTGTGTGAAAACACCTATATGAAACTACAGAAAGTGTTGAACTACTATCCTATTGGTGATGAGTAAAACCCAGTAAAATGTGTGTATTTGCCATTTCAGTTAATGCAAAATTAAGAAAATAAAGGACAAGATGTACAATACTGACCAATCAAGAGATGTTGCTTCACCATTGCAGTCCTCTGAAGTGAATTTGTAGAAGTCTTTCTGCAGACTGCAGTTGAGGCTGAGTCGCTAACTATATTGAAGGTTGAGAATAAACAGATTTTTTAATCAGTCAGGGAATGAAGGATAATAGGAAAAAAGTAGGAAAATGGAGCTGAGGATGATCAGAACAGGACTGAATGGTATAGCGGACTCAAAGGGCAAAATTGCCAACTCCTGCTTATAGTGTTATGGAATTTTCTTTCATGAATTGAATTTGAACTCTTCTGATTGTCTTGAGGTTTTCTGAGTACCTCGCTATCAAGTATTTAATAAGGACTACATAGTTTGTAATTGACAGCTTCCGTTTCTCTTCATATCTGAATAAAAAAGGAACATTTATTATTTTTCAATTGAAATCAATCTTCCCAAATCAAGGGAATTTCAGAAAAAGAGTCATCAACTCTCTCCCTAGTTCCATCATTTTAAACACTATGGTGAAGCTCATTGAGACCTAGGAACTGGTCAGGCTGCCTCTCAACGGGGTGCTCAATATAAATTCCCAGGTGATTTTGATTTTCTTGAGATCATCTCCCCCTTCCATTTCTGTTTTACATCTAACTCTAGGATGTTAATATATTTCCAATAGTGAAGACCAATGTTAATGGTCTGCTCAATTCATCCACCACCTCCTTATTTTCTGTTATTCATTCACTGAACTAATTGTTTTAGAAAAACATTAATTTTTCAACTCTTCACTTTTTCCATTACCAATAGAAACTCTTACCATATGTTCTTACATTTTCCTTGCATTTTCCCCTCTTTATCGATTGTTCAATCGTCCTTTGCTGTTCTTTATATTGTCAGAAGTCACATGACACCAGATTATAGTCTAACAGGTATATTTGAAATCACAAAAATGATGGGCGCTGCTCCATCATTGAGTGAAGTGAAGAGAAGTACATGTGCATAGAATTTATGGGCAGAGAGATAAAAAAATCATACAAATGGCGTGAGTGGAGTGTCGATAGGCTGCATAGGAAGTGAAGGGATGACCTATGATCCAATTAATTCAGGCCAAAAGATAATTACAAAAATTAAAAATAAGATGGTGCTGGAAACAAACCAAATGAATGGAATAACATGATAGGTATGAGAGTTGCGTGTTGAGAGTCTAACCAAAGTAACAAGCAATCTACAACTATACAAACTAATTAAGCTAGAGAGATCATAACAAGTTATCAAGGTGATGGTGTCAAAACAGGACAGTAAGGAAGATTTTACAAATACAGGACAGTGTGGTGATGTTGCATATAGTGTGACATGAACCCAAGATCATGGTTGAAGTCATCTTCGTGGGTATGGAATTTGGCTGTTAGTTTCTGCTCGGTGATTCTGCATTGTTGTGTATCTCAAAGGCTGCCTTGGAGGACAATTACCCGAAGGTCGGAGGCTGAATGTTCTTCACTTCTGAAGTGTTCCCTCACTGAGAGGAAACATTCCTGTCTGATGATTGTTGTGTGATATCTATTCATCCATTGTCATAATGTTTGCATGGTCTTGTCAATATTCAGTGCCTCGGAGCATCCTTGCCTGCAGTGTATGTAATGAACAACTTTGGCCAAGTCACATGAGTATCTTCTGTGTACGCATTGGGTGGTGTTCGCATGTGTGACAGTATTATCCACATCAATAATCTGTCATGTCTTGCAGAGGTTGCCATGATGGGGTTGTGTGGTGTTGTGGTTGATGTTGTGCTGAAGGCTGTGTGGTTTACTGCGAACAATGCTCTGTTTCAGGTTTGGTGCTTGTTTGAAGGCAAGAAGTGGAAGCGTAAGGACGATCTTGGCAAGATGTTCATTGTCATTGATGGCACACTGAAGGCTGCAAAGAACATGGCATAGTTTCTGTGCTCTGGGGATGTACTGGATGAAAAAGGGGACTGCATTGGTTGTGTCCTGTTCCTGTCTTCTAAGGAGGTCTTTCTGGTTTTTCACTTAGGAACGTTGGTGTTTTAAGGGCAAATCTGGTCTCCATGTGTTTGGGTGAAGACCTGGTTGTCGAAGGTGAAGACGCTGTGGTCGAGGATGAAGTGGATGAGTGGTAGAATGGCATATGGAAATTGGTGGTTGCTACTGTTGAATACTGAAGCTGTTGCAGCGATGCCATTGTCATGGGGATGCTGGTACAGAGTGCCGAAATGTCCAGTGTGATGAAGAATGCTTCTCGTTCGACTGCTCTGTGGGTGCTGAGCTTCTGTAAGAAATCTGTAGTGTTGTTACAGAAGGTGGGCGCTCCTTGTACAATGGATTTCAAGATACCCTCGATACAGCCAGAGAGGTTCTCACACGGGGCCCCATTGCCTGAAATGATGGGATGTCCAGGTGTGTTGGCTTTTGTGTATCTTCAGAAGGCAGTAGAAGTCTTCTTTGAGAGAAGTATGTTGGATGAGAGTGCATTGGAAACTCTGAAGGTCTGGATTAAAAGTCTTGATCAGTCTGTTCAGTTGTGTTCTTTGGTCAGATTGTCAGGTAGTTGGCTGTAGTGTTCCTGATTGTTCAGTTATTGTTACGCTTCTTTGCAGAAGTCTGTTCTTTCTACTTTGTATGACAATTGCTCCTCCTTTGTCTGATAGTTTGATGATGATGTTGTGGTTGGTTTTGAGAGTCTAGGTGGCGTTGCATTGTGTTTGGGTGATGTTCTGCACTACCTTTTGTGTACGGCTGATAAATCTGGTGTTAACACATCTCCTGACGGCTTGAGCATACATGTTGAGTCTAGGGCAGCGGCCTTCTGAGGGGTCCAGGTCTTTCTTCTTTGGTCACTGCTCTTTGGATCTTTCTGTCAGCTGTTCCGGTTCATTGTTTGTCTCATTGGGCTCGCTGCTGAGATCCTGGTGTTTGTGAAAGAATTCCTGGAGCCACATCTGTCTGATGAACTTCTCTGTATCTGCCGTGACACCAATGGGGTCTATTTTGGTAGTGGGGCAGAAATCGAGCTCTCGGCTGAGAACTTTAATTTTGTCAGGTTGAAGGATGTGGTCAGACACGGCGACAATGGATTTGCCTGTGGTGGTACCGGTTTCAGAGATAGTACTGGGTGAGGCTTGATTACTCCTGGCGGTGGTGGTGGTGCCAAGTTTCCCCAGTTTCCTGTTCTTGGTGTGCATGCAGGTGGTGGAGTTCTATTACCTCATCTGCTTGGCAGTGTCTCGTAGCTAGTCTGCTGTATCCTGAGCACAAGCTTGAGTATATGGGCTCCATCTTGATTTCAGTGGTGTCTCCTGTAGAGCTAATGCATGAGGTGATTGAGGAATGTGTGCAAGGAATGATGGCAGCTGCACAGTTATCCAATTTGCCAGGACTCTGGTCTTCGCATGATTCAAATGGAGCCTGTCTCATTGGAACAGCTTCCTTCCCCAGTGCTGGTGCGAATGTGCCATGAATTATTTTTTTTCTGTCTTTTTCCCACAAATTTTTGATTCATATGTTTACCTCAGTAATCTTGCTTATCCTGTGCCAAAGTTCCTGGATAAAAGCAAATTACTGCAGATGCTAGAATCTGAAACCAAAAGAGAAAATGCTGGAAAATCTCAGCAGGTCTGGCAGCATCTGTAAGGAGAGAAAAGAGCTGACATTTCGAGTCTAACTGACCCTTTGTCAAAGCTAAAATAAAGGGAGAAATATGGAGGCATTTATACTAGGCTGAGAGAAGGTGATTCATGGCTCCAGGAGCAAAGGTAGCAATAAGGAGGTGATAATGACGGTGCATAGAGAGATTATAGGGAGATTAGGAGCTGTGAATGACCAAGGCTGAAGCCAGTGGTCTGTGACAAAATATGTGGGGGATGGGGAGGGGGATGGGTGAAGCAGAGGCAAAATGGAAAACGGGGGAGAAGGGTAGCAAAGGGGGAAGAGGAGAGGAAAAAGGTGATGAGAGAGTGGGGAGCTAGAGAAAAAGAGACAATCAAGAAATAAGAGGTACAGAACAGTGAAACAAATAAAAAATAAAAATAAAAAAAATTTTAAAAAGGGATAAATAAAATAAATGAAATAAAATTACAGAGCAGAATGAAAACAGTGGGGCCGAGATGGGATAATCATCTGAAGTTGTTGAATTCAATGTTGTGACCAGCAGGCTGTAACGTGCCTAGTTGGAAGATGAGATGCTGTTCCTCCAGTTTGCGTTGAGCTTCACTGGAACATTGCAGCAGGCCAAGGACAGACATGTGGGCATGGGAGCAGGATTGTGTGTTGAAGTGGCAAGCCACGGGAAGGTCCGGGACCTGATTGCGTACAGACCGAAGGTGCTCAGCAAAGCAATCACCCAGTCGGCGTTTTGTCTTTCCGATATAGAGGAGACCACATTGGGAGCAACGAATGCAATAGACCAAATTGAAAGGCCACTGCTTAATCTGAAATGAGTGTCTGGGGCCTTGCATGGAAGAGGTAAAGGGGCAGGTGTTGCACCTTCTGCTCTGTAATTTTATTTCATTTATTTTGTTTATCCCTTTTTTTATTTTTATTTTTTATTTATTTTTCATTTTTTTTTCACTGTTCTATACCTCATTTCTTGATTATGTCTCTTTGGGACGACATGGTGGCACACTTATTAGCACTGCTGCTTCTCAGCGCGAGAAACCTGGGTTCAATTCCTGCCTCGGGCAACTGTCTGTGTGGAGTTTGCACATTCTCCCCGTGTCTGCGTGGGTTTCCTCCCACAGTCCAAAGATGTGCAGGTCAGGCGAATTGGCCATGCTAAATTGCCTGTAGTGTTAGGTGAAGGGGTAAATGTAGGGGAATGGGTCTGGGTGGATTGGTCTTCGGAGGGTCGGTGTGGACTTGTTGGGCCAAAGGGCCTGCTTCCACACTGTAAGTAATCTAATCTTTCTCTCGCTCATCACTTTTTTCCTCTTCTCTTCCTCCTTTGCTACCTTTCTCCCCTGTTTTCCATTTTGCCTCTGCTTCACCCATTCCCCCCATCCCCCACATATTTTGTCACATATCACTGGCATCAGCCTTGGTCATTCACAGCTCCTAATCTCCCTATAGTCTCTCTATGCACTATCATTATCACCTCTTTATTGCTAGAACCTCCTTCCTCTTTCTACCTATATTGCTGCTACCTACATAGAGCATGACAACTGGATCTTTTCCCTCCCACTCCAAGTTCCTCTGCAGCCCAGATGAGACATCCTGAACCCAGGCACAAGGCAAGCAATGCTGCCTTCAGGACCCTTGATTCTGCCCACAGAGAATAGTGCCTATTTCCCTGACTATACTACCCCCAATTACAACTATGCTTCTCATTTCTCCCTCCTCTTGAATAGTTCCCATAGTGCTATGGTCAGTTTGCACATCCTCCTTATAGTCGCACTCTCATTCACACAGGGAGCAAGACTCTCAAACCTGTTAGACAAACTCAAGGACTGAGGCTCCTTCAGCGCTACGTCTACCTACCTTGCTCATTGTCACACACTTCTGTCCCTGACCGAGTTTGATGTAGTTAAAGTGGCCTCACCAATGCTTTCTACAAGCTGCAATATAAGTTGGGACATCACATTGGCCTGTACAAGACTTTGGTAAGGCCACTTTTAGAATACTGTGCACAATTCTCCTCGCAATGCGACAGGAAAGATTTTGTTGAAAGGATACAGAACAAATTTATAAGGATGTTGTTGGAACTGGAAGTTTTGACTTGTAAAGAGAGGCCGGTTAGGCTAGGACATTTTTCCTTGGAGCATAGGAAGTTGAGCAATGTCCTTACAGAGGGTCATAAAATCATGACGGGAATAGATAAAATGAATATCTCATATTTAGGATATCAGATTGGCATGGATGTGTTGGTCCAAAGGGTTTGTTCCCGGACTATACATCTCTATGACTCCATGACTCTATGATTAACCAAGGTATTTTTCCTAGGGTATGGGAGTACAAAACTAGAAGAGATAGGTTTAAGGTGAGAGGGAAATATTTAAAAGGGAAATTTAAGGATACAATTTAAAGATACAAATGCTACAGGAAGGATAGAAATGGAGGCAAGAGAGGAGGGGGAGTGGCATTTTTGATAAGGGATAGCATTACAGCTCTGCTCAGGGAGGATATTCCCGGAAATACATCCAGGGAAGTTATTTGGGTAGAACTGAGAAATAAGAAAGGGATGATCACCTTATTGGGATTGTATTAGAGACCCCCCAATAGTCAGAAGAAAATTGAGAAACAAACTTGTAAGGAGATCTCAGCTATCTCTAAGAATTATAGGGTAGTTATGGTCGGGGATTTTAACTTTCCAAACATCGACTGGGACTGCTACAGTGTGAAAGGTTCAGATGGAGAGGAATTTCTTAAGTGTGTACAAGACAATATTTTGATTCAGTATGAGGATGTACCTCCGTGAGAAGGTGCAAAACTTGACCTACTCTTGGGAAATAAGGCAGGGCAGTTGACTGAGGTGTCAGTGGGGGAGCACTTTGGGGCCAACGACCATAATTCTATAAGTTTTAAAATAATGATGGAAAAGGATAGACTAGATCTAAAAGTTGAAGTTCTAAATTGGAGAAAGGCCAAGTTTGATGGTATTAGGCAAGAACTTTCGAAAGCTGATTGGAGGCAGATGTTCGCAGGTAAAGGGACGGCTGGAAAATGGGAAGTCTTCAGAAATGAGATAACAAGAATCCAGAGAAAGTATATTCCTGTCAGGGTGAAAGGGAAGTCTGGTAGGTATAGAGAATGCTGGATGACTAAAGAAAGTGAGGGTTTGGATTAGAAAATGAAGGAAGCATATGTCAGGTATAGACAGAATCCTTAGAAGAGTACAAAGGAAACAGGAGTATACTTAAGAGGGAAATTAGGAGGGCAAAAAGGGGACATGAGATAACTTTGGCAAATAGCATTAAGGAGATTCCAAAGCATTTTTACAAATATGTTAAGGATAAAAGGGTAACTAGGGAGAGAATAGGGCCCCTCAAAGATCAGCAAGGCGGCCTTTGTGTGGAGCCACAGAATATGGAGGAGATATTAAATGAATATTTTATATCAGTATTTACTGTGGAAAAGGATATAGAAGATATGGGCTGGAAATAGATGGTGACATCTTGCAAAATGTCCAGATTACAGAGGAGGAAGTGCTGGATGTCTTGAAATGGTTAAAGGTGGACCAATCCCCAGGACCTGATCAGGTGTACCCGAGAACTCTGTGAGATGCTAGAGAAGTGATTGCTGGGCCTCTTGCTGAGATATTTGTATCATGGATAGTCACAGGTGAGGTGCCGGAAGACTGGAGGTTGGCAAACATGGTGCCACTGTTTAAGAAGGGCGGTGAAAACAACCCAGGGAACTACAGACTGGTGAGCCTGACCTCAGTGGTGGGCAAGTTGTTGGAGGGAATCCTGAGGAACAGGATGTACATGTATTTGGAAAGGCAAGGACTGATTAGGGATAGTCAACATGGCTTTGTGCATGGGAAATCATGTCTCACAAGCTTGATTGAGTTTTTTGAAGAAGTAACAAAGAGGATTGATGAGGGCAGAGCAGTAAATGTGATCTATATGGACTTCAGTAAGGCATTTGACAAGGTTCTCCATGGGAGACTGATTAGCAAGGTTAGATCTCACGGAATACAGGGAGAACTAGCCATTTGGATACAGAACTGGCTCAAAGGTAGAAGACGGAGGGTGGTGATGGAGGGTTGTTTTTCAGATTGGAGGCCTGTGACCAGTGGAGTGCCACAAAGATCGGTGCTGGGTCCTCTACTTTTTGTCATTTACATAAATGATTTGGATGCAAGCATAAGAGGTACAGTTAGTAAGTTTGCAGATGACACCAAAATTGGAGGTGTAGTGGACAGCGAAGAGGGTTACCTCAGATTACAACAGGATCTGGACCAGATGGGCCAATGGGCTGAGAAGTGGCAGATGGAGTTTAATTCAGATAAATACGAGGTGCTGCATTTTGGGAAAGTAAATCTTAGCAGGACTTATACACTTAATAGGAAGGTCCTAGGGAGTGATGCTGAACAAAGACCTTGGAGTGCAGCTTCATAGCTCCTTGAAAGCGGAGTCACAGGTAGAAGGATAGTGAAGAAGACGTTTGATATGCTTTTTTCTATTGATCAGAATGTTGAGTACAGGAGTTGGGAGGTCATGTTATAGTTGTACAGGACACTGGTTAGGCCACTGTTGGAATATTGCATGCAATTCTGGTCTCCTTCCTATTGGAAAGATGTTGTGAAACTTGAAAGGGTTCAGAAAAGGTTTACAAGGATTTTGCCAGGGTTGGAGGATTTGAGCTATAGGGAAAGGCTGAATAGGCTGGGGCTGTTTTGTCTGGAGCGTCGGAGGCTGAGGGGTGACCTTATAGAGGTTTACAAAGTTATGAGGGGCATGGATAGGATAAATAGACAAAGTCTTTTCCCTGGGGTGGGGGAGAGTCCAGAACTAGAGGGCTTAGGTTTAGGGTGAGAGGGGAAAGATATAAAAGAGACCTAAGGTGCAACTTTTTCACGCAGAGGGTGGTACGTGTATGGAATGAGCTGCCAGAGGATGTGGTGGAGGCTGGTACAATTGCAACATTTAAGAGGCATTTTAAATGAATTTTAAATGAATGAGTATATGAATAGGAGGGGTTTGGAGGGATATGGGCCGGGTGCTGGCAGGTGGGACTAGATTGGGTTGGGATATCTGGTCAGCATGGACAGGTTGGACCGAAGGGTCTGTTTCCATGCTGTACATCTCTATGACTCTATGACTCTATGAATTGAGGAGACAGCTTTTTCATGCAGAGGTTGTTGCATGTATGGAATGAGCTGCCAGAGGAAGTGGGAGAGGCATGTACAAATACAACATTTAAAAAACATTTGGACAGGCCCATGGGCAGGAAAGATTTAAAGAGATTTGAGCCAAATGCAGACAAGTAGGACTGGTTCAGTTTTGGAAACCTGGTCAGTATGGATGAGTTGGACTGAAGGGTCTGTTTCCATGCTGTACGACACTAATCTCTGAGGTGTTAGTGTCTCCTGCAACTCTTCTCCTCTGTATTAAATTCACATGCTGCCTCTAAATTCCCCAAACTCACTCACTCATTCCCCAAATTCTCCCTCTGGATGTGATCACTTCTTCCTGACCATGAGAAGCTTACTTGACTCTTCCCCACTCACAAACGTTGCCCTTAGATGTATCCACTTTCTGGTAGACACTCATCAGTTGACAGGGCTCTGGGTTTGATTTTGTTTTATCTGCACCTGAACTCTTTTCTGGCTATCACAAGTGTGGTGACAGTTGCACTTCCCCACAGTTTCCAGCAAGGCCAAACATCTCCTTCACCATCCAAAAATGCATCCATGTGGGAACTTCCCTGTTCTCCTGCTAATGTCAGAAAAATGGTGTTGATGAGCCAAACGTCCTGGCTAACCAGGGAGGCTTCCTTTCCTTTCAAGTTTTCGGCCCTTTCTGTGTCCCTCTTCTTTGAGGACAACTTCACTCACAGGTATTGTACTAACTCCAGTTGCTCTTCACAACCAGGTGAAGCAGTTTCCTCATTGGCTCTGGGCCTCTTTGGGAGTTGTCAGGTTGACCTTTAAATTCGGAAAGGCAGATTCAAATCGTCAATCCTCCTGGTCATCCAGCTGTCTCTTTTTCTTTTAAAGATGTGACAGACCCGCTGAGTTTCTCAAGCACTTGCAGTTTTTATTAGGTGAGATTAGATTCCCTACAGTATAGAAACAGGCCCTTTGGCCCAACCGGTCCACACTGATCCTCTGAAGATTTACCCATCCAGATGCCTTCCCCTCTGACTAATGCACCTAACACTATGGGCAATTTAGCGTGGCCAATTCACCTAACTTGCACATCTTTGGTCTGTGGGAGGAAACTGGAGCACCCAGAGGAAACCCACACAGACACAGGGAGAATGTACAAACTCCACACAGACAGTCACCAGAGGCTGGAATTGAACCTGGGACCCTTGTGCTGTGAGGTAGTAGTGCTAACCACTGAACCACCATGTCACCAACTACCTTCACTGTTTCCTTTTATTTATACCTGTTTTTCTCTCCAGTATTAGTCTTGCTGTGTATATCCACAGCAGGAGGTCTAACTAATATGTACGAATCTGTTAATGTTGTTTTGGGACATTATTGAGTGAATCAGGTAATTGGGCGAAATCATGGGGCTTCTTTCACAATTGCTGACCATCAAATGGATAACTTTGTACATTTTTAGAAAGTTACCTTTCAATCCATGTAATTGGAAAACTTTACAAACAAATTGTTCCACCATGTTTTAGGAAACAGAGCTTAGATACCACAGAACATTCGACATGGCTGCTCTTTAGGGGTTTGATGTGTTTCAATGCTGCAGCCTTGGAGAGATTTATACATTAAATAGTTAGCTGTGCTTGGTGAGATATACACAGCCCAGCATGGATGCAGAGGTCAAACAGTTAATCGATACACTGTAGCTGCGACTGCATAGGAAATATTTCCAATGCTTTATAACGTTTTGACACAAGGCACATAAGAGTTTAAGTGATAACAGTGTAATTATAAACCGAATGGCAGACAGGTACTACAGAATGCAAATTGTTTGAGGTTATAAATAATGATTGACTTATTGGGCAGCACCGTGGCTCAGTGGTTAACACTACAGTCTCACAGCACCAGGGACCCGGGTTTGATTCCAGCCTTGGGCTGTGTGGAGTTTACACATTCTCCCCGTGTCTGCATGGGTTTAACCTGGGTGCTCTGGTTTCCTCCCATACTCCAAAGATGTGCAGGTCAGGTGGATTGGCCATGCTAAATTGCCTATAGTGTCAGTTGAATTAGTCAGCGAGGAATGGGTCTGGGTGGTTTACTCTTTGGAGGATTGGTGTGGACTGGTTAGGCCAAATGGCCTGTTTCCACACTGTAGGGAATCTAATTGCATCTGCAAGAATGTTAAAGTACATGTGTCTGTATATATGCAGATAGCAAGTTTGAGTACTGCCCCCGCAACCACTGTACCAGATTCCCAATGATGGATTCACCCAGATTTATGTTATGTACCAATGATTAGGTTTAGCAATTCCAATTGTGAATGACAAAGTTTCATATAACATCAGCAGAATTGACCTTTACTCACAGAACTGAAGCAGCAATGAGCGTAATCTAGGTTGACTTCACCAGGTGAGGATCTCTGGATAGCAGTGCAGTGTGGCAGGTCTTTCTCAAACCTGCTGAGATTATTCTGTTCATTTATAACCTTTCTGCTTCTGTTGTACACGTATGCCTTACGATCTACCAATAAACATTGGCTCCCATGTGTCTAGTTTCAAAACATTATTATCTTATACCAACCACTGCTCTAAATGTAATCTAAACTTCCACTAACTAAAGGCTCAACCATAAAAATGTAAGTTGTTAAGCATTAATTAGACTAAGGATATCTAAGTCCATCTAACCATTGAAAAGAACACACACATCCTGATATGGCTCCACACTGTCTAGTTTTTAGCCAATCATTATCTGGTCCCATTGCAACTCTTTTTTTTTGCCTTGCGCCATTATTCCTTTTGGCATTTTAATCACACCTGCTTCCTCCCTTGGCATAGACATTTCCTCTTCTTCATACCTCCCCTCTTCTGCAAGGCACAAGTGAGGGGTATGACAGAATACTGTCCTTAGCTCTGGATGAGGGCATCTCCAATAATCTACCATTATTACCATTTTGCCAGGGGATCGACCTGGTTCAATGAAGAGTGCACGAGGTTATGCTCAGTCCAGGCATGTCCCAGACATTTCCAAAACTAAGGGGTCAACCTGGTGAAACAACAAAATAGGACTACTTGTGTGTCAAAAAGCGTAAAGCTGCACATGATAGATCTGGCCACACCTAGATATGTTGAAGTTGGTGACACAAACTTGGAAGAACTGTAACATGTCAGACTGCGAGGCATGTGCAGCTGGTCAGTATCACTCTGAAGGAGACTGGGAGAGCTGACGTGCATGAGAAGGGCAGCGATGATGGGACATGAAGCCAATTGTACAGAGCCCCTTTGCTCTCTTTGTAGCTGTCAGAGCAAAAGTGTAAACATCACAGGAGAAAATGTAAGTGATCAGTGGAAGATTGTTCTGCGTCTCTTTTGTTTGGCCAAATTGGCATAACAGGTGGGTAGGTGTGTAGGTAGGGAGGCTGGTGGGTGCACATGATGGGATTGAAGTAGCATTTGCATGTGGAAGGAGTGTGGCACATGCATGAGGGCATTGGGTAGTAGGTAGGTGAGTGAGGGGTATGGTAGTGTGCAAATGAGGGATAGGCTGGGGTTGGTGTAGTAGTTCAGATTAATTGTCAACTAATTACAACACAGTGGCATGGGCTGCACAGTGGCTCAGTGGTTAGCATTGCTGCCTCACAGCACCAGGGATCTGGGTTTGATTCCAGTCTTGAGTGACTGTCTGTGTGGAGATTGCACATTCTCCCTGTGTCTGCATGGGTTTCCTCTGAATACTCTGGTTTTCTCTCACAGCCCAAAGATGTGCAGGCCAGGTGTATTGGCTGTGTTAAATTGTCAATACTGTTCAGGGATGTGTAGGTTAGGTGCATTAGTCGGGGGTAAATGTAGGGCAGGGGGAATGGGTTACTCTTTGGACGGTCAATGTGGACTTGTTGGGTCTAAGCGCCTGTTTCCACACTGTAGGGATTCTACTATTTAGAGTGACATGAAAGTAATGTTTAACTGTCCGCCGGAACCTCTTCTTGTTGGAGATGCTGAATCTTCCGTTCCAATTAAAACATTGGACATAATTAAAACAATTTTGTGTCTCCGTGGATAACAGGAAGGAAGATCACAGAGGATGGAACACAGCTGCTATATCTTTTCTTTCCAAGGAAAGTCTTAATATCAATTTCTCTCCGTGTCCCCGTTTAAACTGATTATGGACAGCACGGATATGGAAGGTAGAAAGTGGAAAGTGACTCTGACAATGAAATGTTATTCCCTTGTTTCTAAGCTGTGATTGCATCTGTTTTTAGGAATGGTACCCAAAAAGTCTCCATAATGATGCAAAATGTATTTAATTTGAAAATTGAACATAAAGCCAAAAGACATTCTGCAACCTCAGATTTTATTTTTTAAAATTAAATACAAAAGGCTGCAAAACTAATGAGTTACAATTCCAGATGAGTTATACTTATCTTAAGCTCACTGGAATTTGCAGGATAAGGGATGGGCTGTGGGGGGACATGGTTGACTCAAATTAACATGGAGCAGGCAAGAGTCAATATGGCAAATATCTGACACCTATTTGCTCCATAGATTTGAAAATCATATCCCATGTCTGTCCTTTGTATTGTCTGGGGCAGAGAGTCCAGTTTCAGGTTTGACCCAGAGCCTTAAAGAGTCATCGAGTCATACAGCATGGAAACAAATCCTTCAGTCCAACTCGTCAATGCCAATCATAATCCCAAATTAACCCACCACCCATATCATCCAAACATTTCTTATTCATATACTTATCCAAATGTCTTCTAAACATTGTAATTGTACCCGTATTCACCACTTCCTCTGGAAGTTCAGTCCACACACAAACCACTTCCTGTGTAATTCTTCTCTCACCTTAGAAATATGCCCTCTAGTTTTGAAAACCCCACTGTAGGGAAAAGACACCTGCCATTCACCTTATCTATACCTTATTTATAAAACTCCATAACATCATCCATCAACCTTCTACATTTCAGCGAAAAAAGTCCCATCCTATCCAGAGTATTTTTATTACTCAAACCCTCCATTCCTGACAACATCCTGATAAATCTCATTTCCAGCCTAATAATCTCCTTCCTATAACAGGGTACGCAGGACTGGACACAGTACTCCAGAAGGAGCCTCACCAATGTCCCGTATAACCTCAATGTTATGTCCCAACTCCTATACTCAAAAGACTGAGCAATGAAAGCAAGCGTGCTGAGCATCTTCTTGACCACCCTCTCGATATGCGATGCAAACTTCAAAGAATTATGTACCTGAACTTGATCACAAAAATCAAGGCTGCTAATGCAGTTCAGTACTGAAAGAGTGTTGCACTGTCAGAGATGTTGTCTTTCAGGTCAACTTCCAAACCAAGGCCTTTTCTGCTGCCTTAGCTGTTTGCCAAAGTTTCCATGGCACTATTTGGAGCCAGGGATTTATCCAACCTAATATTTGTTCCTCAATTAATAATAGCAAAACAAAACACATTATCTGTTTTTTTTTACTTCATTAGGGTACATTAGAGCTTGCTTTGCAGAACCTGTCACATTTTCCATACGATAACAGTGACAACAGTTCAATAGAGCCATATTGGGAATAAACTTGAAATGGAACTAAACTACAGACCAGTTATGATCTAACTGAATGGAGGGATGGGTTTGAGGGACTGAATCATCTGCTCCTGTTCCTGACACTGACAGTTTACATTTGACTGAGGATTCCATACAGAATCTTGATCTAATTTCTGAAATGAAAGCAGATAAATTAAAGCAGGGATGTGGAAAGATGGCAGATATTTGTGACTAGACTTTGCTTGTGTAAAGGTTAAATGACAATCACGAACAGACTGGGCCGAATAATCTCTCCACATACTGCAAGGAGAAAAAAGAAATCACTGTGTGCCTTCCTCTGTGATCAAGTATCTTATCCAGGCAGGTAAAGAACATAAGAACTAATAGCAGGAGTAGACCGTCTGGCCCTTTGAGCCTGCTCTACCATTCAATAAGATCATGGCTAATCTTCTTGTGGACTCCACTCCACCTACACAACCGCTCACCGTAACCCTTAATTCCTTTACTGTTCAAAAATCTACTTTTGCCTTAAAAACATTCAATAAGGAAGCCTCAACTGTTTCACTGGGCAGGGAATTCCACAGATTCACGACCCTATGGCTGAAGAAGTGCCTCCTCAACTCAGTCCTAAATCTGCTCCCCCTTATTTTGATTAGAGACAAAAACACTGCAGACGCTGGAATCCAAGATAGACAAGCAGGAGGCTGGAAGAACAGAGCAAGCCAGGCAGCATCTGGAGGTGGAGAAGTTGATGTTTTGAGTGTAATTCTTCTTCAGAAATGGGAGCTGCAGATAAAGGGGGGTGGCAGGGGCAGGGTGGTGAAGTGGGGATGGGTGGAGACAGGTAGACGGTATGACCTGGTTGGTTGATGGGAGGGATGAATCCGGTTCGTGGCAGGCAGGAGTGGAAGGGAGGGAGAGGGGCTGGGAAGGGTGGCAGGGGATGGGGAAGGACGTTACTTGAAATTGAAGAACTCAATGTTGAGTCCTCCGTGCAAAGAGCTGGAGGGCTGAAGAGGTCACTGCGCTGTGTCATTGAGAAAGGGACTCACTGAGTGCACGGCTGAAGGAGGCAGACAACTTCTTCAAAGTGGGCAACCTTTGTAGAGACTTTGCAGTGGAATAAACTTGGTTAGAGACAACATAAACTGCAGATGCTGGAATCCAAGGTGGATCCGTTCCCCTCACCACACTGCCAACCCCCTCCACCCCCAACCTCCTTTATCTGCAGCTCCCCCTACACCTACCAATCCTGAAGGGTTACACCCGGAACATTGACTTCTCTACCTCCTGATGCTGCCTGCCTTGCTGTGATCATCCAGTGTCCTCCGTGTCTACCCCCTTATTTTCAGGCTCTGCCCCCGGTTCTAGTTTCACCAATTCCCTTCATAATTTTATATTTTGTGATAAGATCCCCCTATTACTTTAAATTCTATTGAACGTAGTCCCAGTTCACTCAATCTCTCCTGATAAGCCAACTGTCTCAACTCTGGAGTCAACCTAGTGAACCTCCTCTGCTCACCTCCAGTGCCAGTACATATTGAAATTGTTTGAATGACATCCAAAATAGAACAGAGGATTAGTGTCTCCCCAAACTTTGATATATTTCTTCGCCCAGAATTGGATAAGCACTGCTGCAGTCATTGCAATTCAAATAACTTTGCACTGAGATGTTACGTAACAAGGCATGACAGAAATGCAAGAGACTTTAAGTAAAAAGAGCTGCCTAACTAAATTTGCAAGTTATTTTATTCATCATTTTCAATTATTATGTTCACATAACAAAATTCTTTGAGCCAGTACATTGATGGTTGTTGTAAATTTGCTCCAACAAGTGGTGATATTTCCATTGATCAAACTGCAGGTCAGCTAGAGATCCATTACTGCAAATCTATTCAGGCTGGAAAAATTAAAAA